>NW_025336236.1:161219-253073 GCF_004798865.1 Varanus komodoensis
CATGGGCGCGATTGCGGTCATGCTTGGGGTGGGGGGGAGATGGCCACTATCTTTGTTGTTCTGTGTCATTTTGCTTGAAATATTTGTGATTAAAATATAGTTACAGAATGGATTAACCATATTTACTTTGAACTTTATGGGGAAATTTGACTTGCCTCATGACCAATTTGGGTCACGACCAACAGAGTCATGGAATGGATTAAGTTTGTGAGCCAAGGTACCACTGTACTCTAAATTGGGTACTCAACCTGCAGCCCTCCAACCTGCTTGTTTAGTGCTATCACCCTCAAGGCATTTTCCCTCAGACCCACACTGTTATTCCTTCCTAATGTGGCACCATCTACTCCTGTTTTTCCTGTGTATTTCTTACAAAAACACAATAACAACCATGTTTCTTCAGGTCTCCATGGCTCCTTCTGTCAGCCACTCTTGGTCTTACCCTCCATACCAGCATTTTGGCCATTCTGGGCGCTTTGCTTGCAAGCAGAGTTCACCACTCAGCTTTTTCATTCCCCTCTCCATGCATGACCATGTAGAAGGCTATATATGTGTGCAATGAAGATAAAGTGGTTGTATGGATGGGTACAGGACATTACTGGCCTGCTTTTCCAAAAAAGGCAGGAAAAGGAAAGTAAAAGGTGTAGTATTTTTGCAAAAATGATACATAAAGTTTTGCATACTGAACATTTCTAGAGACTCCACCATCAAGATGTCTCCAAGTGGCTTCCAAGGTTACTGATGAGGGTACTGCTTCA
Source organism: Varanus komodoensis (assembly GCF_004798865.1). Lineage (NCBI taxonomy): Eukaryota > Metazoa > Chordata > Lepidosauria > Squamata > Varanidae > Varanus > Varanus komodoensis. The sequence goes on from NW_025336236.1 coordinate 161,975, forward strand.
GGCAAAAACATTATTTCTTCCTCAACATGAGCTGGTTGCTCTGACTTTTTGCCTTGCTTGGTTTTGCCTCTCCTCCCACAACCACTTCAGCTAGGAGTCTTTTCATGCTTCTTTGATTGAGAGGGAAGGAGTACTCATTTAGCAAGGAAGCTTATGGAATACCCCTTCCCATAGTCAAGCTTCCTTCCCTATGGCTGCCATTTTGCTTCCCATGATTAAGTTTTGAATGGCAGGCAGTGATTTGTGTGTGCACCCTGCATATAATTTGAATCTATCTAAATGGCATGTCCTCTTCTTCAACTGGGAGGCTGCCTGGGAGGCTCTTTTTCCTTTTTTGGGGGGGGGGGCATTCTTAAAGTATTAGCATGTGCAGATTTAAACCTCATGGCTTAAATTTCATAGTATTCAATATACTTAGGATTGCAACTCTGCCATATTGTAGGTAAGATTCATAATTCATTTTTAAAAAATTCTTCCTAACCTGTGCATATGACCCAATATTTCTGATAACTGTAGAAGCAGGGGCTCTTCTCTTTGCCATGTTCACCATAAAATCCCCAGCTAACAGTGAGTGAGGTGGATTTGATGGGAAAAGGAAGAGTTACTAAAACTATACTTTTTGTATTTTTATTTATTCACGGATAATATTGAAACTCTGCAAGTGCTGCTCTGCTAAAAATTTTGTAAGAAGATGTCTGCAAAAAACCCTGCTGTTTCAAAGAAATGAAAAATTTCAGATGAGCACTGTGTCTTTAATGACAGATGGACTACTGAGTCCTTTAACAAGGATGAAGCAGTTTGCCTGATAGGTCTTGAAATGGTTTCAGTATTAAGGGTGTACAATGTTGAAAAGTGCTTTGAATCCTGTCACAAGGGCAATCCTGTCAATATATCAAGGAAAGATGCAAGTGAACAAGATAAATTCTCTTTAAAAATCAATGTTTTTGCAGCAAAATAGTTTAGAAAGCACATTGAGGAGAAACTGTTGATTGTGAGGGCCGACTACCATCTTGCTAAATGTATTGCTGAGAAGGGTAGGCCATTCACTGATAGTGAATTTGTTAAGAAGTGTGTGGTTAAAGTAATGGAGGAAATGTGCCCTGATAAGGTACCTTGTGTTAGTTGTGTCAGTTTATCTGCACCTACAATTACCAGGAATGTTGAAGAACTAGGACAAGAGCTGCATATGTCACTGATCATCAAGGCAAAAAGTTTTGAATTTTTTCCCTTTAACATTAGATGAGAGCAATGACATTATAGACACTGCTCAACTGCTAATATTGATCAGAGGGATTGATTACAAGTTCAGAATTACAGAAGAATGGTGTGCACTGCAGGGTTTGAAAGGCACCACAACTGGAGAAAACATATTCTTGAAGATGTGTGAATCAGTAGAAAATCTTGGTCTGAGTTGGGATACATTGAAAAACATCACAACGGATGGTGCAAGAAATATGCTAGAAAGTAAAACTGATATAGTTGCAAGAATCAATGAAGTGATATTAACATTTAAATGGTACATTTCCCATGCAATTTCACTGCATCACCCATCAGCAAGCCTTGTGTAGTAAGATTCTTCAGTAGGAAAGTGAGGCACATATTGTTGTAGCCATCTTTAATTACATGAGGAATCACGGACTTACTCATTGTCAGTTTCAGAATTTTCTCTCAGAGATAGATGCAGAATATGGTGGTGTATTGTACCATACAGCAGTTAGGTGGCTTAGCAGAGGCAAAGTCCTCAAAAGTATTTTCAGTCTCCGTTATAAAGCTGATATCTTTCTCAAGGAGAAAGAAAAAGATCAAGAAGTACTTTCTGACCCTGGATGAATTTTTGGTTTGGATTTCTTAACTGATATCACAAAGCATCTGAACACACTAAACCTGAAGTTGCAGGTAACTTCTCAAACTTCTCATGCTGCAAGGAACTAAAATTTGAGAAGAACAGAAATTAACTTTTTTCAGATGGAACTAATTGATTTGCAAACCAGTGATCTTCTCAGAGACATTTACAGAAAAAATCGTCTGTTAGATTTCTATTGTAGTCTACCTGATACATTTATCAACCTAAAGAAATTAGCTGCAGGCATGTTCACAGTGTTTGGCACCACATACCTATATGAACAAACTTTTCCAAGATGAAATTTGTGAAATCCAAGTGTAGGTCAAGACTTACAGGTGAACATTTACATGACATTTTAAGGGTGCCTGTCACAAACTTTGACTTAGACATTAATGCTTTGGCTATTAGAAAACTGCCACAATAATTACACTGACTGGGTTAAGCATGTATAGCTAGATAAAAGGATTCAATAGGAAAATATTGTTCCAAAATGTATTCAAGTTAATACTTATTGACTTCCAAATGTTTATCTAAACTATATGTTTAGAATGTTTACTATATCTAAAGTGATAGGTTAATAATTTTGTTTCATTTTAATTAAAATGTCCTTTTAAGGCATTGGGCACACTAATGTGGCCCCCATGTCCCCAAAGGTTGAGGACCACTGCTGTAAATAACAGTTGTTAGAACCATCAGCTTAGTCATGTTTATGAAGAACCATAAACTTGCTTTGGAAAATACGAATTAATGTAATTCACAGAAAAGGGCTTTTTTTTAAAACTACTCATAACATTTCATATTCAGGAACTACATTTTAAGTTCATTTTATCTGAACTTGGTTATTTTACCTGACCAAGCCCAGCCCACAGGATCAAGGCAGATAACAATATTGTTGTTAATGTCATTTAATCTTTTTTTCATGTACCATGCAGGTGAACTGAACATATAAAACTTTGCATGTCAGTAGGAAAACCAAAGCAAAAGTATTTATTACAAAATATTCTGTAGATTTTTAATGGCTTTATTGGAATTTAGGGAATAGTGCACCCTTTTAATACTTAGCTATTTATTCAGTTCTTATTTATTTATTTACAACATTCCTATATTAACTATAGCAAAAGCCCTCTGGGTTTATAAAAATCCTTCAAATATTTTTAGTCATGAGAGATGTTGGATTGTATTTGGGATGCCTTACAGTGGGAATAATGTTTAATTTTAATAAGTTGTGGAGCAACAGAATCTGCCACGCCTCTTAGTTAAGAAAATCAATTTATTAGCTAACATTGGATCTAATGGTGCTGTACAGAATTATTGTTTAACATTAGAATAGTTTTGCAGAGCCCGTATTGCTCCTTTCTTAGTGGTGTTTCCAACCATTATTAAATCACTTCTAGTCATCATTTGTAAATTACAGTGAGTTATAAACCCATTGATTTTCACATTTGCCATGTAACAGGCCTATTTAATCTGTTTGTAAAATGACTTTCATACCACACAGTTGAATTTCCATCCTAGAATAGTTTGGCTAAAATAAATGGAAGAGATATACTGAAGACTTGTTTGGCAAGAAAAATTGAGTCTAAAAGCAATGGGAATCATCCAAGAATAGTTCTTAAACATATTGCACTCATTTACAAGCAGCTGTGCATGAGAAGCCATTCTTTATCCCACCTACCAAATCCAATCAGGCACAGCACTGCTCTTTTTATGCCAATTTCTTGACCTTTTTAAAGCCTCAAAAACAATGTAGACAAAACACATATAAAATAATTGATAGTCTGACTATTTAGGAAACATACTGTTAAGGAACTTCTGCTGTAGGATATTTAATATTTAAATGTTTAATGTATTTAATGTTTCAGTGGAATGCAGTCCTATCGTTCCATAATGCTGCCAGCTGCTGACTTCAGTATGTCATTGGCATGATGTGGTCTGGATCCCATGCATACCAGAAGCAAAGGAACAAACACAAATATAAAATTAAGCAAGAGTTAATAGATCAATAGGCAGCAGTCATGGGACCACCACCATTTTTCTGTCAGACCACCAGCAATGCTGCCGCATTACTCTTACACATTGAAAAAAAAAATCAATGCACAATAACAGAATGGCCTCATGACAATTACCAAACCTATAAGATGTGCAAAACATAATGTTTCTTCTTGTTGTTACATCCTGTCAAGTCATGTCCAGTTTATGGCAACCCTATGAATGAATGCCCTCCAAAATGGCGTGCCCTTAATAGCTCTGCTCAGCTGTTGTAAATTCAAGGCAGCAACTTCCTTTATGGAATTGATTACCTTCGTATATGGTTTTCTTTTTTTCTTCTGCCTTAAACTTTCCCTAGCATTTTTGTTTTCTCCAGCCTTCACATGATGTGTCTGAAGTTCAAAAGCTTCAGTTTCATCATTTTTGCTTCCAAGGGAAACCTCTAGCTTGATTTCTTCTAGGACTAACTTGTTCATCTTTCTGTGAGTCCCCAGTATTTGTATAGCTCTCCTCCAGCCCCATGTTTCGAATGCATCATTTTTTTATTCCTGTCAGCTTTCTTCATTGTCCAGCTTTCATACCCACACATAGTGATCAGGAATACAATATCATGGATGATCTTAGCCTTGGTCTCTAGTGAAACATGATTATACTGGATGATCTTTTCTAGTTCCTTCACTGCTGTCCTTCCAAGTCTCAGTCTGCTTTGAATTTCTTGGCAGCAGTCTCCTTTTGAACTGATGAGTCAGCCAAAGTATGCAAGATTTTTCACAATTTCAGTCTCTTCATTGTTGACATTAACTTTCTGTAATTCTTCTAAAGTCAGGATTGTAGTTTCCTTAATAATAATTGCAGTCCCACTTTTGTGTTTTCTTCTTTCACTGTCATCAGGCATCATTTCAATTCATTGCAGCAACCTGCCAGTAATATGGTATCATCTGCATCTCTTACATTATTGATGCATCTTCCACCAATTTTCACTCCTTCCTCTGATCCTAATTCAGATTTCATTATGATGTGTACTGTGTACAGACTGAACAAAAGGTGAAATAAACAACCCTCTTCTGATGCCTTTGCAGGACAATGAAGTGTGCATCCCTTTCCTATAGAACCATCCATAGCTTTTCATGTCAGGAGTCACACACAAAGGCACAGTCAAGACTGTGCTGTAGTCTATAAAGCACTGACTGATCTGATGAAATTATCCGGCACATTTCAGTAGCTAATGTATATTTGCAATGTGATCTCAACTGCCTATTCCTTTTTGGAATCCAGTTTGAACATCAGACATTTCTTGCTCCATATTGGGTAAAATACTTTCTTGCAACACTTTGAGCATCACTTTGCATGGAAAATAGTCTATGAAAAAATGGAAATAAAGAGTAATAGTTCGATAGTTACAACACTACTTAGCATCTCTTTCTTGGATATTGGGATGTATGTTGCAGTCTGTGGGCTCTTGCTTTGCTTTCCATATTTGGTGACAGTTTATTGTCATGATTGGACTGATTCAATCTCTGAATCCTGGAATAATTCTGTTGGCAACCTATTCCTTCCAGTTGTTTTCAAGGCAAATTTCATTTCATTTTCTAATAATGCAGTCTGTTTGTTTGTGTGTCTTGTGTTCCATTCACTACCAAATGGTCTCAGGACAGTTTTCCTTTGATTTCTTTCCTCTTCTGTTTCTCTGCACTGACCATTGTTAATAGTTGGTGGCACCCCAACTTTGGAATCAGCTCTCCAAAGAGGTTTGCCCGGCACCCCCTCTCTAGTCTTTTTGGTGACAGGCAAAAAGCTTTTTATTTGCCCAATATTTTAATAGAATAAAATAAACTTTTAAATGAACTGCTTATCTTTTTATCTATATGATATTTATTGTATTTTAGTGCTACTATACCCCTGGATTAACTTGAGTTGTGACTCCTCTGGGGTTTTTTGTTGTATCCTTTTTTGTTGCTATTGTATTGATATAGTATGTATATTTGATTTAAGATTATTGTTTTTGTTGTATATGTTGTTTGTTATGACTTTGTAAACCACCCAGAGAACCATTTTGGCTAATGAGTGGTGTAGAAATTGAATGAATGAATGAATGAATGAATGTTTTTTTTTCTGGGTCTTAAGCACTAGCTACTGAAAAGTTTCATTCAGGATTGAGACTCTATTTCTGTTACCTTTTGCTTTTGCTTCTTATCTGTCCTAGCAATTCTAAGTGCTTCTTCCTTCACACACATAGACTCCCCCCCCCCGCCATTCCCCCACTTTTTTCTGCTACTTTGTCTTGCTACCTCTTTCTTAATTGTCCTTTAGGTAGTTATTGAATACAGTACTATTCCAATGAACTTTTAACAGTCAATGCCAGTCTTTGCTTTTACTATTATACAGTTTTTTGTAGTTCTTATTGTTTTTAACCTACAGATTACCTTAAGCACTCACTGAGTAGAAGAATGAGCAAAAATATTCTAAATCAATTAAAATAGTAAACATATTGCGAATTATTGTCTTCTCTGAATTCCTATAAGTAATGTACCTGAGGACTGCAAAAAGACACACTGGAGTGGAAATCAGTTTCAGAGCTTCAATTGGAGATGTCAGAACAAAACACAAAAATTGTCAGTGATGGGACGATATACAAAAGTTTTAAATAAATAAATAAGCAAGGAAGGAGAAACTGATGCTTCCAAGAATTATCTCTGCACATGCTTTCTATACCCCCCCACACACACACACAATAATGGATAAACAGTCCTTCATTCTTCCCACCATGTACTGATGATGACACCATGGATACAACCACCTCTGTTTTTATATACCACCTTTTCACAAATGACACTAAGGCAGTGTACACTAAATCAAATGAAAAAACTAATCATTAAAACACAAAAGCAATAAAACCACATTAAAATACTGAAAAGCCATATTAAAACACTGAGATAACATTTAAAACAATTTATGGACTCCAGTTACTGGCATCGCTGGCTAAACACTCATGTCTGCTATTTTCTTTCAGAATCAAAATCAGGAGAATCGAGCAAAATGCCATGCCTGGGGCTTGTGTGTGGTTACTCTATGCAAAAGGGAGCTGAATTGACTTCCCATCCCCAGCCACTCCATTGATCCTGCATGGTTTTTTCAGTCAATGATAGTGTCTTTCAAGAGATAATCTGTGGCATGATATCTGTGGGTTCTTCAGTTCTCACAGTGGAGTCTAGCCAGAAGGAACAACCAGAATTTTGTTTTGTTTTTCCTTTTTAAGGGAGGCAATACCAACAGATTTTTTGGGTGGTAACAGAGGTTTCAGAGGCTGTCAGATAGCCCATGAGGACTGCTTTTTGTACCCCAGGATATGAGGGGCAGTCTGTTCATGTTAATAGCCATGTTTTAACTTAATCCATCTTTTTTGCTGGCATAACATTATGTCATCACCAGGGATAAGGCTAATCTGGAAATGAGCATAGGTTTTTTTTTAATCAAGTTTTGTTATTTTCTCTATAAATCCAAAACTAAAAGCAACAATTATTCAGGACATAAGACATACTGGGTCGACATCTCACTCGTTTTTTTTACATTCAACAACCATATTCTACGCATAGTCCCGTTTCTCTAACCAATGATAGAAAACATTCCAAGTTTGATAGATGTATCTTCCTTCTCCTTCAAAGACAAAGTCAATCTGTCCATCTCTGCGCAGTCCAAAATCTTTTTTAAAATCAACTCTTCAGTAGGTGGCTCTTCGCTTCTCCAATGTTGGGCAAATGCAATCTTCGCCGCAGTAGTTATATGTAAAGTCAAATATATAGCTTGTTTATCGAGATTATTAGGAATAATACCTAATAGAAAGACTTCCGGTTTAAATGTTAATGGTTTGTGCAGCATTTCCTCAAGCCATTTGTGTATTTGAAATGAGCATAGGATTCTGAGGCCTGCTACTACTCTTTTTGGGACGAAGGGGCCATACTAGTTCTTATTCTGTATAGAAGTTGCTATCAAAATTGTGCCAGCATACTACTATGATGCCACTTCAGCATTCATCACAAATGCTGACATATTTTGGGTTATGTCAGAATTTTTAATTTACTTATTATTGATTACAATTAAATCCTATCTTTCTTTGTTGTTGGAATCCTTTCCAGTTTGTGTAAATTAGGTTTAGGATTGCACAGTTAATATACAAAACCCAGCAAGAAATTAAACTAATGTCCCTTCCCTCCCCACTTTCCTGTTTATGTGTTTGCATGTGTGTGTGAAGAACATACTAGATACAGTTTGGAAAGATTTAAGGGAAGGTTTATCTTCAGCTAAAAATGAAATGTCTCTTGTACAGCTTTAATATTGAAAGTTTTCTCAAATAGATCAAAATAATCTTCCATTAGAGCAAGTTATACATTCACTAAGTGTATCCGAAATGTTTTCAAAACTTCATGAGTGTGATAGATTATCTTTTGGCAGATGCAGAGTATTTTTAAAAGAAATTCCACTCCATCCTATCTCATTCAATAGGAAAAAATCTGAAAACTAGTTTTTCTTCACTGCATGGTGACTTCTGCCATCATTGTATGCTGTGGTTCCTATAGAACTTGATTGTCTAATGCAGAACAGACTACACCACAATTTCAGCAGGGTTTATACATCTTGCTTGCTGAAACCATACTGGCATCAAGGTCTGTTAGGCAATGAACTTCAGTGACCACAATTCCACTTTATGTTAGTGCATAATCTATGTACTAGCATGAAAAGGAGTATGATTTATCCATGTTTAAGAAAAAAAGAAGGCTGCAGTCCTGTATACACTTACCTGAGTATCTGTCTTACTGAATTCAGCAGGATTAGTTTCTGATTAGACTAGCATAGGAATAAGGAGGACTCATGCATTTGCTAGAAGAACCATTTTCAAATTTCTAGTTCTAAATAGTGAGAAATATCATAGTATTTAAAAAATTACCACCCTATTACTTTATTACATTATGTTACATTGTATTTCTCTAATCTGTTAATAAGTTCTACAGAGCCAGGATTTTGAGTTATCTGCTGCCATCTTTCCTCCTAATGTAATCAGAATATTTCTAGAGAATTCAGGACATACCAGCTTTGCTTATATTCCTGAAATAATTAATAGCAAATGCAACTTGATCTCAGGTTGAACAATTATCATGGCAATAGCTATGCAGTGGGGATGTATACAATAAAATTGAGAGGTGTGTGCATGCCACATGCAAATACACACAATTATTTTGACAGAATGTCATATCAGCAATCATTTCACCAAATCCTGCTAATTTATTTTTAAAGTCATTTATTTGTCATGGTATATATTCTAATGGCACAAGTAGAGTGAGCAATTAATAGTACAGTCAAACCTCAACTTTTCTCAGTTTAACCTTCATGGATTTGATTCTCATGTTTGCCATCAATAATAAAACGGGATTTTGTTTTATTTATTTATTTATTTTTGAGTTTTGTGACCTACTGTGGAAAATCATCATCACAGTATAGAAAGAAGAAGTGAAAGGGAAGAGAGGGAGAGCTTCCAAAGCAGCTTCCAAAGCAGACCTTCTTGCCCTGCCCATCCATAGAGGGAAACCTCTCCCATATTTCCTTGGTGCAAAGAGGAAGCATTGGTGAGTGAACGGGAGGATGAGGAATAAGAACGTAAGAATGTAATAGATGAAGAGGAGGAGTCCTGCTGGTTCAGACCAAGGTTTGAGAGAGAGAGAGAGAGAGGCAATCCAGTACATGTATGGTCAACAGTATTAAGAATTAATGTTATGGGGGGAGCGCTAGAGATATTCATAGTTTTTCCATTTTTCAGGGGTCCTGTGCCCCTAACTCCCACAAATGAGAAGGGTTGGCTGTAGCTCCAGTTTGGCCAGCTGTCTATCCTAGGCAACCTAAGCAATTTCATTCCCTTGATTCCTTTGTGATGTTTCTACCTGCTGTTGGCTTAGATTGCTAGTGGCAGTGAATAATGTCTGCTACTAGAAATTACTGTATACAGCTAGTCAGAAGGAGCAGGTTTCAATGTGCATTAACATGCAATAAAGCACTTCCAAGTATGTTGTAAATGCATTGGTAGCTGCATTATTGCACTCAGACTTAGGCCTAACAGCCTGCCTAAAAATGCGTTTATCCTTAGGCTGAAAACATAGTCATTGAATGTTTGTTTAATGTAGATTATTCTGGTTGTGCAAGAAGTAGTAGACGTGAAATATGGAATACATTTCCCGAGTTACAGAACTCTCTTTCCTTTTAGTGGAACTGAATCACACATTTCCCAGCAATTCTTGTTACATTTCTCTTTTTCTTTATACATGTCAACCAGGAGTATTTATTTTAGTTAGCCTTGTTGTTTCCCCTTGTTGTTTCTTCTTTTGTTACCCTGTAAAATTTGAATACAGTGTGAACTTTCTGTAATGGGGAGAAGGAAAATAGGTAAGTAGAGTATGGAAACTGTATTGATAGCTGAAAAAGTCAGATCAACAAGTACTGTAGGATTTCAAGAAATGGAAACTACATACAAGAATGTTTCCAAATAATTTCTGAAAATGAAAGGAAGCAAGCAAAAAGGTTTTAAGGGTGCGGGCACTGAGAGATACAGACTGAACAATGTCAGGAAAAAATGTGACTAATCATTAAGGTAGCAATAGGAAGTGCAAATCAGGAGATGCCCATGAAAGGGCAAAGTTTTATAAAAGTTGATAAGTATAAAAGTGGATAAAAGTATGAAGCAGGGGACTGGGAGGTGAGGTGCCAATAGACAAATGTGTTAAAATAGTGTACTGTAAGACAGTAGTATCACATGAGAGTGCGCAGGATTCAAAGTGCTTCAGAATGGTGTGAAAGAGAGTATCTAGGAAAGTGTCATTTGTCATAATGGTGGCAGGCTTTCTAGTAGAAGCACTAGCACTATTGTTGTAAGCCGCCCCGAGGCTTCGGCGAATGGGGCGGCATAAAAATGTTTTAATAAATAAATAAATAAATAAATAAATAAATAAATAAATAATAGCTTAGGAGATAAGTAGCAATTTTTAGTTAATAAGTTATTGAAGTGACATTGAAATTATATAAAGATGGAATAGAGGGTAAGTATTCACAGCTGAAGGAACTGAAAACTGCTGGCAAGACAAAAGATGGGTTTGAAAAACAACAGCAACTGGACTCATAGATCCAACATAGAGTTTCTGTAGCATTTAGTGGAAGCACACTTGTTTAAAGAAAAATATCAAACCTTATACAATCTCTGGAATTGCCTTCCCAAAGATGTTTGCTTGGTGCCTTCACTACAATCATTTCAGTGCCTGGGAAAAACAGTTTTATATTCTAGGTATTTTAATAATTAACTGAGTGGTATTAAATTAATTTTAATTTCAGTTTATTGATTAAATACATTTTTATGATACTCTATCCATTACCCTAGCTGAAAATAAATCTTGTTAAAATAGTATGTAGCACTCTTAGTGGTTTATGTTTTAATAGGTTTTAGAAAAATTAATCATCAGTTATTAATGTTTTTATAAGTTTATATGATATTGTTGTTGAATGTACACTGCCCAGAGAGTCCTGCTTAGGACTATTGGGTGCAGTTTTATTAAGCAAATCAATCATACATGGTACTCATAAGGAAACATGCTTGTGTCCTTCTCTCTTCAAACACCCTTGTGTTTTGCCACCTGAAAACTATTTTACCATCTGATTTCCATTCCACCATTTTTCATGATAAAAAATGTGTGATGCATCCATTTTCATCATTACAGAGATTTGAGTCCTACCTGATAATTTGTATACTTCTACTACTAGGCTTGATTTGTTGGCGGACTTTACCAATTCTTGTTGGTTAACTATACTGTTGCTTCTTCAGGAAAGCCAATTCTCTGTACTGAATCACTATGTTAAACCATGTATTACTTCAGGATATCTGAAAATACCTTGCTGTGGGTGAGATTTCTTAACTTGTACAGACATGTTAGGCTGCCCATCTTCTTAAACTCTTATTTCCCTTTTATTCAAATAATTCCTTCATTGCTACATAAGCATTATCTTCTAATTAAAGAAGGTGCAGGCCAAGTGCCAAAATCCTAAGTCCAAATTGCCTGGTCACTTGGAGTCAATTGTGTTACGGAGATTAGACAGTCAGTCTCCTGTATGGAAGCAATGCTCGCTGTAGTTGTGTAGGCAACTGGTTTCCTGCCAGCTATAGCCAACATGATTGTAGCAGCTGCCAGCAGAAAGGAATGTGAGAAAATAGCAAATTTATGAAAGAACACAGGTGGAAAGCTGAAACTTAATAAAGAGCAACACTTTAGAAAGGTTTTTTGCTGCATGTTTGGACTGCGGTTTTTAAAACCAACTTACTTTGAAGTAGTTTAGCACTGTTCAGTGAGATTTCTTCAGAACAGAGACTACAGTTGTTGTTGCTTCATCCTGAAAAAGATCTAGAATTGTATGTTTGGAAAAACTGATTTGCTTTTTATTTCTGGAAATATTTAAAATCGCCCTTTTCTTCCAAGGTATGTGTTTGTTAAAAGAAGCAAACTTATTTTAATCCATCATAATTTTCTTTTTGATTTAAATAAATGCTTTCTTGATTGCAAACAACTGTGTTAATCTTAAAGCATTAAGGAATCACATTTCTCTCTTAATGTTTTAGGATTGCAATCCTCATTTAAAAAGCAAAGAAACCTCACACAATTTTAATCTTTCTACTCAAAAGTGTTTGTTGATCTAAGAGCCTAATGCACAGACTTTGTTCTTAAGTACTTAACCACCAGTACTGTTTCATGTTCAAATATGATAACAAAAGTATGTGTGCTTCATTTGTACAAAAACTGTCTCTTGTATTAAACATCTGATGCCTGTATGCCCTTTTTTCCTGAAGCCTACTGATTAACTGATGGTATCTTCAGTTGTGCTCAAAGCCTAGAGGCGATTAACTAATTAAAACTGTTTTCTGTCCATGAAAAGCATGACTGTTCATGCTTTTGCCTTGAAAAAAATTAAATTTGCGATCTGAGCTGAGTGAGTTTCTTTGAATGGTACATAGAGTGTGATTTTTCATGTGTCTTCTTCATGTTAAGATGTTGCTTTTGAATAATGCAAATAAAAATCTGGAACAATAGTGATCACCTTATCATTTCAATATTATATATTGCACAAAAATATGTAGAAGCAGTTACATATTCTATGAAAATCAAAGTGAACAGAGACAAAGAAGAGCAGGACACCTGTCCCTTTAATAGTTCTGTATAAGAAATTGTTTTGACAGATGCAGCTTGTCTTTGGTAAGTTAAAAAAGCAGCTATGGAGATTACACAAATAGTAAAGATAGAAGAAATATGATCTCCTTGGGTTTTGGTTATCTTAATGTATGTGTATAGCAGGGTTGTATCTGAGGACTGCACAGAGTGGCCACCAGCCTTATAGAAATAGTAAGGGAAATATTCTTGTAAATGTGTCACTTGGTTGTCTAACTTAAAAAGAAAAATTAAATTAAAGTTTATGCTTATTAAACATTAAATTCATGTTTAATATTAATATAAAACAACAAAAACAACAGTTTGGGTTTTAAACAATATTCCTGTTGAAAAGATCAAATTGAACCCTTTATTGTCCCTCCTGACTTTTGCTATACTCAAGCTTGACAGAACTTTCTCAGCCTCTTTCAGCTGTGCCTGCACACTTTTCATAGTATAACATTCAAAGCTGTACATATGTTACTCATTATTTTTCATGACAACACCTTTTCTATTTCTTCACAGTAATTCTGTACCTTGAATCTCATTTGCTGAAGGAGGGCTGAATACATTTGGTCATCATTGCTATCATCATGACCACCATCTCTCCCTTCTCTCTTTTGGTCTTCAGTTTGTATACTCCCCACTTATCCTCCTCCATCTTACAGACTTTTTGCTATCTGAAGCTTGTCCTTTTGAACATTGCTGTTTCTTTCCAGCAGCTTGCTTTCTTAGAGATTATTTAATATTGCTTGGTTATATCTTTTCAGAGAGTACACTTCTACATAATAGCCACAGAATATTAGAAGGTCAGTGGAATACTGTTCCATAGTTCATCTTCTCTGGCATCTTCTCTGGTTTCTGTTTCTTTCAAATCCCAATTATTTTCTTTCATCAATGTGTAGAACTTTACTTTGCCAAAGTTTCTGCTATTTCTTAACACTGTCCATTTATTCTAAATTAGGCAATTTGCACAAGTTGGTCACATAGCTATGTTCTTCTCCAGGTGGATACACTTTTTTTCAGGATTTTCTCTTAGTTTCTTTGACCTTCCAGGGACAGGATTTGTGGACAAAAAACAAAAGTTGATCATCCTTGGGGAATTTGTGTGTGAGAGATCCTGGAAAAGGTTGCTGAAACTGGCACCGTCTTTCATTATATGAGGCTATGAAACATTTGAAGAAAATAATGATAGTATTACTGTTTCTTGATCCAAGTTTGAGTTGAGTTCATTAGAGTCAGCAAGTATACTATAGAGAAAGCACTAGAGAGAGTGTTCTACGCATAATAGGTCCTTAACCTGTGGGAACCTAAATCTTCAGAATGAGTTTTTAGGTTTATGAGGTAGGCAATTTTTATGGATTTTACTTTTTGAAGTGTTTGAACCATAATCTGAGGAACAAAGTTGTCATATGGATAGGGCCAGAGTTTATTGAATTCTGTAGTAGACAGACTGAACTAGAGCAAAACTATGGCCTGCCATCCCTTGGGTGCTTTGAAAACAAGCAGCAGAAGACCTCTGTAACTTGAATAAAGACTTGAGAAGAAACTCCGTTAACACAGGAAAATACACTATCAGAACCTTTTAAAATGTTAAGTATGAAGTGTTCTGATTTGTTTTTTCAAGGTATGTGGACCTAGTTCATAACTGGTAATTCACCAGGAAATTCACCATCAGCCTATTGGTCACACCTGAATCTATACATTTGAGAATCCCTATTTGGAATTGACTCTTGGTTTAGTTTTGACATTGCTAAACTATATCTTGACCATTATGTATCAGAGCTGTCTGAGCGGAAAGCTCACACCCAGAAACCTGGGCAAACTTTCGGATAAGTGCCATCAAGAAAAGAATTCAACAATCTTCAGCTTAGAGAGATGCAAGACAAATTGGACGCCAGGGGCAGTGGATGTGAGATATTTGTTCTTTCACTTTAGGAAGCGAAAGAGCTAACCTGAACTATTAAAGAACAAGTAAGCTGAAAAATTATCCATAATTTCCTTGAACTCTCTAACATAGAAGAAACAGCTCCACATATTCAGTAGTAACTTCAACACTTCTTTGGGAAACTATGGATAACTGGTGGGTCATTGCCTTGGGATTTCTTTTCTGCTTTCAGAACACCATATCATAAACTGCTGTTGAAATTTCCAAGCTTCAGTGGGAAATCCTTTTGGAGAAAGAAAGGACAAAGGCTCTGCTACCTAAAGACATGTTTGTAGCTATACCTAAAGGAGCTAACAGCCTCAGAGGCAGAAAATTGAGGGGAGTCAAAAAGATAGGATTGCTAAAGGTTAGGAGAGAGAATTAATAAGCTGCAACCAGAGGAGCACATGCCAAAGAGAAAGAAAAAAGGAAGGATTCAGCCAGATGGAAATAGGAATAGTAGAATCAGCGAAGTGACAAAGCCCAGGGGAAAGTGGTATGGGAGGAAACCAGGAATTCCTCACAAAGGTCTAGGAATGGCAAAAGGATGTATTTATCTGCCACTATGGTACTTGAACAGTACAAAAAATGTTACCACTTACACTGTAAATATTATAATACACTATAAACTGGGTAGAATACAGTATAAGAACAGAAGAAATATAATGACCAACATCCATGCAAGATAAAAACAATTATGTAGAATCTATCCAATTAATTATTATATTTAATGTTGTGCTGAACTTTCTTGCTTCAACATTTGAAGTAGGAATTGGCTTTTTACAGTGCAAAAAAGCCTTTAGTAAAACACATTCTATCTTAAAGATTTTAAATTGTTTTTTATGCTTGTTCTCAATCCTGATATTTTGCTTTGGCAACATTATCCCAGACAACTGAAGATCATATAGTGAACATTATGTTATCACAAAGATGCACAGACTGTCCACTTTGACTATATGACAGTAGTAGCGTGGACTAATGAAGCCTCTTGTTGACCTTGATTTGAAAGTAGGAAAAGAATATACATTCTCCTTGCAGAGAACTATATTGATACTCCCGGTATGGTTCCTGACTCCTAGCAGAGCAGAATAGATCAGAGCAAGATTCCCCAGCTGGTCTAGATCCTCTGGGATACAAGCAGCCAAGCTCCCAGAGAACGAGCAAGCAGGGAGAATGAACAGGACTTTGGTGGCAGAGTTTGATGGGGGAAATCTCTAACATTTTTTTCACTTTTGTTCTCTTGTTTCTGTCCCCTTAGTGTCACCCCCCCCCACACACACACACACACTTACTTTACATCTTGTAACACACTCCCATTTACTAGTAGAACTAAATTTACTGAAGACAGGAGAAGGCACCAGTTGTCACAACAGCCCCCCAAAATGGAATCACAAAGGTAGCACAAACAATGGATTGAGAAGACTCAACAGTGGTGGTGATTTCCAATAACTGTGTAATGTTTGTTTTCTTACCTGAGGGCAATGTGGTCTACATGTGAAACAAGTGCAATCTAAGTAGACCTGTTAGAAGAAAAGGTGAGAGAACTGGAGCAGTGAGTGTCCACCCGCAAAGTAATAAAAGAAGATGAAGAGTTTTTAGGCAGAGTGGCAATGTTGCAACAGCTAAGTGTAGTCCAGAAGCAAGAAGAAAAAATGAGGAAAACCCCTGGAACAGGGTGACAGACTCAGGAGAACTAGAAGACACTCTGCACCAGTGGAAGTAGTGGAACTCTTGAACAACTTTAAGTTACTTGAGGAAGAAATAAATGAGAAACCTGCTGTGAAAGAGCTTCATGACACACTGAGTAACTCTGAAAGAGATAAAAGGTCAATCAAGTAATGAAAAAGATACCAAAGTTTGCAACAACAAAAGGAAAAGAGTAATAGTTGTGGGAGATTCCCTGTTGCACAATATGGAAAAATTGAAAATATTTGGCTTAATTTAGAGGGAGCAAAAAATAGGAAAAAAAAAACTTAGTTATTGGTGTGTATTACCAACTACCCAGTCAAAAAGAGGAGAAGGATGTATCCTTTAAAAAGCAACTTGCCAGTGTTTCCAAGATGAATTATGTAGTCATCACTGGAGACTTCAGTTTCCCTGATATATGCTGGGAGAAAATTTCTGCCAAACATGGCTGTCCTTCAAGAGATTCTTGACATGCATTGCTGACAACTTTTTCCAGTTGAAGTTAGATGAAGGAATGAGAAGAGCAGCTATCCTTAGTTTAGTACTAATTAACAAGGATGACGTAGTGAACAAAGTAGCAGCCAGGGTAACCCAGGGGATAGTGACCAGGCGATACTTGAATTCTCAATTATTAAGATTAATTGCAGTCAAATACAAAGCCTGGACTTCAAGAAAGGCAACTTTAAGGAACTCAGAACAATGATAAGCAAGATGCCATGGCAACTCACTCTTAAGGGAAAAGGAGAAATCTTGGGGGAAAAAGATTATCCAAGCACAACTACAAACAATTCCAACAAATGAAAGGTGTAGAAGACAACAGAGGAAGTCTGTGTGGCTCCACAAAAAGTTAAGTGATGACATGAAACAAAAAAGAACATGGTACAGGAGGTGGAAGCAGGACCAGGCCACAAAGGAAGAATATAAACAAATAATGAGGAATTGCTGGGATGACATCAGGAAGGCTAAAGCAGGAAATGAAGTGAAACTAGTAAGAGATGCTAAGAACAAGAAAAACTTGTTCAGATATTTCCAAAATAAAAGACACGAGAAAGAGAAAGGTGACTAGCTACTTACAGTGGATGGCAGAGTGATATTAGACAAGGAAAAGGTAGATGTGTTTGATTCCTACTTTGCCTCAGTCTTCTCTCACAAAAAACAAACAACCAGAAGAATGAAGTACAAGCTGAAAGTTAGAGATGGCAGCCCAAGATTGACATAGAGATGGCATGGTCAAGGAATATCTAAATGGAATAAACACATTCAAATCTCCAGAGCCCAATTAACTCCATCCCAGAGTCATAAAAGAACTAGAAAAGGAACTCTCAGAAGCACTGTCTATTATTTTTAATAAATCCTGGAAAACGAGAGACATGGGAGACAACTGGAGAAAGGCTAACATTTGTTCCCGTCTTCAAAAAAGGGAAAAAGCACGAAGCTGGGAACTACAGACCAATTAATCTGACATCAATCCCTGGAACACTTTTGAAGCATTTTTTTTTTAAATCAGTCCGCCACTGCTCTGAAGAGAATGCTGTGATCAATAAAGGGCAATATGGAGTTATCAGACTAATTTTTGGACTGGATAATCTCCCAAATGGAAAGAGGGGACACATTGGACATAATAGACCTTGATTTTAGCAAAGTTTTTGACACAGTTTCCCATGACAAGCAAATTAGCAAAAAGTAGACTACAGAGAATATCTGTTAGGTGGATCCAAAATTGGTGGCTAAATAGAACACAAAGAGTGCTCATCAATGGCACCTTCTCAGTCTGGAGGAAGGTAACCAGTGGGGGTGCTGCAGGGTTCAGTCCTAGTCCCAGTGCTCTTCACCATCTTCATTAATAATTTAGATGAGGTAATAGAAGGAATGATAGTCAGATTTGCAGATGATACAAAACTGGGTGGAATATCAAAGACCCTAGAAGAAGGATGAAGATCCAGGGTGATCTTGATACGCTTGAATGCTGGACTGAAAGCAACAGAATGAGGTTCAATAGGGACAAATGCCAAATCCTCCACCTAGGAAAAAGAAACCAAATGCATTGATATACAGTGGGGAATACAGGACTCAACAGAACTGAAAAGGAAAAAGACCTTGGACTTATTGTGAACAGCTGGCTAAATATGAGCAACAATGCAATACAGCCACAAAAAGTGCAAATGCTATTTTGGGATGCATTAATAGAAATATTACTTCCAAATCACAAAAAGTAATACCTCGCCTATACACTGCACTAGTCAGATCTCATCTAGAATATTGTGTCCAGCTCAGGCAAGATTTTAAAAAGATGCAGAAAAATTAGAAAGGGTCCAGAGGAGGAAAACAATAGTGATCCAGGGTTTGGAAACACTTCCCTATGAGGAGAGACTGAGAGAATTGCATGTGCTCAGCTCTGAGAAGAGAAGACAGGGAGGACATAATATCACTCTATAAGTACCTCAAAGGCTGTTACAAGAGGAAGATCAAGATCTCTTCTCACTGATACCAGAGTGTAGAACATGGAATAATCAACTCAAGTTGCAACAACCCAGATTCAGGCTAGGTATCAGGACAAGTTTCCTCACTGTCAGAGCAGTGCAAGAGTAGAACCAGTTGCCTAGAGAGGTCATGGGATCTTCCACACTAGAGACATTCAAAAAGAAACTGGACCATTATCAAGTGGGATGATGTAAATTGGTGACCTTCAACAGCAGGAGGTTGGACCCAACAGCCTTCTTGGCCCACTCTAGCTTTACTATTTTATGATTCTTTATTGCCATATTGTGCCAGCAGTTTGATTGCCTATCATTGAATGAACATGTGTCTTGGACATGCATCCAAATGCTCATTCCAATGAAAATAACACGGTACAGATGAACCACGGACACTTCATTTGAGTGTCCATGTAAATGAGAATATTATCATCCATCTGCACTTCATCACTCAGGAACAGAGCACAAGCTTTTTATGCAGAAACTTCTGGATTCAATCTTTGGAATCCTTTGGTTTAAAAGGAGCAAACTGTAGATGATAGGAAAGACTGCAATCAGAAATCTTATAAAGTTATTATGAGTCAGAAAAGGCAATACTGGGCCTTGCTCTGTCTCAATATAAAACAGGCTATATGTTCATTTTTGCTCAGCATGGGCTGGAATCCAGTTTTTGGAGAGAGCCGTCATTCTGTGATATAGAACAATGTTTTGTGAGCAAAGGTTCTAGCTGCAGCCCCTAGTATTTCTAGGTAGGACTGAGAAATATTTGGAATTATTTCAATTTGGAAAGATTTCTATTATGAAATAATCTCTCCTCTGCGGCCCACCTGGCACCAATTCTGTTACAGCTCAAGATTAAGGCTGCCCTCTTTTCCGGTGCATTCAGTAGTATTTCTTGACATACCAGGGCTTTAATCTCAGGCCAAATTTGTAATGAAATTCTTTAAGCCATTAAAGTTTTTAGATTTTATATACTGAAACATGTTACAATATTTTATTGTATTTTTGGTCTCCATCTTTTGTATTTTTGTGAACATCCAGAAGACTTCAGCTGTTGAACAGGATATATATGAAATGAAATAAATAATTGAAACCTAGGAAGCCTGATTCCAGAAGACCAGTGGTTGAACTTGTATCATCTACCTGTATGCTTCTCAAATTCAGTGGGTTGTTAATCCAAAGGAATCTGAATCCACATTCTGTTGTGACCAGTCAACTACACAAAACTAAGGATTGTTCTGATTGACTTAGCAATAGGGCTTTGTTTTGTCTTCATTTTGATACCAGTGACCTTTTAAAAGCTTTTGTACCATTTCATAAAGGAGTACACAAAAGGGGGGAACATACTACCCAAAACTAATCACCAATAGTACTACTTATATTCCATGTTTTTGTTAGCATAGTATTAAAAATAGAAATAGGAGCATGCTTATTAAAGTAGCTCATTGGGAGGGTGATTACCTACCTATTTGGGGTGAAAACATCAATAAGGATAATAATTGGGAAGGTTTTGGTGATAAACTGGATAGTCCTAGAGGCTAAAGTAATAGAAATGAAATGAGATTTAATAGTACAAATTAGAAGAATATTAAAACAAAGTCTTTGGAGGCCCTTGGGAATTAATAATGAGCATTTTTGTTATCTGCTGGGAGCTGGAAACTAGAAGTAACAGGAGAAGGAGAGACCTAGGGTCTTGGTTAATCACAAGATGATTATAAGCTACTAATGTTATGCCATTGCAAAGAAACAACAAATGCAATTCTACAATGTGTTGGGTATGACAATTCCAGTAGGAAATAGTGGAAAATGCCACTATTTAGTACACTTGTATTTCTTTCCAGAGAATCAGAGAACTGAAGAGAGGCAAAATTGTCCTTTAGTCTTTCTGGATGCTTTCCAAAAATTAAATCAACATACTCTGCTACTTAAGAAACATCCTAAAAACTATGTTCCATGATAGGCAATTTATCATGATAAATGTTTGATAAACCAATTCATATTTAACTATTTCTCTATTAAGCCTATCTGATGGCTGTAAATAAAGCAGTGATATAAAGATTTCCCATTTTGTTGTGACAGTGCACCTACTAATCAGTTTACAAAACTCTGAGGCTCCCACTTTGTGCCCCTACCACCTGGAAGCAACTCCAGCCACTTGTACAGAGAATGAAACAGTCTTGTATAGAATGGGTTGTTCCTCTACAGGCATAATCCTGAATTAGAAATAGATAACTTTTTGGAACAATTAACACTGTAATAGTGGAGGTCCCTGAAGTGACAGCAGAGGAATCCAGGACAGAGATGTTTTACGGAACTGGAGGGGCCCATCTTAAGAGCAGTGAATAAGTGTGTTTGTTGTGTCCATAAGTTGCTGTTTGTTTGGAAGAAATATTGCTATATTGCAGATACACAGGCACAGTTAGGTGTTTCAAATGGTGTTAGATAATTTATTTATTATTTATTTATTTAGAAAATTTCTAGGCCGCCCCATTCTCCGAATCCTCAGGGCGGCTTACAAATAAATAAATTAAAATACATAAATAGCAATATAAAATACACGTAACTGTATAAAACTGTATATAATGGTAGCTGCCTACTCTCCTAATTACCTTATGATGAGATACCTACATTGTGGCTAATGCATGGTCTCCTGACTGCATTTTGCAACTAGTTATTAGTCTTGATTCCAATACTTTACGTTTCGAGTTTCTAACACAAATGGGCAAGAAACAGTTTTTTAAAAGCGGTGTCTATAGCCTGATACTATTATATGGATCTTGTCTATACAAGCTTTTCAGTAAATTGAGAATGAATGACACTTGGTGCATCTCCACCAATTTATGAACCAAGGACACTATTTTGAGCTTGTTACAATGTTGGCATCCTCTTGTCCTGGAAAGTCACTGAAACCTAAGTGTAAATCTCTTGAGAAGGCAGTGTGCCTTTTTACTGACTTGTGATTACTGACCAGTACAGAGCTAGGAATTTATTTTAAATCACTTCTTTTGCTTTGTTACAGCCCAAATCAGAAATGTAAATCAATAAATGAACTGATGTGTAGTCCATTGGTCCAGACATGATATGGCTCCTTGATACTGATGAGAATGTGTGTTTGTCACTTGCAGTGATAGCTCCAAGCTGCAAACTGAGTTTCCTTCAGTCCCTGCAACTTTACTTTTGTTTCCCTAGGATTACAAACTAGAAACCACCCCAAGTATTTCCCAGTAGAAATGTCCCATATGCAGGTCTTTACATTCACAGATCGATTTATGCATCCCATATAATTGGCACTATTCATTACGTAGGAGTCACCTCTGAATTAGAATTTGTTGTGTATCATGTATGCAAAAAGTGACTGTGAAAAAGGTACATGTGAAGAGCTGGAACCATATCTGTGATTGCATTTGCAGCTTTTCCAAGAGGGTTTTGAATTCATCATAAAATGTAAACCAGAGTTATGCAGCCAAAATATGACAGGTTATTTCATCATATTTAAAATATGACTTCAATATCTTCCAAGTTCATCACCATTTGCTGCTCTCTGCCTATTATTTTTCTAAGCTTTCTGTCCTTTCTCAGGTTTCTTCCCTTACCCTTCTTTTTAATTCATTCTGCCGTGCTACTTTTACTTCCACCATCATAATTCCCTACTTCCTTTAGCCTTCTGCCTTCTCAGATTCATTTCATGGGTTTACTTCTATTCCACCTTTCTAAGTCTGTTTGCCTGTCTTACTTCTCTCTAGGATCCTATTACTTTGCCCAATGGCTTGTAGTTTAGAGAATTCTGTGTGCTTTGTTCCTCTGTGACACTGGAGCAGTTCAGCCAGTCATTGTCAGAGGCTTCATCATTTGCTCTGACACAAAAGCACTTGATGGGTAACCACTGCCTTTCCCATCCTGTTCTTCAGTTATTTTGGACTAAAAATTACAGTATCCCTGACTGTTGGCCATGTTGGCTAGGACTGTTGGAAACTGATGTCCAAGCTGGGTTACAATTAAAGATGTTACAGTATGTTGTGGGAATAAGTAATGCTCACTACAGCATATTAGGCAAGATAAAGCTTATTTATCAAAAGTATGAGATATCCTTAAAATGAAACTATAGAAAGATAGGCTCATAAATTCCAAAACTCTATCTCTTGTGTTATTGTCTATACTACAACCAAGAAAACTACAACAACAATTTCTTTACATGATTCAAGGCATTTAAAGGCTCATACATAATAATTGACATGATCATCATTATTTATAATTAAAATTTCATGCTTTCCTTGAGAGAAAGTTATGTTTCCCTGTGCTTGAAAGCCAGTTTAAACTAATTGGGTCATTTTATTTTTGCATATGAATATTTTATAGCGATGATTGACTAGCACATTTTGTTAACAGTCCTGTATTATTTGGGAACAATAATAAGAATAGTGATTAATACATTGTACTCATGAAGACTTTTTCAGAATAGGTTTTACATCAGGAATGAGCAATCGGGGGGGCTCCATTCAGCCCACCATAATCATGTGACACTTGCCCATCCCAGTTGTTGCCACCACTGCCAATACCAAAATCCCATTGATTCTGCTGGGAAGCATTGTTGGCAGGCACAATTCTGCTTTAAGACAGGTAGTCATTGCCTTATTTACCACCAAAACTGCAGATCCTACAGAGAATTGGGCTGTACAAGAGTGTCCCCGTTACACACTGTCCTTGTCTTTAGTTCACAAAATTCTTTGGTATCTGATTTGGTTTCTCTTTTATTTACAATCAGATCAACCTTAGACGTTGTTGTAAAGGATGGCATATACATGTTTTAAATAAATAAATCTGAGAAACAAGGTAATATATTTCCACAAATTGCTGGATTTTGATAGCATCAAGTGCCCAGGTCCTCTGTGGGATTCTGGTTGCCAAATCCCAAAGGCTACTTCTCTGCTTTAGATTAAAACCATATCCTGATATTTTGCTGTGCAGAGCAAAGACATGATTGACAGCAGGGACCAGAATGGAAGGATGGATGGAGTTAGATTCAGCTAGAAAAGCAAGTTGAGAAGTAGAGTCAGAGACAGCTGGTGACAAATCAGGAGAGTCAACTGAATTAGAATGCAGAAAGCTAATGAGAATTTGAGACCACAGTTAAGCGTAAAGTTAGTTTGATTAGAAAAAAGAGATGCTCTGTGTGTGTGTGTGAGAGAGAGAGAGACTTGATTATTTATAGGTGAGAATTAGAAGTGGGATCTGACAATTGGTGACTTAGAATATATGAAAAGGAATTAGTGAAATCAACAATGTCTGCCTGGTGGCCTCCAGATGTTTTGGACTACAACTACTGGTATTCCTGACCATTGTACATGCTGCCTAAGGACTGATGGACACTGAAGTCCAAATCGTCTGCAGGCACTGCATTATTTATCAGATGACTAATTATTTTGGATGATGTTAATACATAAAAATTTAATACTTTAACTACCCGTGATGTGGCCTGGTGGGTTCTGAGGCTAGCATATCACACTCCACATGTTGGTTTTGAGGTAAAGAAACATTAATTAATTTGCAATCAGGTGGTTGAAGGATAGAGGTGGTTATGGGGGATATGAGGGAAATCTGGGTTCAGTAGGCAAGTTTAGTTACCCAGGGACCTCTAGGAGTGAGGGACTTGAAATGTCCTTTTAAGCCAGACTTTATTGTCTCCTAGATATATTTTATATAGAATATATTTTAGTGGTGATAGTCTTTTGAAATGCATGAGAATGTATTTAACTTTCTCAGGTTAAAACTAAATAGCTTAAACACAACTTGTCTAGTGGGCTTAACATCCTAGAATGCAAAAATGCAAAAGGAAAATTAGCTCTTCAAGATATTCAAGAGATTAGATATTCTTTTGAGTAGAAGAGTGTTGGGCTGTAGATGTATGAAACTAGACCCTGAAAATGATCATAGCAATTGGTGGAAAAAAGAAAAAGATGGATGTACTGGAGGCAAAGCCAACAGGCAGAAAGTTGCAGCAGTTGAGAAGAGATTATTGTTGCATGAGAAGAGGAAAGAGAGGATAAAGATTATAATTTGTAATTACCTGAGTGTTACAATCCTTTAATCCAGTTATGATGGTATGTCCAGATGGCAGCTGCCTGAAGCCTTTGTGAGGGAAGTGGCCTGGGAAAAGGTAAGCCCCTCATCACTTCCTCAGTGCAGCAAGTCAGTCGCTTAGACTACCAGCCTCAATAATACTGCAACTGAGGTTGAGCACTCTGCACATATCTAGGGTGCAACTCATACACAGTTAAAATCAATCACAAAACTTGAATTGATTTTGAATGCATCCAAATGGTGCAGGAAGGTAACAGCCCTAAAATAACATTTCAGCTTATGATATATCATTACTAAAACAAAAACCTGTACAGAGATTTTTAATGCTTCTGGGAATAGAACATCAGTAACATAATTGTGGATTTTATGGCTGTGAAAGAGAGGGGCACAGGTTTTTGGAAATGCTTAAGGCCCTTTAAGCTGCTTTAAGTTTCCATTTTTGTAAGAGTTTTTAGCTGTTTCACTATTATTGCTACTGCTTGAGATGTGGAATTTTTTAATACTATGCTTTTATTTTGTTTTCAAAAAATACTGATTAGTATTTCTGGTACATTTAAAAAATAAATGTATGGACATAGCCATGCAGTTCCATATGAGAATGCAATTGCCCTTGAACAATTTTTATGTTACAGTGAGTTGCATGAAGCAGGTTCCTTTCATGGCAAAGAAATTTTGTAGACATAGCTTGAATTTCCTCAGCTTAAAAGCCTGTGTGCAGAAAATTGTGTTGTATCCGGGGCTCAGCCTCCAGTGTTAATCTAGTTAGTTTCTTTCATTTCAATGGGTCTACACTAAGTAAGACTAGCATTAGATATAACCTATTTTCAATGGATCAGAGACCTTCTATTTAACGGGAGCATTCTAAGGCAAAAGTCATGTCTTCCTTACATGAATAGGTTTGTGTCATTGATGTTACTGAGAATTAAGTAAAGATACTAAAAAAGCAATGGATCACATCCTTTCTCCATTTTGTATTTTTTCCTATGCAAAACTTACAACTAATTCATAGCAGCTGGTCGAATAAAAATGCTGCAAGATCAGATAGATGGTCTCGACTTGTTTGTTTTTGTTAATCTCACCTCGTTAAGACTGCCTCCATCTCAGCTAGAAAGCTGCACACAAGAGACACCCTTTTAAGAAATGAAAGCTGTGTGACATGTTCCGTAGCCCCCATTTAAGACGAGTTCTACAAGGCACGCAGTGAGAGAGTGACTTACACAATTTCAGTATGTCAGTTTAAAGATTCTTTCCTGACAGATGAGGAATGAAGTGTCTCTGAGTAAATCTCCATCTAGACGTATAGCGCAAAGTCGGAACTCAAAAAACACGCAAACCCACACCCATCACTATCAGAATGATTTTATGTGCTGTGCTTTGTTATTTTTTCACTGTCATAAACAACAACATTCTTTGCCCCTTCAAAATCTTTAAAGCTACTGCTGTGTTCGGTGCTTTTGGAAAAGCTGCTGTTTTGATGCAGTCCGTCAGCATCGCAGGCTGTCTCGGTTCGGGGGGAGGCGAATGTGTGAGTATGTGTGTGGCGCGCGCGCGAGTTTAAAGAGCCTCTGTCGTGCGGGGTATGTGCAGGGAACGGCGGCAGAGCGCGAGCCATTTGTAGCCGTGATCAGAACTCGGGTGGTTTAAGAATGGCCCAAGGAACGGCGAGGGTCTGGCGTGCAGCGGTCTGGCAAGAGTTAAGCGACGCCTAGCCCGCCCCCCTCCCTTGCCTGGGTGTAAACAGAGGAGCCTCAGCCTATCATGTCTGATTGCTGTGCTGTGCCTGAAGAGAAAGCCAGGCTCTGTAACATGATACATTATAGACTGATTCAACTTGGAATTGCTGCGTTCGGCTCGTCACATCCAGACAGCAGAATCGCCACGGAAAGGTGGGTGACTGCAAAGCGACCCTTTTTGACCTTACAGCTGAGCGAGGATAAAGTGCGATTTCACCTCGAGTGGAGCCACTTAAATCATTTCAAGCAGAACCGCTGGCGCTGTTATAGGTAAATGTAGCGGGGTCCCCCCCCTCCTCCATCGCTTCTTTTTCTTTTTTTATGTATGCTTGCTCCGGTGCTGCGTTAGAATGGGAGGAGGTTGCTCTTGTCTTTGAATCGGTGCAAAGGCAATATTAGCGTTTGAAATGAGGTGGCTTTTTAACCCCTGCCGGACTGAATGGAGAGCTAAGCGTAGGCGCAGGCTTAACTTTGCAGATCAGTCGACATGCCTGATGCTGTTACAAGTAGCTGCTCGTTTACAAGCGGGGCTATTGTCCCCTAACACTTTAGAATTCAGTGTATTCCACAACGAGAATGCAGTATGGTTTTAGATTTTGTGATTGGAATTCACTTTATTTTCCTTCAAGCCTTAGGATTACCATGATTTGCCATCATCATTTCTTTTTGATGTAGCTGGGATTTTACACCGTGTTCCTTCAAGGCTTTTGGAGTTGATTAGCGAAAATCTAGCGTGGCGTTCTTAAAGGGCAATGTATAAAATATTTCTAATTATGGAATCGGATAATAAGGAGAATAACAAACCTTTTGTAGGGCATTGGTTAGCAGACTTTAAAAAAAAAAGTCCATAAAAGGCAGACCTAACTTTTTAACTGCAAATTTAATGTAGCTTAATACAGTATGAAAGCAGCTTGGATTGATTTAGAAATAATTGTTAAATGCTGCCTCTAAAGTTGGGATTACTTTTTGACATTTATTACAGTCTCTGGGAAAAAAAAAGCATATCACAGCTTCTGTAAACAGTTGCAGTTTCAGTACTTTTTATTTATAATTCTAACTCCTTTTCTGTCATATACTTACTGCACGATATACACAGAATAGATGACTGTATCATAAAGTCATTCTGTGTTCTCAGAGCTTAATATAATCAAATTCATTGCATAAAGATGGTGTAGCTGAAGATTTGATCCCTTTCCACTGAAGTGGAAATACTTTCAGTAATTGAAAGCAGATTCCTGTCTGGAGTTGTACAAGCCAAGGTTTTCCTTTTCAAAAATAAACCTTTTGTTCTCCAACTTTAAATGTTTGAATTAAGCAACTAGAGAGCACCATTTACTTATTGTTTAATGTAGTCTTTAAGACCTATTGAAAGAAATTGGTATATCAGAATTCAACTTACTTTGCACAGTTATTGTATTTGCCTCAATATATGATAAACCTATGTAAATTGTATGTTTTATACATTCTAAATTTTACCATGAATAAATGTCTAAATAGCATTCTGTTTATATAAGTTTAAAGAACAGCTTTTAATAGGAGTCCTCAACCACTCCCTAACACATTTGGTACAAGAAGCAGATTTCATAATGGAAAGGGGATATTTTAAAACTTTGATGGGACTGGTCGGTCTCACCAAACAAACCTGGGCAGCTGCTAATATTTAACTTTGTTTTTGTTTTCTGGGCATAATCAGAAAGGAAGTTTTCAGACATTTCAGGAATAGCTAGGTAGGAGATATACTTCATGGACCTTCAGGCAAAGCATGATCTGCAACTGACCTGTTTAAAAATTTGGAAAGTGGAGAACAATGGAGTTAAGAAGTAGGACTTGCCTTGCTATTGTAGGCCTTTTAAGCAGCAAAATAAATAGGCTAAAATAACATGGGAAAAGTTGCTTAGAAGATCCAGCACCAAATCTGTATGCTGAGTCCTTGTTTTGCAGCATATACATAATGTATCCATTGCACAGAGTAACTGATAAAATGACTCAATATACTGTTTTGATCTTTTCATAGGCTACTCTTAAGGTGTGTCACTAAATTTGCATATTATACCTAATACCAGTGAAATTGCTTCTAAAAACAATTGGGTGGCCTGTCCTTTTTAATAATTGAAGATTTTTTAATTAATTCTGCAAAACTATTACCAATTTAGATAATAAAAATATAAGAAAAAGTCTAAAGATTTTTGTTCTACAGTTTGACATTAATATTTATAATTATGCATTCATTTTTAATACAGTTTTCCCATTTCAAGATAATGATGGGCTAATTGTTGCATAGTGGTTTTCTTTTTCAAATAATTCCAGGAAAACTAGTAGTAAAAACTACAAATGTCTATGATTATTCACCAGGGAGAAAACTTTTTGTAAACATGTAGCTTATATTGGTGATAAATAATTTTACAAGTTTTAGTTTCTAGTAAAACTTGAGTAACCCTACTAAAATTTCAAACACATAGGCTTAAATTAATTTTAATATACTATAGAATAAATTGATCTTATGAATTGGAGTAATTGCTGTCTACATACAATAATCTCATTCTTGATAATTAATGCTAAATGACAGATTAGATGCTTTATCCAGGTATTCAGTTCTTTAGAAGATTCACAACAGAAGGGTTGCTAAGCACCCATCAGTAAGGTAGAATGACCCAAATTAAAGAACCCATTCAAAGCTATATTTTTGCATTTGCTGAAGTGCATTTCTAAAGATTTAACTAGACAATTAGTGGGGAAAAGATACCCTTCAGTTATGAGCAGCAATTAAGAGATCAGAACTTCACCTTTTGTTTATAAGACTACAATTTTGTGTTTTCCAGTCCATCCTTTGATCTGAACAGTGGTGTCTAACAAATTTAACCAACCTTTCTAGAACCGAATACTTGTGCAGTAAATACAGAACATGATAGCCTGCACTCATTTATTCAGAATGGGAACTTGGGAACTTTGTTTTCTTTCCCACTGTGGAATGGTTTTAATATGAATGAGTACAATCCACTGTAAAGTTCTTCTGTGACCTGCTTAAGCCCTGCTGCAATGAATGGGACAAACATAAGAGCTGCAGCAGCAGGAGGTGGAACAGAACCTATGTGGGAAGGGGGTGTCTGTGTCTTTCTTGCAGCCTACAACCTTTTTAAACTTTTATAATGAACCGCATTCCATTACATTCCTATACCAATGAATATTTCTGTAAAGAAATATCCAGCAAATATAAATGTTACCTGCTTCAACTACAGCTGTTGTTTAAAGATTTGTTATAAAATGTTTATCATCTTTGACAATACACTTGTTTCCTGAAGCTTTTTCGACCAGCATCCTAAAAGATTCCTTTTTCTTAAAATGGGAAATTGAGTTGAACTAATCCAATTGTTGGATTATAAATATTTACAGTATTGAAAGCAAAATTAATTAACCTGTTAAATATTCATTAGTTATTAACATATAAGTACACAAAACAGTAAATCTTTTCTCCTTTGGGGTTAGACCTATGCATTAAACCGTCCAGAGGTTTAATAGGTTGCAAATGATTGGAAAGAAGTATATCTTAAACCCCTTTTGCTAATGCATTCTATTTGGAATTGTAATTGCAATACTGCAGAATAGGCAGATATAGTCACTGTAAGCATTATGAACTCCTGTGTTCCCCTTAAGGTATTTTCGGAAGCTGTTCTACATACTGAACTGAAATGTAACCTAAATCTTGCATATGTAGTTCACCAGCAGAAGTGTGCCTGATAAGGGATATTGTCATATCTGTTTTACAATTTACATTACTTGTTCGCTAATAACCACCTACATGAATACCCCAAAACAACTAGCTGCAGAAGGAAGATGTAGAATATCTAAGTAGGGTCATGTGAAGTAGGTGGAGCTTCAGTTTGGGATCCTAATTCCACAAGTATTTTGCTCCTAGTAGCTAGAAAATTATTTATGTACAACTCAATTACTGGGTGTTCAAATAAAAGTGAGATTGTTTTTGCAACCCTAAACAATTTTATACTAATAAAAACCCACTGATTTTAATTTTGTTTAGTCCTAAGTAAAATATATTTAGGATAGTATTGCTGGTAGCTGGTTGATGTGATTTTATTAAGATAGCACTGTTGGAAGAGTCAATAATATACTCATCTTAGAAATTTTAATGTGGAGGTGGAATTCCATTTGTACATGTTCAGCAGTTCTAAGCTTTTATAGATTGAGGTAGCATGCCTTCCTCCCAATTCTAGAATATTTCTATTGAACATATTTGAGGAATAATGTAGAACTCATATAAACCATTTTCAGTTCCCTTGATTCTTAACAGAAATAAGCAGAAATGACTGTGGACACAGAACACAATCCAGAGCTTCTTGCCCACTCCTTCCACTTTTTTCTTAAATTTTCTTTTCTTGACAGCAGGCCCTATGCCAGAGTTCACACTGCTGTTCAAAGTTTCCCTGAATGCCAGTGTTTTTTCTATAGGGTAGGACATTACTATTTACGAAAAGAATGCTGTTTGGGTAATATCTAGAAACCCACATGACTGTAAACAAATAATAATTTAAATGCTAATGCAGTAAGCAATTTTTGCTATGTTGATGCAAAAAAAGAAAAAATAATTTTATTGATAATCTTATAATGATTTATATTATGTATATGGTTTTTATTTCATTTTAATATTGTTTGTTTTTTTTTAATTGAATGGGTTATTTTAGGTTTAATGGGTATTACGTGTGTGTGTGTTAATTTCTCACGTCATTGGTAGACTTATTCTAGTACAATTTGGTTAAAATGTTAAACAAGAATTGGATGAAATGTATGTGTGAAGTTAGTCATGCAGCTCTCTGATTTGTGGTCATACTGTCGAAAGCCCTGACTAATAGATTTAGATAAGTATAGTGCAGGCAGGTGAAGGGTTTTTTTGTTGAACAGAGTTGATTTTCTATACATTGTTTGCTTCATTGTGGGCTTGATTTAGGTCAAATGGTAAAATAGAGTGAAAAATGAATACATACTTGGCAAGAGTAAATTAAGTGTACATCTCATCTCTTAGCTGCGTTTTATTACCCAGGTAGGCTATCGTAAGGTCTGCACCTTGCTGTGGGAATAAATTATATTGTAGGTTCAAAAATAAAAACTAGTATTATTTGACTAGTTTGGAATTTACAAATAAAACAAGTAAGAATCTAAAAATACATCAATTTTCTACATAAATCTAGTTATCATGGAAATAAGTTATGGGTTTAAAATGAACTGTCTGTTAAAAGTAATTGCATCAGAATCTATAGAAATCACTATCAGTGTATCTTGTGTTAATTTCTGAAGAACACTTTTCCCTTAAATTATACACTATTTCTGAAGTGGGGAAATACTGCCTGGGGAGCTGTAAAGCATAGTTTGGAATATCGTTACCCCCCCTTTTTTTTTCTTAAAAAAACCCAAAATTATGTTATGTGACATAGTTAATTTAGTTGATCTTTTATAATCATTTAGGCATTATGTCATTAAGGTTCACTCTCTGCTTAAAAGTTGAACATCGCTGTGGAAAACACCTGACCATGCGCTTAAAAGTTTGTTTGTCTTTCAATTCCTGTGATGGTAGAGGGCAGTGCATCTCTTTAATTATCTTTGTTCAAGGAAATGTTGAAAGGCCAGGTTAGTTAAACGAGGCCATTTGGATTTGCAAGAAGGTTGGAAGTCAGATGCAAGAAAAGTGGTTAAATATATTATCATATTATTGACTACATCATCAGTAAAGTGACCTTGATGGAGGTGGAAAATGCCATTTGACTGTTTTAGAGAGCTACCACTCTGCCCGTATGATCACTGCTAGAGAATTCATCATGTAGCTTTATCATAATTTTCCTTTTTTGTTTTGTAATCGGATTTTCATCAATTGTAATCTATCAGGAACAAATGAAAATTGAAATAGATTTTCCTGA
Source organism: Varanus komodoensis (assembly GCF_004798865.1). Classification (NCBI taxonomy): domain Eukaryota; kingdom Metazoa; phylum Chordata; class Lepidosauria; order Squamata; family Varanidae; genus Varanus; species Varanus komodoensis. The sequence goes on from NW_025336236.1 coordinate 194,853, forward strand.
TTATGATACATTTAAAGCACAGTCCTATGCGTGTTTAGACAGAAAAAAGCTTACAACTTCCAATATGTTCCAAACAGCATATGGCATGTTTGGAATTGTAGATCTTCTCTTAACCTTGCATAGGACTGTAGTTTAGCCATTACTTTGTCAGATATGAAAATATTCTTAAATCAAAAAATAAAATGCCTGGATTAGTTCACCAGCCTGTATCTGCTCTTAGACAAGTTTTATAGATAATTGTTACTTTCTGTGTAAAAACTAGCTGCTATGCTACTTCTTTGGAAATAATTTTAAAGCTACTGTGAAATAGTTTCCAACTTCAGTTTTAGCTGGTGATGTACTATCTGCATTTACAGCCATGTAACTGTACTTACTTAGAGGTTCTTCCAAGTTAAAACGTACTGTTCTAGATTTATAATACAAATATAAGATCAAAATACTTATTCATTTCATTTCTATGCCACCCCATAACCTGAAGGTTTACAAAATAAAAAAGTACAAGTAGTTATGGTGACGTTATGCTATTTAGGTCATTTCAGTAAATGTGTCACCAGGATTCCAAAACTAGATGGACAGCACACAGGTAGAGAAGAAAGGGAGGGTGGCATGGCCAGTTGCAGCATGGCTGCAGTATTACTCAGTATTGCTAGGCAGATGTGGAAAGTAGAAAATGCAGGCTGGAGCAACTGCTGCCCGCTTGACTACTCATGCCACAAAGCTTGGCAAAAACATGGAAACCTCAGCGGACTGTGAAAACTGTATTCAAATGCACAAGCAAACCATGGTAAACCATGGGATCCATAGAACAAACCTTTGCTTCTCTCCCTATTTCCAAAGAGACCATCTTTACCATTCTTGCTAGGTTCACCTGCAATGAAAGCCATGCCAGAGTAGTTTCCACCATGGCTTGTTGTTAATGTGAACCCACCCATGAAGTATGATCCAGTCAAGTTAAGTATTCGTTCCATTAAATTGTTATGTTAGCACTTGGCTCCCTGCCATTGGAATTAATGATTTAAATTAATGCATCTTAGTTTTAAGTTGATGTTTTTATTCTTTCATTATTATTTAGATTAGATACATCCAAACATTTTCATGAAAAATATTCAAAACAGATAATGATAATTGTTCTTCAGCAGTTATTTGAAGTGAGGCAATTGTTTTGATTGATTTAAAAACATGAAAATGATGATGGTTAATCATTGGAGTATTTTTAAGCCTTCTTATCATACAATGACAGGGGATTTTATTTCTGTAATTTGATTATAATTAAAATGTGGTTTTGCTGGTTGGTAGTATATTAGCTATTTATATTGTAACAATTCACAACTTTTCATAGTACATCATTAAATCTTTAATGGTTAATTACTTTTATTCTTAATCCTGTGTAACGTACAGAAAAAAGACATAAGGCAAACATTATCTTGTCTCTTTCAATCTTTTCTTTCTCTTTTTTTAGTATTGTCATTTTGAGACTTTTCTCTGACATTAAAGCAACATACAGCAAAAATTCTAAGAAATGTGGAAGTATTTTCACGGACCTGTTGGGTTTTAAGCTTTTGGGAATCTCTTCTTGTCATATGGTTAAATGTTTTTGAAACTGAAGTGTGTCTTGAAAACATACCTAGTATTTTGGTCAGTATTTTACTGCTTTCAGTATTTGGTCAGTATTTTACTGCTTTCAAATTACTGTAGCAAAAAGAGGTCATACAGTTATTTCCAGTGCTTTTTTTGTAAGAAAAAAGGTGCCGGAACTCATGAAATTATTAACCTTTCACACATAGTCAATCACAGTACACACACCCACACACGTCAGTTGTGTAACGAAACATAACAGTCGCCGCCCGCAGTAAGCACTCAGCACGCGACCACATGACCAATCACAAGCTGAGCGGTGCCACAAGCTGACCAGCGCCATCACAACCAGCGTGGACAAAGTACACATGCATCGGATTCGACACACAAGCAGCCTGCATGCACCATTTTAATGATTTTGCCACCAACCTGCTATGCTCAACAGGGTGATTCGAATCCACGTGGACCAAACATCAAATTTTCAAAAGTTACTTTTAAAACTTGGAAAATCTGTTGAAAAAAGGTGCCAGAACTCCATTCCAGTGTGTTCTATGACAAAAAAAAGCACTGGTTATTTCATACAGGAACATAAGAACAGCCATGCTGAATCACCCCAAAGACATTCTTACTTCAGCAGTCATTTCCCCCAGTGGACAATGATTTGCTTGTGTGCATTAGCAGTGTAAGATGAAATGTAGTTAACTATGGGCCCCAGATCTTTTGAGTAGGGTCTTGGATCTTTAGAGCTGCCCTAGTTTGCTATCATCTTTCTAATTAAAAGCTTGCATATTCCCCTCTGAACTCCTTTCCTTGCAGGTACTGGGGAACTTTAGGATTCACTCACTGGGAAAACTGAAAAGTAATGCAGAGTGAAGGCACTAGCCTCTTTAACTAATGCAGAGTCTGCCACCTTTCCTTCCCAAGTCTGCTCATTACATTCATTATGGCCAGATTCCCTTGGCTTTCTCAAGGTGTAAATGACACTGCAGAATCCTGCCCAGCCAATTGCATGTGCCCTGCACCACTGTAGTTAGCAAATACCTAAGATAAGGAAGAGCAGGTTCATTGACTGCTCAAATACCAGATATCACGCGAGATACCTTTCTCATCCTGCTTCCTCCAAGTCAGCTCAGGCCATCTACCTTGGGGAAAAGAGAAGCAGGTTTGCTGACAAGAAAGTTTGAATAAACAGTGCCTGAATTTGGGGCAAGATAATGTATGAGTTTTCAGTTTGCCCAGGCTCCTTAGCTCTGTAGTCATCTTTCTGGAGTGCACCTGCATTTTGCATGATCTGATGGATGCATGCTCCTCCTCGCCTTGAGGGGCTCGGACTAAGCCAGAGAAAGGTCAACAGACATTGGGTCTTCATGCACTTTTGCGTTTGAAAGCAACATTGCCTTATGGCACCTTAGAGACTCATAAATTTACTGTGTCATGATACGTTTGTGTGTAGTAGAGTACACAATACACAAACTAAGTTGAAAGAAGTTGGTTTTATGTAACTGAAGAAAAATGGCACTTGCTCATTCATGTAAAGGTGCAGTAGCCTTAATGATCATCTGATCTCCCTGAATAAGCTGGCTTTTTGCCTATACATGCTTCCCCCATGCTGTTTCTGCCTCCCTGCCCCTGGTTTCTTAAATCAACAGATTTCCTGTCCCCTGTCCTTACATTCCTTTAAAAGAAGAGTCATCTTAGGGTTCAGGGTCCTTTAGAAACACACACAGACACACACAGTAGAGTTGGGATGTCACAAAAAAGTTGCAAATTATGCATTAGTCAAGTTACTAATCATCACTGTTTTTGTATTGTCAGAGAAGGAGAGGTAGGTGCTTGTAGGATTTTCTGCCTTGGGGCTGAAACGACTGACTTTGAGAACTACTGTTTACTTTGACTTTGGCAGCGGGAAGCATTGTTTGCTTTTTTTACCTAAAGCAGCAAAATAATGCAGGGCTAGCCCTTGACATGGCTACAGATAGCCATGGCAGTAAGAAAAGATAGCTGAGAGGAAAATATGGAGAATGGTGGATGGGGGGACAAAAACAACTGGGAGTAATTCCTGTAATCCTAAACATTACAAAACTGAATTATAGTTTCTTTAGGGCCTGATGTGCCTGATCTTAGAAGCAAAGCAGGGTTGGGCCTGGTTGAAATCTGGATGGGTGACTTAAATGTGAACCTCCCAGACAGCTTCAAGCTACAGACAGTATAGAAATGTAATATAATATTAGTACTGAATTCAATGGGATTTATTTTCAAATAAGGGTATATAGAATTGAGGTCTTGCTCCTTATCAAATGTATTCAGAGCTGCAACCTGCCTTACCAACCCTGAAGATTGTTCCAATATTTGGATCTAGCGAGAAAGCTGGGCACTGATAACTTTGGTAATTTAAAAAACAACCAACTAAAAGCAAAGGTAGCCATGCTGGTTAATGAAATATAAAATCCCCACATTCACAACTGGCTATATCTGTATTTAAAAACTTGTTGGTCCTAATAATTGTATCCAACGATACATTTTTTTAACTTTAAGATATCAAGAAAGTTCTAGCTTCCCAGAAAGCTAATATTGCAACATTTGGTGTATATTTTAGGATGTTCCTAAATAAGATCCCAAGAACTATAAAACTATGTTCTAGATCACAAGAATAACTAAAAATAAGTATTTAAAATAAAATAGAAAAAGTATAAAAGAATCATATTTTATAAATCCTTGGTGGTAGTGTTCTCTGCCTGCATGTCTGGTTTCGGGTTCAGAAGAAGTAAAGCCATGTCCTTGAGACCTCTGTCTTGTGCTGTTGGGTTGCTTGGGAGGGTGAGATTTGAAGAACAAATCAGAAGAAAATGCAGTTATGTTTAATGAGTATTTCTTCCTAGTTATTGCATAGCTCTGCAGCCTAAGAGCATGGATTACTGTAGTCTGCAATACATTTTCATATTCTCCTTTGCCAGTGTGCCATTTTCAGTGTGCAATTAATTGGTAAATGTTTAAGTGCCATATGCTCTTTGCTTGTACTTCATGCTCCCCTTTTGGATTTGGGCTAGAAAGGCCAAGGAAAAGTGGCTCATAAGTGGCCAGATTTGAAGCAAGCTTAATTTGGATTATTGCACCTTCCTGGTGCATACAGGCATGCTGGAAGTGTCACATAAAACATCAGGACAATTAACCATTAATGGCTACCTTGTCCATAAAATTATTTTCCCTTTAAATGCATCCATGGTAACGTATTTGATAGTTCAGCAATGCACTATTAAAAAGTTCTTCCTTCTGGCTGTTGAACCTCTTACTGGTCATTTCAAGTATGCATAATTTTATGCAATTCTGTCATGGCTTCCATTACTCACCTTTTTTCTAAATTACTCTAAATAGGCATAGCAAAGGAAACAAGTAGTTTACAAGTTTATGTGGGGACCATGGCAAAACAGGAAAGCATAAAATTTTCCTATCCAATACCCTGTAATCTTCAGCAACTGAGACTTCCCTATGACAGCTATTTGCTGAACATTGATTTCATTCACATCCTTAAATGTCATGTCTAGTTTCCCTCATGACAGAATTAAAGGGAGCTCTTCCATCCCATCTCTTCTGATTATTTTTAAAAGTGTGCGCGCGCATGCACAAAAGTTAGAAAAGATACAACTCTAACTCATTTTAAAGGAATTGGAACTTCACCTTTAGTGATCAAACTTGCAACTATATAACAGGTTGGAGAAAAACCAGTGGTTTTTTTATAAATTTGTCAGCAGTAGGCAATTATAGGATATCACAGGAGAATTGAGCTCTTCTTTCCAATGGTATTTAAAATTACACTGGATATTGCATTTATTAGGAATAAGGAATGATCTGCTCCACACAGACATATATTGCATTCTGTGGTTGTGTACAAAACCATCCTTTTGGTATCTGTAAGTTTCACTTAGCTATAGTCCTGCACATTTAAGCAGTAAAGTTGTTGGGCTTAAGTTATTGTTAGCTAAGTAATGGTAGAACTGATCCCAGTGTGTGGTGCCCACCAGAAATACCAAATTGGTGTGTTGACATAAACTGATCAGCCTTGTGTTGAACTGGAATAATGGTTTGTGGGAGGAGGCAGGAGTTGCACTCTGTCCTTTTCAGTGAGCTAAAAAAGGGGTCTCCTAAGTTTTACTTAGGGATGCAGGTGGTGCAGTGGTTTTAACTGCTGGGCTGGTTGATCGAAAGGTCACCGGTTCGAATCTGCACAACGGGGTGAGTTCCCATTGCTCTATCCCAGCTCCTGCCAACCTGGCAGTTCAAAAGCACGAAAATGCAAGTAGATAAAAAGGTACCACTTCTGTGGGAAGGTAAACAGCGTTCTGTGCACTTCGGTGTTTAGTCATGCCTGCCACATGACTGTCTACGGACAAATGCTGGCTCCCTCAGCTAGGAAACAGAGATGAGCACCGCCCCCTAGAGTCAGACATGACTGGACTTTACCTTTTTAAGTTTTACTTGCTTGAATAAGTCATTAATGCTTCCCAGGAGCATACCAGGCAAATGCATGAATAAACTTACATTGTTTCATCTGGTAACATGATAAATAACCCATGGCAAGGGCAGGGTTTTTATTTCTTGAATGAGCCATGCTACCCAGGTTCAGACTACATGATAATCCTCAGCCAGACAGAGATTATGCAAGCACCACTGTGCCTTATCTTTACGAACTATCTAGCAGTACAAATGCTCTGCTGGCAGTAAGTACTACATGTGGATTAAAGAATTACAATCTTGTATATTCTGTTGTAAACAGTATGGTGATGTGTGTCATGCAAGGCAATCCTGTGCATGTTTACTTGGAAATGCTAGCTTCCTAGTAAGTCTAGAATTGGATTCTGTGGTATTAGTCAACTGTACTGCCAGGATTTATTGGGGAAGTCAGTACAAGCAATGTGTTAAGGACTGAACCGGAAGGCATATATTTTGATTAATATTGCTTGTTGTTTAATGTTTCCAAATCATGAATAATGGAACTAAAGCCCATTGTCTGTTTTAGACCCTTTTTGTATAAATTAGCTCTTTATATTCGGTGTGGCATATTGAAACAAACTTTTGACCCAAAATTTTTATCACACACTGTAATAATATGTCAATATTTCATCTGGTGTGTGTGTGTATTGGTATTTTTCCTTATTTTATTCATTAATTACTAGAAGCAAGAGTTATTTTGGGAGAAAGATGTCATAAATCCATATGCTTACTTTTTTCTGAGTGCTAGATGATGCATTTGTATATCTAACTTGGCTGAAAAAACTAGTAAATGGTCTCTTTGGCTACACATCTGAGAAGGCTCATACACACAAATAATTCCTTTCCAAGTCAATTATAACTCATGCTTGTTAAATTGGTTCAAGATCTGCTAGTGTCAGACAAGTATCCTAATGAGTATTTTGCTTTTGAGGAAACCACATCCCAAAGCTTAAAAGAGATAAAGGAAATGGAGTCTGAAAGATCTTCATTTTTGTAGAATTAGAGAATATTAACAATGTGAAAGTATCTTGTAAGTATCCTTTTGAGCATAAGCCAGCGAGTCTGTAGTCCTTTATGCCAAAAGTGGGGGGAAGGTCTTTTTTAAAAAAGGCAATCATTTAAAAATATGTAATAGTTTTTTATATTGTACTTGCTATTGTTGTTCTAATCTGTAGCATGAATCAAATGTATAAATAATGGATCAGATTATATTGCTTTAAAGAGCAATCCTATGCTGTTAGGAAAAAAAGTCCTCTAACTCTCAGCATGCATGCTTAGTCAATATTTAAACCAATTGCTTTAACCATACTGGGCACAATATACCACTGAAATGTCTAGCCTGTAATAATTGGATTAGAAGTAAATAAACTAATTCTTTAATTCATACTTAATACATTTTTATTTCTCTCTGGTCAGTAGCATATTTTGTATTAACTGTTCAAAATACTTGATTTTCATCAAAGCTGTCATACTGAGACAGTTTATACTCTTTATTCTGTAGTGCAAGATAGGAATTGCAAGGATCTAAGGAAATTTAGGAATGGATACTTTCCTTTTCTCCTTCCCACTTCCATCTGATTTTAGGGAGGAAAACAGCTTGCTATAGGGACGGACTAGAAACATACAGTAAAGATGGGAGAAGCCTGGAACCGAACTGAAATAGTGTTATTTCACACCCCTCAGGAGGGAACAGGAAACATACTAACCTGTTGCCAAGGCCACAGTGCTCTGACAGTATAGTCAACAAACTTCTGTGAACCATGCACCAAGATGTTAATCTGAGTGAAAATACTGTGTAATAGCTCTCCCATATCCATGGGGGATAGGTTCCAAGCCCCCTAAGCAGATGCCTGAAACTGGGGATAGTAGCAAATTCTATAGAGATTTTGACCAGACCACCACAATAAAGCAAATATCACAATAAAGCGACTCACATGTTTTTTTTTTCTTTTTGGTTTCCCAGTACATATAAAAGTTATGTTTACATTCCACAGTAGTCTGTTACATGTGCAATAGCATTATGTCAAACATGTACATACTTCAATTATAAAACAGTATTGATTTTTTAAAAAAGCTAAACATCATCTGAGCCTTCAGTGAGTTATAAACTTTTCGTTGGTGGAGAGTTTTAACTCAGTTTTGATGGCTGTTGACTGATCGGGGTGGTAGTTGCTGAAGGTTGGGGTGGCTGTGGCAACTTCTTAAAATAAAACAACAATGAGGTTTGCTGCATTGATTGGTTCTTCATTGCATGACAGATTTCTCTGTTAGCATGAGGTGCTGTTTGATAGCATTTTTCCCACAGTAGGACTTCTTTCAAATTGGAGTCAATCTTTTCAAACCCTGCCATCACTTTATCAACTAAGTTTATGCAATATTATAAATCCTTTGCTGCCATTTCACCAGGAGTAGATTCCATCTCAAGTAACCACTTCCTTTGATCATCCATAAGAAGCAACTCCTCATCTGTTTGAAGTTTTATCTTGAGATTGCAGCAATTCAGTCACATTTTCAGACTCCATTTCTAATTCTAGCTCTCTTGCTATTTCCACACGTGGTAACTGCAGTTAATTCGTCCACTGATGTGTTGAACTCCTCAAAGTCATCCATGAGGTTTAAAATCAACTTCTTCCAAACTCCTGATAATGCTTATATTTTGACCTCCTACATGAATCATGAATGTTCTTAATAGCATCTAGAGCAGTGAATCCTTTCCAGAAGGTTTTTAATTTACTTTGCACAAATCCATCAGAGGAATCACTATCTATGGCAGCTATAGCCTTAAGAAATACGTTTCTTAAATAATAAGAAAGTCAAAATTACGTTTTGATCCATTGGCTGCAAAATGGATGTTGTGTTAGCAGGCATGAAAGCTACATTAATTTTGTCATACATCTCCATCAGAGCTCTTGAGTGACCAAGTGCACTGTCAAGGATCGGTAATATTTTGAAAGGAATCCTTTTTCTGAGCAGCAGGTTTCAACAGTAGGCTACTTCAGTAAACCATGTTATAAACAGATGTGCTGTCATCCAGGCTTTTTTCCCATTTATAGAGCACAGGGAGAGTAGATTTAGCATAATTCTTAAGGGTCCTAGGATTTTCAGAATGGAAATGAGTATTGCCTTCAACTTAAAGTCACTAGCTGCATTAGCCCCTGACAAGTGATTTAATCTGTCCTTTGAAGCAGTCAGTGCAGACATTGACTTCCCTCTAGCTATGAAATTCCAAGTTGGTATCTTTTTCTAATGCAGGGCTGTTTCATCTAAATCGAAAATCTGTTGTTTAGTGTAACCTCCTTCATCAATTATCTTAGCTGGCTCTTCTGGATAACTTTCTGCAGCTTCATCCTACACTTTTTTATTTGGAGGGAGACAACATCTTTTCTTAAACTTCATGACCCAATCTCTGCTAGCTTCAAACTTCTGCAGCTTCCTCACCTCTCTCAGTCTTCATCAAAATAAGTTAGGGCCTTGTTCTGGATTCGGTTTTGGTTTAAGGGAATGTTGTGGCTGGTTTGATCATCTATCCAGACCACTAAAACTTTCTTCATATCGGAATAAGACTGTTTCACTTAACACTCATGTGTTGACTGGAGTAGTACTTTTAAATTCCTTCAAGAACTTTTCCTTTGCAATCACAACTTGGCTACCTGTTTGGTGCAAGAGGCATAGTTTTTGTCTTATCTTGGCTTTCAACATGCCTTTCTCACTAAACTTAATCATTTCTAGCTTTTGATTTAAAGTGAGAGACATGCAACTTTTTCTTTCACTTGAACACTTAGAGGGCATTGTAGGGTTATTCAATGGCCTGATATCAATATTGTTGTGTCTTAGGGAATACGGAGGTCTAAGGAGAGGGGGAGTAATGGGTGTTAGAAACACTCTTTCCTTTCCTTTGGAAGAGAAAAATAATCTAAGCATGCAGAGAGTTCTTTTTGAAACTTTATTGCAATAGAGGGAGCTGGAATGGTTTCCTTCCCTTCTTCCAACCCAACTCCACACATGTTCACATCTCATTTTTATGCCCTGCCCCCCCGGCTGCTTTTTCCCTCCTCTTTTTCCCCATTGGCCACGGTACAGGGAGGTTACAAATCTTTTCCATCTGCCTATCCTGTGCCACTGATAATGTTCTTCCCTCCCATTTGGTCCCTCCCAAGTGAACTATAATAAGCTTATTTCCTAAGCAGGGTGTGTATGTTAATAGTCATAAGGTCATTCATTGAGCAATGCTATCTTGTTTATGTGACAATTCCCTCCTGTTATCTGATCTCAGCCCCTCCTTCATTGGCCAAGGAATTTTCTTTGTTACAGTTTTCACTCTTTCTGTTTCCTTGTTTCAAATCATCCTTTCATTACTATCAGTGGGAGAACTGCTGGTTGGTAGAGCAGTCAGAACACGCACAATTTTTATTAAGTTCTCTGTCTTATGTAGGCACTGTTTGTGGTGCCCCAAAACAATTACAGTAGCAATATCAACGATCACTGATCACCATAACAAATATAATAATAAATAAAAAGTTTGAAATATTGTGAGAATTACCAAAATGTGTCCCAGAGACATGAAGTGAGCAAATGCTGCTGGAAAAATGGCACCAGTGGACTTGTGTGACTCAGGGTTGCCCCAAACCATCAATTTGTAATATAATAAAATAAAATAAAATAAATGCAAGATCTGCTAAGTGCAATAAAGTGAAACACAATAAAATGAAGTATGCCTGTATATACCACATTGTTTTCAGTAGGATCTATAGCCAGCTATTTAACCTCAGAGAGAACCCCAAGATAGGCAAAATTCATCCCTTTTATATGGATGTGTATAACCAGATGCGTATCCAGTTTAAACCATGTTTCCTTATTTGTTCATGAAAGCCTCTTGATTGGCTAGCATCAGGAAGAATTGTTCAAGAGAAAGGAAAAGAATGGCACTGATGCTGCTGTTAGGAAGGGACAACAAAGATAAGTTTATATGGTGGTGGATGCTGATTGAACTTTTCAGGCTACAGAAAAGGATCTTTGTGTATGAAAATGCCTCAGAAATGTGATCTAGCCTTTCCCCCCCAAATTTCTGTATTTTCCCACACTCTGCCTTTGCTGTCTGTGGCAAGCACAAATTCAGAAGATGACAGGACTGCAGAGTTCAGCTATGTTCCCTCTTACTCCAAATAAGTGGCTTGTATCATTTTGTGGGAGAAGCAAAGCCAACATTACTATCTGTGTTCATTTTTTTACTGTTTTTGACCCATGTTTTCTTTATTGCTATTGCATTTTAAGATAAATGTGCCATTGTTAGTTGTTTTGGGAAAGTAAAACATTTTCCATGGACTAATATACAGTGGGGAAATGCATGTTTTCAGTATGTAACATTAAGCATACATTTTTCTTTCTGAGTAGGGCATGTATATTCACTGCACATTCAAGGACTGTGTTAAATGTTCATGCAATAACTCATCATAGATAGTTGTTAGGGCCACTTCTTCCCATGGAATTTCTCATTCCCTGGTGGCATTTATTTAAATTTTTAAAATAGTTATTTTTCAGCATCTTAATCACTTTCAGAGGTAGGGAAGGGAAGAACCTGTCAAACACTAACAAAGTTTCCCACTACCTCCTACTGCTGTCAGAACAGTGCAGTGTCATTTCATTATTATGAAATGACCCATTATGAAATGACCCATTATTCCAGTCATTCTTTTTGTTCTTTTAAAAATTCCTTTACAAGAGAGATTAATCTGAATGTCTCACTTCTTATTCCCATTGTTGAAATGCAAGTTTTCTATGTTGAAACAAAGGCAGCCATCCATCAGCGACCAAGTGAATTTCCTCATACCATGCTGTCTCTTCCCTTTCCTCTACCCTTGTGTGAATAATAATGTTGAGTTAGTGAGTTCAGTTTTTCCAACCTACGTATCTGGGATGAGTAAGTTCTTGCAGAACAAGAACCATTACCTTCCTTGTTGTGTATTTAAATGTATGTAAAAGACTTCTTTTAGGTCCTGAGAGTTGCAAATGCAATATCTGAATGAAAACTGATAGTAGTTTACATAATTTCCCTATTATGTATTAAAATAAGAGTGTTTGCAACACTACTTATAATGGAAATGCCAGCTCCATGTAGACCTGCTGGAACAATACTTAGGGACTGCAGGTGGCCCAGTGGTTTAAACCGCTGTGCTGCTGGACTCGTTGATCAAAAGGTCGCCGGTTCGAATCTGCACAATGGAGTGAGTTCCCATTGCTCTGTCCCAGCTCCTGCCAGCCTTTCAGTTCGAAAGCATGAAAATGCAAGTAGATAAAAAGGTACCACTTTGGTGGGCAGGTAACAGCGTAACTTATAATGGAAACTTATAATGGAAATGCCAGCTCCATGTCAGACCTGCTGGAACAATACTTAAAATACCATAAAATCAAAGATTGCACACATGTACTGTTTCTAGCTACCAAAAATTATATAGTCATTAAATGTAGACTTGCTTTTATACATGAATTCTGTATATAAGTCTAGCCTGTTGTAGGAACAAGAACTTTCACATTTGTTGCAGCAGTTTCTTCTTAAACCAGTAGTGTATCTAAATCTACAATCTTTTCCTCCTCCAATCATTTCACAGGTGTTCTGTAAACTCTATCTGTGGCAGATACAAACCTAATTACTGACCTTTTTAGGATGTCATGACAATCCACCGTGGGTGTCATCCACAGTGGGTTGATTGCTTTTGAGAAGTAAGCCACAATGAACCTGACAGATGATTGGGCTCACCATGGGTACTTTGCTCCCTCCTTCCCCTTTATTCTTCCAGGCAATAGCCTACAGGGACACCGTAGGGAAGCACCAGTATTCTTTATCTGACAACTGCAATAGCCAGCCAATTTCAGCTCACAGTGGCTGCCCCTTTAAATTTCAGATGAACCCCTTTTCCGATTAAATTCTGTTTCCCTTTAAAAGGAGAGGCAGGCTGCCTCTGTATCTTTTCCAGAGTCCCCAGATGGTCAGGACTAAGTGCAAAGAATGTTGCTCCACGGAGAACAATCTTTCTAGAAAAGGGTTTCTAGTCTATAAAAATCAGTTCATTCCCAGAAAATAACTTTTATTTCTTTGCTTTCAGTGGCTGGCTTGTCTCCTGAGATTACCAGCCTCAGCTGGGCCATTTTCCAGTCGCTTTGGAAGGTTTGGCCAACAGTTGCATTTTTGTTGTTTGTTTTTTTGTTTTTATATTATCTTACTGAATTTGTTACTGTTTAATTGTTTTTAATTCTATATTTGTAAGCTCTCCCGAGATGCCAAGGCATGTGGTGACAGGATAGAAAAGTTTTACATACATACATACATACATACATATGTGTGAGGAGGGGTTAGGGCTAGGCAACCAGCAGCCTCTTGGACTTTGCTCAAGTGTGCTTGGAAATCCTCATACACAGCCACACCAGAACTGAAAGCAAAGACTTGAAGGATCTTTTGTCTAGGAAAGGCTGTTTTTCAGAAACAGCAGCCACTCCCCTGGTAGGTATTGCCAACTTTGCTGGTGGTTCAAGAGGCGACCTCTCAACAGCTGGCAAAGCAGTCCCCTCTTCCTTGCACATCATCTCCTCAAGGAACAGACCCTGCCATCCTTGCTAGCTGCTCCAAAGTAGGCCTCTGGAGCTGCCAGGAAAGTTATCTAGGAACAATTTCTCCCTTTTGACCTTATTTGGTTTTGGGGAAAGGTCAAACTGCTCTCCATGTCCTTGAAGTCAGATGGCAATTTCAGCAGAGAGAAGCAGCAGCCTTTGCCAATTGTTCTAGGCAGCTGCTTCCATGCTTTCCTTGGAAGAGGAGGAGGACTTACCTTATGGCTAGGACTCCTGTCTGACAGTTAGAAAGGGTTGTTATTGGCCTAGGAGCCTTTCCCCCATAGAGAAGAACAGGACATGCCCAGTCAGACATCAACTACAAAGCCAGGACCCTTCCAAAGGTTTTCATTAACCCAGCCCCACAACTGGAGAATGCAGATGGAGGTAGAAGAAGAAATTCCTCTCAGGCCTAGGCCAAAGTGTCAGCTCAATAGAAAGTTGGAGACAGTCCTTCAAATTTTTGTATTTTGTATTTTATTCTATGTTTTTGTATTTTGTATTTTATTTTATGTTGTGAGCCGCCTTGAGGCTTCGGCGAATGGGGGGCATAGAAGTGTTTTAATAAATAAATAAATGCTTGGCTGCAGACTAAGGCTCCAGTGGATTGAGAGAGCCCCAGGAACAGGGCATTGGGAGAATGTACTAACTGCCTGCAGCTGTGAGGAAATAAGGTGTGATTCAGCCAAGCCAGCATAAAGGGCAGGATTCAAAGAGGAACTGACACTAGGAAACAAGGTGATGTGGCTTGCCTGTGTCTTGTCTCATTTGAGTGGCTCCCAGAGCTAGCTTGGTCTTTGGATATTGATCTACAGCTATTGACCCTGACTTCCTAATGGTAAAATGCATCTTGTCTTGATGATTTATGATATCCTGTCAATTGTCCTTCGATCGCTTGACTATTGCTTGTTCACTATCAGCTTCTGGAACAGGATAATCACTTGGCAAGAATTCCAGCAGAAGTTTGCTGTGCTTGCCAAGCAGCTCACAGGCACAGGGTTTCACCCATGGCGGGTTGGGTTGACCCTGTTTAGGTAACATGTGCTACTTGTTGGGACAACAGACACAACATAATCAGAACACCACTCACAGGCAATGTGGAGTAGCGTGTGTGTGTATAAAAGGCACCAGGGATGAAGTGAACTGTTCGTATGGCATAGCAACCTACCTATAATGAGAAAGGTGAGTTGCTTTGTCATCTGAATCCATTCACTGTCTACTGGATCATTAAGACGAGACTGTTTTGTACAGATTCAGAATCACTGTAGCTATTAAAAGTTTACTTAAAACATTGTAAGTATCTATTTCTTTGAAAGTCAGTAATTCTTAAAATATACTGAAAAGTTCCGAAAAATTATTATACTGAATTAATTGCATATAAGAATTATTATGGTGACTTTTAAAGAGCTGTTGCCTGCTTACTCTTTCAAGCTTTTTAGAAATAAGAAAAATGCAAAATAAATTCATTCTTAAACTTTAAAAAATAACTGCTAGTAAATATTCCTTACTGTAAGTTTTTTGGAAGAATGTGCTAAAAATGAGACAAGGAGATTATTTTAAGGTTTTTCTCAGAAGGTTATAAATTTTCATAATACGAGTCCTGTGATTGTCAAAAGAGGTAGGGCAATTTTAAACCCTGTCAGAGGCCCCTGAGGGATGTTAGGATGAAGTGGAAGTAGCTTTCTCTTTGTGAGGTAAGCTATTGTCTTGTAGGCCCCCAGTGCACCCATAGAAGTATTTCCCATCATCCTTCACCATTGGTAGTGCTGGTGGAACTGTAGGAAAACATCTGGAGAAATTACTATTTGCATACTCCAACAAACTAGTTGTAGCCAATTAGTTAAAATAATTCTGGCTGTTTTCTACTAAAGTTGTAAGTAATACAGTCCCTTAAAATGTACATCAGCCTTAATGTGTAGATCTGTCTCATGTCATACAGCTTTTGTAACCTGGTACTTACTATCCTGTAAAGCTTAATTTAAAATTCTATTTGAAGCTGCAAATTATCATCCAGACTCAGCCAAAGTGATCTGAGAGTGGTTCTGATGCTATTCAGATTGTGAAGATTATCAGGTGCCCAGTTCATGGATGTGTCTGATATGAATGACAAGCTGTAGAGGAAGTTAAAGGATAACAACAAGCTAAAGGATGTCAGTGGAATAGCAAGGAGGTGATGTTAGGATTTTAAAGGAGACAGTACTGCTTCTTAAGAAGTGAGTGGGTTCACAGATTTCAGAAGTATGTCTCAGTGTAGCATCTAGTGTCTTGCAAATATAACTATAATGAATCGTACTGTTAGATTTAGCAGACCAGTTTCAGACAGAACTGCTCTAAGCAAGAAAAAATGACAGTGTTTTCTGAAATGAAAATCTTTCTGATTCATCTAGTTTACATTTTAGCTTGAGAATGTTATGCATATTCATTATTCTGGTACAATAATGCCATCTGTGCAAGATACCCAACAAAAATAGCTAGTTTCCACCATTAAAATAGAACTGCACATGAAAACAATTTATTTAAATGATTTCTCCTACATATCATTAAATATATGCTTTAGGAAATACATTTGTGGTTCTACCCTTAAAGGGAGTCTAAGAAAATAGGATTAAATACATAAATAAAATAAATTACTCATCCTAGTTGTCTTGTTTGCAAGTACATATTCAGCGAACAATTGTCTTTGTGTTTTGAATGGTAACACTAAGCTATACTTTAATATAACACTCCTGCTTCTTTTCTTTGTCAAAGTAGAATACCTAGAGATATAAGCATTATTTTGAAGTGATGAAAATAATTTGGTCCCATATTATTTCCTCTTGAGGTTTTGAAATCTGGCAGTTTCCAGATCCCACTGATGTCCATTAATTTTAAGGCATTAAGTTAACTGCAGTGTAAGAGAGGAGAATGCAAGAGTATTATTCAAATTGCACCTGCTGAAATATCATCTTCCTCACAACTATTAAAGATGCAGGGACAACCTATCTTCTTTTGCATTTGAACAACCTAACACAGCTTCACTATTGATTCTCAGGTCTCTCACATTTTTCCCACCTTCTTCTAAACAGCTCAAATATTTCATTACTGCATCTCCCTATATTATTCTTGCAGGAACCCAGAGAGTGGGTTAATCAGACAGGATGGAACCTTGTTGTGCCTGTAGGCCAATTGCCTTGGGGTGGAACAGCACCACCTATACAGTGTTCCCTCATATGTACTCAGCTATAGGACATAGAAAGAGATACAGCTGTCATGCTTCTGTTTTCCTCTTTTGACCTAGAATAAAGACCTTATCTTAACATCAAGAGCCTCATGATAAAATGCTAAACGAAGTATGTGGTCCTGTTTATTTTTTATTATAAAGTTATTCTTGGCACACCAACGTTTATTCATGTTTTATTTGGTAGGCCTGTTGGAAATCTTTATATCTGCTAACTAGACATTGCTAGTAAATCTTTGCTTACTATACATTCCTCTTAAACTGAGCTAGTCAATTGGTCCCTCTTGCAAAGTACTGTCTACCCCCTTCATAGCCTTCCAGTGTCCTCCCTACCTGTGCACCTAAAATAAAAATCAATAAACTTGGGGCCTTAGATATGGCAAGCATTGATGGGTCGCTTGGTTTATTTATTCATTTATTCTACTTCTAACCAGAGCAGTTTGCAAAAGGTTCAAAACATAAAAACTATAATCAAAACATACTAGACATGGCATCTTGTATTTCTTCTTCCTTGCAACCACACTCAGTCATAGTGATTCCTGGCATCTGACACCATCCCCATCAACACACACTATTTCCTGATTGATGGAGAGGTATTTGAATGAGAGCACCATTCCATTGATTGCAACCTTGATGTTTCTAAGTCCCCACTGTCAGAGTTTAAGAGCATGCAGTGCACAGGGGAAGAGCAGCAGCTCCCTGCATTTTCACTATAGGGCCTTTTTCAGCCACCTAACTGAGGCACCTTAGGGAAGAAAGACTGGAACACTGTTCAGGTAGCTCATATCCAGGAAGCCCCAGTCTCTTCTGTGCCCCACTTGTGTTAACCCCCTCCACAGTTGCTTTCCTGACCTCCAAGACAGCACCATTCATTCTAGCCAGGCTGCAAGGTATTGGGGAAAGGACTTGGGGCCTAGGAATCTGTATTATCCTAGAGCCTGCCACACAGTATCTAAGGGCCATAGGATTACACATCATAATGTTACATTTTTTTTTCCATGGCTGAAGCATTGTAGTGTAGTTTAAATACATGTCTCTGCTGTCTTGGGAAACAAGGTGTGATCTCCCATTCTTCCTGCTGCTTTCAGGCAAGTAAAATTGGCAATTTTCTTCCCAACTGTAACATGACTAAATAGCATACTCTAAAGTATTAAATAACTTCTTGCAAAATTAAGTTTGCTTTTCTTAAATGAAAGCAACAATCTATTAATTTTTCCAATTAATAATATTTTTCCACTTGAAAGTGCTTTCATATTACCTGTGAACATCTTTAAAAGAGATTCCATGTGGTTTGTGGTTAATTATGGGAACCACTTATTAGCATCATAATCAGCATGACTCTGCCATGCTCTAATAATGAAGCTACTTCCTCTGCAAAATCGATATCTGTACTACAGATATGAAAAACCATATGAAATATAGTCATCAAAAGATAATCGTAGCTTACTGAAGCATGTCTGAGTAGCAGTACTTGCAGTGTCGCAGGTTTATAGTTTCTTATTGTAATTAGCCTTTTATACTTCAATATTTAAGTAGGAGTGCCAAATAATCCTGGAATTATATGAAATATTCTTTTCATTTGCATGTAGAAATTAAATGAGATAGTTTTGGAAAGAAACAGAATGTAACAGTTAGCCTTCCATCCATTGTAAAACTTTTTAAAGTTTCAAGAATTGTAAGTTTGCAGCATGGTTGACCTATCTTGCCAGGTAATAGGTTGGTACTTCTGAACTGCCACCAATGATGAATTTGATAAGGATTGTGTCAGTATACTCTGTTCAAGAAGCAAGACTGAAATGAACCGCCAGGACCAGTGAACAGGATATTGAGGAACAGGGTATTGAGGAGCAATTCCAAGATTAATCTATGACAGAGAAGGTAAGCCATTATTCTAGATCTTCTAAGAAGGCTTTCTTTAAGAAGCTAGAGAATTTGCAAGGACTGAAGCAGTGGTGTATGAGAGCCTTGCCCTCTTGCCAGAGTGCTGTAAGGACCTTATCAAACCTGATTTTTATATTCTGGAGCACCTTATTAATGTACACTTGTTTTATATGTGAAACTATCTAGAATATATAATTTATGGTTCTGCTGAACACTTTAATGACTAAGACTTGAATGGCGAAGTAACTGTTACTTCTAATATAGTGAGCCTCATCACAGACTCATTGTTGATGTTAGTCAAGGAAAACTTCAGTCTACCTTGAGCCATCTGACTTTGAGTTAAACAAATGGAGTTATGACACCAAATCTTGGTGGCAAACAGCAGCAGGTTCATTGACAGTGGGATTTGAAGCTTTTGCCTGTGGGTCAGATTCTGAGCAATTTTTGACACCATCTGCAATAGAAATAAGTAGAAACCTAAGCTACCAACTGTGTTTTCAACATGATCCAATGAATTTTGAGCTGTAAATCTCCTTTTCAACTCCCCCTCTGCCCACCAGTTCCTTCAAAGAAGAGTAGTTTGCATTTGACAGAGACAGAAAAAGTGAATGAAAGACAAGTTTGTTCAATCAGTAAGAAGGAGCTATGGGTTGTACCAAATGTTAGTTCTAATATTGACAGTAGAGAAGTTATAAAGAAAAAGATTTAAAACAGACTAAGAATGGATTCAGTTTTGTACAACAAATCACAATAGCCTTTTAAATCAAGTATCTCTGAAAATAGGAAGGATCACAACTCTAGCATATTAGTATAGTGCTACCTGAAGGATAACAGTGCTTTGCAATCAGCACTTTAAAGCTTTCTACTCCCTAAATCTCTGCAGCTTGATGCTTTGTAAAAATTCTATTCTTAAAAATACTTCTCCAGTAGCTGTCCAGCCTTATAGGCTACTTATTATAGTAAAACTGGCTCTTCTAGCTGATACAGCAAGAGTAGGCAAGTTGAGAGGAATATGCATATCTGTGTGGCTGCATGCATATGTGATCTTCATGCTGCATGTAACGGAGCCAAAATGTCAGACAGTAGTCAGTTCTTGACATTTTTGTGGAGTAAAGGGAATAACTATATGAAGTTGCCCTTAATAGACTGGCCTTTGGATGGATTGAGCTTGAGAATGAAATATTTTGTCTGTGCTTCTGGTGATAATAATCTTCAGTTTATAAGCATCAGATATACAAATCTAGTTCATTAAACGAAGGTTAGCAACTGCTGTGAAAATCTTATGAGCAAAATTCAATATCATGTGAAAGCTTGTGCACTGAATTTTTGATAATCATACAATTAGGTAATATGGAGAGCAGTATGCTGCTCCAGGGACTCTAGGATTTTTCAAAGTCCCCACTGTGAGATCGTAGGCTCTGCTATGACCTTGGAAGGAAGACTCCAGAATCTGATCATGCCCCCACTGTCTTGCAGATGTATACTACATGATTTCTCTGGTTGTTAATACAGCCTTGGAGGACCTTGGAGATATGTAAGATCACATTTCATTGGGTTAGAAGAAGAGAGAGAGGCAAGAAAACTGTGTTTTTCTTTGAGCTCTCCAGCCCTGCCTCTCCTTTTGATAGGTTCAAAGGCCCATCTGGAACAAAAATGGAATAACATGAAGAAGCAGATACTGCCTCTGTTACTCTTTCCACCTGCTCTGCATTGCATACATAGAAGCCTCCTAGTTGGAGGCTTCCATCTAATGAGGACGGAACTGATTGGACTGTGCTTTGTCCTAAATGTCCTCATGTTCTTTCTCTGACAGAATACTGTCCTTGACTTCAGATAATAATGTACAAGTCTACATTGCCATTTTGTTTATGCTGGCAAGCAGTGAGTGAGTGTTTATCTTCTTAGTTTTTACTATCATATCCTCATCTTTGTGGCTGTAATTTATTTATTTATTGCACCCTAAGCAGATGGGAGTTTACCATTTTAACAGCTCTAGTATATGGAAAGGGGGAGGAATACAATTCCCTTTTTTCCCTTGTCAGGGAAAGAGACATAAAATACAAAATGTCATTGTAAGTATGTGAGGGTAGGTGGGAGAAGACAGATCATATATTGGGCCTGTCAAACATGACAAGGATGTCTTAAGCTGCCTATAAGAAATGAGTACATGTAAAATCTCAATCTCTCTCTCTCGCTCTTTCTCTCTCTTTGATTTACTGTGGACAATTTTAATTACTGTGTCTGTGTGTATTCCAACTATTGGGACAAATGTCCTTATTTTATAATGGGTTATACAATATCTTGGTATGCTCTTAAGACTCTTCTTTCTTAGTTGTTATGGGTATAGGTTACTAATATGTGAAATGGGGTGATATGAATATATTCAGCATATTTTTCAAATTATTTTATCATGCATAGGTCATTAAACAAAAATAAAATCAACTGAAACCAGAAAGTATTTTCTCACTCTTTCAGAAAAATACCTCTTGTTTTATTTTCCTGAACTTTTCGGGAAAGTCGTTTATCTTTCAGAACAGAAGTGTATGTCATATCCGTAATAACAAAAATGACAATTTAACCCATTTGTATGGCCCAAGCGACATTGTACAATTACAACACATGGCGGAGATTTCATGCTGGCATCCTGCAAGACTATTGTTCTTTGCAAGCTATGAAGCATAATAAACAACTGATTAGGATGACTGTGTAGGGCTTCTTGGACCTAAAAGACAACTATACAAATGATGTCCCCAGTCCTTTTCTCTCTGTATTTTTTTCATGGAACATGCTTACTACAGAGCAGCCAGTAGAAGGCAAGGTGCACTCTCCTGTCTCATAGCCACTTGACTAAGCCAGGCTACTACTGGCTTGTGCTATGAAGCTGACTTTCCTACTGAACATTCCTGCTATTGACGCATCATTACCTGCTGAAGGTATACATTTTTACATGCCTATGTGGCTCTGTGGGAGAGGATTTCAGTGTGATGTAGTGGTTCAGAGTGTAGGACTGGGACTCAGATTACCTGGGTTCTAGTCCTCACTCAGCCATAGGGCCACCTGGGTGACTTTGGGCCAATCACAGATTCTCAGCCCTAGCTATGTCAGAGGGTTCTTGTGAAGATAAGACTGAGAGCAGCAGGAAGCGAATGGCATGAGTCATTTGGAGTTTATAAGAAAAAAATGAGAAATAAATCTAAAAAATGTAAAAATGCATAAATACATGTGTTTTCCTAGTGACAGAAAGTGTTAGCTTTGGTACTATGCACCCGATTTTCATAGTCTCTGCACTCATGAAAATCTTTGCCCTCAGCAAAATGTACCAAGAAACAAGAAAAAAGGTGGGGGTTTTTTAACATTCCAAGCTACAAACACAAAAAACAAAAACATTTTCGATAATTCTAGACCTAGCCATTACAACCCATCATGTGTCATTAAATGCCTGAGAATTGAGGACAGTTGTAATCTGACTCCAAAAAGATGACAATTTTGGCATAAGATGGGCTTCATTGAGGAGATCATTCCATAGTTGGATGATTACCACTGAGAAGGCTGCCCTTATTGGCTCTTTCTGGGACTCCCTTGGAGTAGGTAGTTGGAAGAGAGACATCCCACCAGGTATTGCATTCCCAAACCTGTAAGAGCTTTCATGGGTTAAAACCCACACTTTGAATTGGCCTCAGAAGCATATAGTAAGCCACTGCAAGTGGAACTGCATTTGGGTTATATATTTGGATCTTCCACTCCCTTTTATTACCTTGGCTGCAGCATTTTACACAAGCTGCAGCTTCTAAACAGTCTTTAAGAGCAGGCCCACCCAAGCCTCAAGTGACAAGGAGAGTTCCCTATGCTATAAACCTCCTCTTTTAGTAAAAGCACAACCCCATCCAGAACAGGTTGAACACTTTTCATCCAATCAGAGGATGAAACCCACCAAAATCATCTCAGTCTTGTCTGGGTTGAGCTTCAGTTTATTGGCTCTCATCCAGTCCACATGCACTTGAATAACTACATTCAATATCAGACTGAGTTATAGGAACACAAAGGTCATGAAGAGTAATGTACAAAATTAACAGAAACTGCAACTGACAGCACTGTGAACTATAGTGAATATATTTATGTGTATGTGTGTGTATTTATGGTTGCTAACCTAAACCAAGTATGCTTCCAAGAGGAGTGTTCTTTAGTCAATTTCATAGTAGGTCAAATTATAGGAAAAAAAACATACCTGGACTCCTTGAACAGTGTAAAAACATTTTAAGCATTTAGGGCATATGCTTAAGGCTAAAATCTTTTCAAGAAACAATGTTGTATAGAATAATGGATTCAGTGATGAAGAAAAATTAATCCCAGATTTGAAGGGTCTTTACATTGTGCAGGTAGTAACACTTTCTTTGCCATCCCTTTTTGCTAGTGGGAGAATGTGCACCGTGCTTCTGATCTATAACTCTGGTCACTGAACCAAAAAAGACACATCAAGTTTAGGGGGAGAAAAAGCCACATTATTCCTTTATTTATTTACAGACTGGTTGCCTACTTGAGTGTGCCTCTGTAGATGTTCATTTGAAATGTATATCCTGGTTGATGCATGTGTGTGAGTGCGTGCATGAATTTGTACATTTGTTGGTCATGGCATTAGCCCTAATGGGAAAACACTCAAACTGAGTAAGCATAGCCTACATAACAGAGCATTAATAAACATAGCATTGCCCCTTTAAGTCAAGAAACTACAAGTAGCAACACAACATGTAGTGATCGGACATAGTAGACATTTATAAATGTCATGATAAGCAGGATTCTGGAAGCCCAACGTATTTGATGTGTTGAAAGCTCACTAGAAAAGCACATACATTGCATGTAGGTCTTGAGTTCAATCCACATCATCTCCAGTAATAAATGGGAAAAGATACTTAAGTCTGACACCTCAGAGAGCAACTGCCAGTCAGTATAGACACTACTGAAATCAAAAGACCATGGTCTGTTTCTGTTTTCCCATATCTCTGTGTTCCTAATTGTATAGCCTGAAGTGCCTGATCCTGCCTAATCTTGGAAGCTACGGAGGCTCAGGCCTGCTTGAAATCTGCATGGGTGACTTAAAGTTGTGAACTGCCTAAAGAGCATTGGCTACGGGTGGTATAGAAATTATTTATTTATATAATAATTACATTAAATAATTACAGTATATTACATTTCTATACTGCCAAACAGCCAAAGCTCTCTAGGCAGTTCGCAAAACACAACATAAAGTCATAAAATTCAATAACCTTGTAAAACACAGCTTTAAAAGCATCAGTTTGAAACAGGCAAGTAAGGGAGGGAAGGGAGCAGTCCTTCTGGTAACCTCTCCCCAAGCATTGGTTAATACCAGCACTTTCAGTTGGGCCCTGAAAGAAAGTGGCAACTTATTCAGAAAACACCAGCATAACATGATGAGATAGGCAAAACCCCATTAGCAATATTTCTGCCAGCTAAAGTTGCTGGGTCATTTTCAAAGGCAACACCACATACAACATATTGCTATGGTCCAAATGAGAGCATGGATAATTTTAGCTAGGCTCTCTCTTCCCATGTAGGATCATAATTGGTATATCTGTCTAAGCTGATAAAAGGAAATAAAGTAGGACCCCCATATCCACAAGGGATAGATTACAACCCCCCCCCCCAAATGAAACCACAGATTGTAGTGAACACAATACAATCAACCATCTACATTTGCAGGGGTTAGGGGCACAGGACCCCCATGAAAGTGGAAAAAACATGAATATCTCTGAGGGAACCTTAACTCTTGATACTGTTGACCATACATGTCCTGGTAGCTACATACAATTATCTCTTTTACTATTTGGATAACTTTTAGTTTAAAGCACGATGTGACACACTGGCATTTAGCCCACTTCAGGGGAACTTCTCCTGTCACATTGCAAAACTTGCACACCTCTACACACCCAGTCCCATGTCCAGCACCCACCCCTCCTTCATTGGGAAGTGGTACACCATTCCGGTGTTCCCCATGTGACTGTCTTGCAGAGTAAAGGCAGTCAGCCATGAAAATACAAAAAAAAATCCTATTTTTCAGACAGTCAGATGTAGTTAAGTGAAACCACAGTAACTGAATCAGCAGATACACGGTTTTTATTCCATATAACCATCATGACCAGCACCAATTGATATATTTTTCCTATCTGATATGTAGACATAAGAAGGATAAAACTTAACCTGATGAGCTGCCTTCTTTTTTCTTGTCCTTCTGTAATTATTTTGTTACGGTAACTCTGGCAGCAGTCTTTAGCATATTTACTAAGAGGTAAGTTCTAATGACCTCAGAGTACTTCCAGACTTGTGTCTTGCATTATTCACTCATTTTTGCTGTAAACTACATTGGAATTGAATTGCCACACTCTGAGGTATGGAGTGTAGAATTTCACAGGTGAATATACCCACTCTGTTCCATCCACACTAGTTGGACATGACATAAACTTTTGGTCAGGGGTGGTTAACTCGCATGATCAAGCCATTCTATAAATGGATTATTTCATTCTTCTTTTGAAAGCAGTTTAAAATTTGCATTATAATTTGTTATACTTTAAAGGATGTTGTCCAATTATCTCAAGAATTTAAAGAAAATTTGTTTCTATGCAAAAAAAGTGAATATTAGGCACAGTGAATACACATTCACAAAAATGGTGCTGACTGGATAGTTACTGTGTTGTTGCAGCTGTAAAAAATAAAATTTATTTTACAAACTCTAGTAAAATGGCAAAAATAATTTTAACATATGTCACATATTCAAAAAACAAGTAGTACTAAGACAATTCACACTGTCATTTCTAAGGAAGCTGACAAAGAATGATAAATTAGATCTGAACCAAAGGTCTGGGTGAAGAAAGATTAAGGAACCAGTAGTTAAAGATGAGTAACAGTACCTATCTATTCATATATTATCCTCAGATGGAAAGTTTCTCATGCAGTTTCCTTAAACTGCCTTTCTAGTCTTGTCTTACAATCTTTCTAAAGTAGGATGATAGACTTGCACTTACATATAATTCCTTAATGAATAATGATTTTCCCCTACTTTTTGTGTGTGCACGGGGGGGGGGGGTCCCCTGCTGCTTGTAGCATCAGTGTCCTTCTGAGATGTGTGTAAATTTGGTAAACTTATGCATGTGGCATGGGGATTGGCTTTATTGTTCCATATTTACAGCCTCATTTTCTTTTCTTCCAAGGTTTACTAAATTCAAAGGTAATAAAAATTCAGAGTAGCATAAACATTTGGCAAATTAAATATATAAGATTTATTTGGGGATCAGAATATTTGTTTGGGGCTGAAAATACTTTTGTTATGTGTTGTGAAATTACTGGACACCCATTTGAACAAATACTAGAACTGGTTGAATTAGATGCACTTTATAAATGTGTAGGGGAAATAAAGGTTTGAAATGTTCTGACATGAAATAAGTCTAGTGAGACACTGCATAATAACGGAACTTATTCTTCATCCCTGTAAAATGTCAAACCTAACATGATTTTTCCAGCTCAAGGTTTTATTCTGGGGTTAGTGAGAAGTGGGAAAAACTGTCTGGTGTGGAGAAATGAATACACACAAAGTAAAGATAAAATGCATTACTTTCTTGAAAGGTTGGTGTGATGGGTCTTTGAATTAATCTTTCTGTTTTGTACCTGTTTCAAGATAGTTCATTAGTGAAGTATCTCTCTCTTACCTCTATCACATGCGTGTCAACCAGTAGAGGCATGTTGTGACATACCCTTTAAGCACAATTAAGGCATTAAATACAAGCTAGTATGATGAAAATATTTCTAACTTTCTTAATTCTGTTTATTTTTCATTGCCTCTTGATTATTAATATTAAAACATATTTTTCAGTTTATAGGTTTCTGAGTGGGGGGCTTCAAGTTATTTTAAATAGACATATCTGGCTTGTTCTATTCTTAGATAAATTATACTTTATATTTCCAGTATTGTCCATGTTCATGATGTTCACTGGAACTATGTCCCAGATGATTATCTCAACAGTGTATGCTTTCACTTCAGCAAGACCTTAAAGAATTGGGTCACTGCACAATGAAATACTTTTAGGGCTTAACATATCCCATAAGACTCTCTACAAAAGAACTGGCATCGAACTAGCAAAGTGAAAATGTAAAACTGGGAGTTTTTTGTGTTGAAATGGATTTTCAAACCCAGATGATGAATTTCTTTGCTGAAGAAGTAAATTACATAGTCAGATGTAAATGTTTAGTTTTGATTATCCTTAACCTACTGAATGCAGCTCCTAAGAATATATCAAATTAAATGTTTTCTGAGTAAAAGATAATGTTCCCATTCTTACAGATATTGTTATAAAACCGCATAAACACAGTGGTGCATGTCAGGTGGTTTGCCTAATTATTCATCTGGCCACAGTCTAATGTGTAACGCAAACCCACGCCTCAGGAGAAACAACCATCAAATAACCCATAGCTTTTTGTTTAGGTTATTGCGGGTTTTCCCCTCCAACAAGACATGCTGCCCAATTTCAGATGATATAATAATCCACACCTAGGCAGGTAATTGTTTGTTTGCTTATTAGAGTTGTATCTCACTTCTTTTTTTAAAGAACTGAAAGCATTTTACATTAGTCTTCTCTTGCTGTCAGTCTTATCCTCACAAGAACAACCTTGTTGTGTAGGTTGGGCTGAAAGTCTGTGATTGGCCTAGAATCACCCAATTGGCTCCATGGCTAAGTGAGAACTAGAACCCAGATCACCTGA
This sequence comes from Varanus komodoensis, assembly GCF_004798865.1. Lineage (NCBI taxonomy): Eukaryota > Metazoa > Chordata > Lepidosauria > Squamata > Varanidae > Varanus > Varanus komodoensis. Next base: position 222,382 of record NW_025336236.1, read on the forward strand.
GTCCCAGTCCTGTGCTTTTAACCACTATATCACAGTGACTCTCTAATAAATGGCACTCACCTACTTGACTTAAAAAGCTACCATGCCTTTTTTAAGCACTGGTGATCATACAAAACAAGTCATTTTTCAACAAGTCTTTTCAGTTGTTGAAACCTCAAATCACCTGACATATATGATGTTCCATTGGTTGAAAAAGACTGACATTGTCTTTTTACAAGAAACTACATTTTCTGCAAACAATATCCTGAAATTAGTAGTTGTTGCACATTAAGGGCTTATTTGCATGTGAACTCTTTTGTTGTTGTTATGCTGGACAGTGATTTGACATAAAGCTTGAATGGCCTATATGTTACTGGATTTCTTATGTATTGTTAACATTTACAAAATAATCACTAGTGCTTGGTACCAGGATAATAGTGCAGCTTACATAGAAATGGAATGATTGCAAGCATTTATGAGAGACACCAAACATGCAAAATGATGTGAATGAACTGTGCTGATAGATGAAATCCGCAAGTAAAAGTGTAAAGGTCATACATAGGAAATAAGAAAGCCCACAATAGTTACATGACTATTTGTTGAAATGTCAATAAAGTGTTAGAGATTATTAAATTGAACAAGAGTCAATGATTTGATTTGGCTGAAAAGGCCAATGCTATTCTGGCTAGTATGAACTCAAGTTTCATACAGAGTCAAGAAATATCTGGTACTACTCCATTAGGACAATTCAGATCTTTGGAGTACCGAACTTAGTTGAGAAACAATTCAAGAATGTTGTCAATGCATGAAAAATCATAGAAAGAAGACTAGTTTAACCCAGGTGAACAACTGTTTGGGTTTTTTTTCCCTGATGAACCAGTTGGAGGAATGTAGTAGACAGCTACCCAGGATTCCCCAGGCCCACAGTCAACTGGGCTGTAATCTCTGCCCAAGATAGAGGTGGAGGGTACTAAAACAGCTAAAACACACATGGCTCAAATAGAAACATAGAAACAGAGTGAGTCAGAAGGGGTCTCCCAGGCCATCTAGTCTGACCCCCGGCTCAAGCCGGCTCCACTCATGACATGTGCACCGTGTGCATGGCCAGCCTATCTTTGAACATCCTCACCGATGGGGCCTCAACCACCTCTCGTGGAAGCCCATTCCACACCCTCGGGGTCCTAAGTGCTTCCTGGCATCTAAATGGAACCTTGGTTCCCTGAGCTTTGCTCCTTTGGAGCACATCCTGCCTTCCTCTGCAGGGGAGAACAGGTCTCTACCCACCTCCGTGTGACATACCCTCACATACTTGTAGGTCACCAACATATCCCCTCTGAGTCTCCTCTTCTCCAGGCTGAAGAGACCCAGTTCCCTCAGTCTCGCCTCATACGGCATCCCCTGCAAACCGGCCACCAACCTTGTGGCCCTACGCTGCACTGACTCTAACCTGGCTATATCCTTTCTGTAAGGGATATTACAGAAGGGCGCACCAGAGTCGTATAGAATGGTAGTAATACCTCTCTTGATCTAGAAGCCATGCTTCTGGCTATGCAACCGAGGGTGGTGTTTGCCCTCTTAACCACCGCATCACACTGCTGACTCCTGTTTAGCCTGCAGTCAACCAGTACCCCGAGGTCCCTTTCTCAAGTGCTGCTCTCAAGCCACTTGTCCCCTAACCTGTACTTATGACACCTACTCCTATACCCCAAGTGCAAGACCGCCATCCTGTTGTCTCCTGCCCACTTCCATAGTCTGTCCAGATCCTTTTGGATCTGGAGTACCTGCTTCTCAGTTGTGGCCACTGCTCCAGTTTTAGTATCGTCTACAAATTTGATCAGCAGACTGTTCACCCCTTCTTCCATGTCATTTATGAAAAGATTAAACAGGATCGGCCCCAGGACAGAGCCCTGGGGGACCCTGTTTGTCACTGGCCCACCATTCCCCACTAATGGTTATCCTCTGCTTTCGGTCAGTCAATTATGCCCTAATCCATCAGACTGTGCTTTGGTGTATCCCAAAACTCCTAAGTTTCTCCACCAGGATATCATGGGGCACTTTGTCAAAGGCCTTGCTGAAATCCAGGTAAACCACATCCACTGCATCCCCTCCATCTAGCCATCTCGAAACCTTATCGTAGAATTCCACACAAAGTACACACAAAGAAGGAGGGGAAGGGAAAGGAGATTTAGAGAGCAGCACGAATATATTTCACAATCCTTCGCAGGCCTCTTGGCCTCCTTGGACTCAAAATAACAAAGCTTTCCTAGCCTAGTTATATTCACAGATACTGTACCAATCATACCAATCAAAGATACAGGGTAGCACAGCATTCTTTTGCAAAGCTTCTGACAGCTAGAGCAGAACCTCTTCTCAAAGAGGTACCCCAGACTCTCGCAGGCTCCTCTCTTTTCTCCCCCATCCCCAGTCAGATAGCTCGTGGGGTGATAGTGTGTGATAGATCACAGGAGAGGACCATTTAGCTTTATTACCCCAATCTACTGTCTTGTCCTATCCTCTCCTCTCCTATTTTTGTGTGTGCAAATTCTCCTGTCCTAATTTACATTATCTCTCTGACACTCCCAGGGCTGATCCAGCCCTCTCGCAGCCTTGGGTGCCAGTGTCTCCCTGGCAGCCACCTGGCAAGAGTAGCATTTTCATCCTGTTTGTCAGTTAACTCTTCCACGCCAGATTGTACTTTGAACCAGTTCACATTACAAGGAGTTAAGAAAATTCTCAATACTCCAAACAGACCTTCCTGTTAGTCTTCTGATCTAGTACGTGGAAGGACACAAGGGCCTGGATTCAACCTCTCTGCTAGGATGATAAAAGTTCTAGGACAGAATTTATGTTGCAGGCATTAAGAAAAGTTACAAGTGTAATCCTGTACTCACATACCCAGGAGTAAGTCTCAATGGACTTAGCTGGACTTGCTTCTGAGTAGATATGTATAGGATTGCAACAGGAGTAGGACCATGGCCCCAGTGCAACATATGACCAGTCTTTCACTTTAGCTACTAACATGATGCTACTGTTAATAATAAGTTAGTATTGTTCAATCTTAATGCAGTAAAGACGTGGAATATGTGTGTAATATATATTGTTTATATTTATATACATTTGATGGTTAATGCCAAGTTCTTGAAATACAGTAACTTTTTACTCAAGAGAATGTTTTTCTATTCCCCATGATTCTTTTGATCAAGGATCCAAGGGTAATTTGAAAATAATAGTTTTGAAATTCAGTTAATAAATCCAAAACTCAGGGTTCCATAACCATTGAGAAGCTTCACTGAATAGTACCTGTGACAGTGAATTGAAGTGCATTGTGGTAGTACACTCTGCTACAAGTTTAATGGTCTAAGCTATTTGGCAAGACTTTTACAATGGTCTGATTGTGAATGAATGTATCATCTGAAAAATGCAGATAGGGACAAGCATCTGCAAATATTGTCCATATAGATTTAACAATCTATATTAGTTAAATAAATCAACTTCTGTATCCCCTAGCCCTCTCATCAAAGTGTCAAGCAAATATAAAGCACCATTCTCCTAAAAAGAGCGTAGAAATAAAAAAAAAGGGGGGGGGGTAAAACCAAGACTCAGTTACTATTTGTGAAAATTAATCAGACACAGCCAGCTGAGATCAGTTTGCAATTTGCTGTCAGAGGCATCTCATTTGTTTTCATAATGTCCCCTGGGTTATTGTTTGGAGGAATGAGGGAAAGGAAGAGAGTGAAGTATCCAAGATAAGTCGTGGGTACTGTCCAAAACAACCAACCATTGTGGCTTATTTCCATGTTGGGTTGTTCTTTTGGGTAAACTCAACCAACCAACCACCTCATCAAGTTTTACTACAGAGCTTCAAAGTCACTATTTTGTTATTTGCATTTTTTCTTCTTGAAGATTATAGATACAATTTTAGTAGCTTTCACAAGTTTTGTAACTTCTTTCGCTTCTTTGTAGATCTTGTGGAGGATGTCCAGTTTCATAACATTAAGAAGCATGTTTAGCTTATGACATGCAATATGTAGATATTTTTTCATTTTCTCATACTGCTTTGATATTACTTACATTGTCAGTCAGCACAGTAAAACAGTGCTTTGTAGCTTTTTTGCTGCAGGTTCCATTATGCATTCTTATTTTGTTGGTAAAAAAAAGGCTTGCTCAAAGAATATCTGCTGAGCAGAAATATATGTCTTGTAATTTAAAAGCTTTTTGACTGTATGCATTTTTAGTTATTGACAGTGGTTCCAGAAGAATATATTCCTCTTGCAAAAGCTTGGTCAATTTTTTCCTAATCTGAGTATGTTGTTGCTGATGGGAAAAGTCTTTGTGATGATGCTAGTGTTATATAGGGAGCAGAAAGATGAGTTCTGGAAGAACAATGTTGGGAGGGGCGACTTGCACTTTGATCAGTTTGGTCTTCTCAGTTAGACCCATGATTTTTTTAATGCCATCAGGATATTTATTCCATGAAAACAAGGATGTATTTTGTCATCCTAATAGCATTTGGAAGGGCATATTTCATTTGATAGCATCTGAAAAACATTTTTTTCAGTAGAAGAACTTGCAGTATGAAAATACCTCCAAATAAGAGGTTGGTCTCACCATTTACTGAGTGGAGGGAATGAAAAAAATAATTCAGTGACTAGATTGCCAGTACACACTAAGCGATGGTAATGGAATTGCAATAAAACATCAGATTGGTAGGAATAAAATTATGATTTATAGAGGGGTTATAAAGTTATACTAATACAGTTAAAATCTGATTTGGTTTTCTGAATCCTGGTAAATTTAAACACCTTTCGAATAACAATATATTCAGCTTGTTTTTAATGCTCTGTTCTCCCAGTCCTTTGAGACCTAGTCAAGAGGTCAGAAGTAGATCTAACAATTATGCCAATAAGAAGTCTACAAGCAGATAAGAAACTGAAAACTTCTTGCTTCTTTTGTGACAATGGTAGTGCCCCCTAGAGGCAGAAATCCATCTTGTTCTTGCAGCTGAGAGTTGTAGGTTCACAGCTTACAACCTAAGACATGCTGGTCTTTCATGCGCAAGCATTGCAATGATCTGATATTGTACATAGTTTTAGGAGGACCAAATACACAGACACCTTGTCTGAAACATTTTATACATCATCTTGAAAGAAAATACTATATAATCATGTTTCAGGTAAAAATCAAAAGAGGGCCTTTGGGGGGGGAAATGGGAAAAACTATTTTTACCAAAACTTTCAGGGTTTTTTCTCCTCTTTCTAAGCTATCACACATCTAAGAGAGACAGGAAAGTGAGGAAATGGAATTTCCTGAACTGCATCACTTTGCATTATTTTACTTAAGGTTCAACTTGAGCCATCAAGTGCAGATGCCTATAAGTCTTCTCATCTGCCACTGTTTAGTTTTCAAATCAGCTTCAAGGTCTTCTCATACCTTTATACTTTTAATACTCCTTCTCTACCAGTCTGAGTTTTCTAAAAGTGCTTTAGGATAATTTGGCTTAATATATATCTTAGGTCACTGCAATCAAAACTTTATTATTATTCTAATTTTTCAGAAAAAAGGTTCCAGAAAAAATGGAAAAAAGTAGTGAGTGAGTGTGTGTGTGGGCAGGTGGGGGGTTCCTGTTGTTTCCTTTCCTCCCCCCAGGTCTTTGCATCACTATCTAAAGTATATAATATAAAAAATACCAAAAGATGAAAATTCACAAGCATCTCCTTAGCGTGCAAGCCCCATTTCAGCCATCAAGGTTTTCATAATCTCAGCACTATGGTGCCGACAAAGGGACATTCTCTTCCTTATTACAGATAAATATAAGATTTGAATGACCTATAGTAAGCAAGTTTTTAGGTTCAAAGACACCTCCAGTGCCACAGTTTTCTAAACTTTCCTCTGTTACTAAAACTTCAGAATAAATACCTCTGATGTCTTTTGTTGCAGAATTTTAGTATCCATATAACAGCTGATTTGTTCGCTAAAATCACAAAAAGTGTATGTCACCTATATTATATGACATCTGTCTCAATTCTTTTGAATATTTTTAATATAAAGGAGCATGAATATGCAGAAGAGCAAAAGTTAAACCTAACTTGGTATTTATGATATAATGTTGTTTTTTAACATCATCTTTTTTACTTAACTCTAGTAATACCAGAAAGGGAGTATTACCTTGTTTTTGGCATTGTGACATCTCTTACAAGCTTGCATTACCTGAGAAGTATGCATTTATTTCTTTTTCTCCTAGAAACCACTAGTAGAGTCTGAAGTGGAATTTGATCTGTTTTAAGTGCTTATCCTTAAAGAATGTACATTTCAGTCTATTACTATCTGCATAAAAGTGAGCATGATGAACTTGATTTTTAGATCCAAGATAAAATTGATTTATTGAATTTTTCCACAATCTATATTAAATATTTGACAGATTTAAGAGTGATAAAAATTCACACAACCTAACTTTCATAACATTTCCCCTCCTATTATCAGCATGTGTTAAAGTTATCATCCAAATACAAATAAGCAAGGAGAGTTTTCCTAGGGTTATATTGGAAAGCTGCTTGAAATGCTATTATTTTCTTTTTGAGAGGAATACATCACTGCAAGTTTACATCCAAGCTTTTAGCAGAATCTGTGAAAGTCTGTTATGACTTCCTGATAATGTAGGACCACTGACTTTCTTTATGTAACGTGGACATTGTTTGATAGAGTTATGTCATGACTGTAGGCTGTTTGATTGTTAGGCCTGAAAGAGTATTTTCTTTGTAGCTGCATCAACGTGAACTGCCTTGCACCTTAACCTTAACAGGAGACAAAAATAATTGATGTGATAACTAGTTCAGGGAGAGAATTGGCTGATGAAAACCATTTTTTCATTTGAAAATACTGTCTAATATTGAAATGTTGACATATAGAAATTTCTAGTGCTCTACATTATACTTAAAGGTAGCAAAGAATGTTTTGTTAAATATGAATACTCAGTATCAGTTCATGCTGCCTGGATGGTAAACATTATGTAAATATTTATTGATACTTTTAATATTGAAAATCTTCAAAGAATGTATGTTTATGCAGTCTCCTAACTTGCCCCAAAAATGGAAGATAAAATTGGACTGAGACTCAACCTTTTATAGAAATAAAAAATGACTGTATTTTCAAAAAGGGATTGAAGGAAAAAATAAGCAAACTCCTATCTTTATAGACATCAAATGGCAAAAGAAAAAATAAGTAATGAATTACACAGTAATAGCCATAAAAGTGACTAAAAAGAAAAAAGAAATTTGAATAGGATATGCTCACAGAATATGATATCAAAAAAGCTGTAAGATAAAAAAATTAGATAATCTTTTCCAGACAAATGTTATTGTTTTACAATAAATGTAAAGTATGAAACAAAATATCTGTACTCAGGACAAGTAATACATTTTGAGAAACATAAATAATCAAATCTTAAAAGTGTAAAATGATCTAATCATGTAATTTTTTAAAATAGCAGTCAATACTGTTTTGAGTCACAAAAATGACCCATAACATTTTCATTGCTAGTATGTACAAATCTATGTTATAGGTATCAAACACATTTACCTTCTATATCAACAGTGTAACTTGCTATGCTAATTAACTGACTGGCTACACTGGTAGGGAAAATAAGCCTCCATGTTTTATTTTCATTTCATGATAGTGTGAGTCCATCTACTATTTATCTCCAGCATCTTAAAATAACCTTAAATCTTAAAATTTATGTCAAAAGCTACTGAGAGATGTAAGAGCATTTACTTCTTAATCAAGGATAAGGCAGACTTAATCTATTTGTGACTGGACTACTACAGCAGTTCCTGTTTCAAACCTCAGTTCATATGTATCTAGAATAGGCTGCCCATATCTGGTGTCCTCTAGATATTTTGGACTTAACTTTCCACAATTCTCAGTGCAGTAATATGCCAGTGGCCTTGAAAATAAGTTGGGGAAAGCTGATCTAGAGCATCCATAACAACAAATAAACAAAAAACAAGTGTATCTCTTCCACTTGATCACCTAACCAAAATGTGGGGCAATTGGTTTGGAGTAGTTAACATTCAGATGCTGCTGATTGACAGTAACCTAGTTAGTGTAGAACATCAAGTGTACTGTGTTCAGTGCTGGGTACCATTAACAATCAGAAAAGCCCTGGTTGCCATGGGGGGACATGAATTCCTGAGCAACTACTAACTAAGCAGTTGCTTAAGATGTTTGTGGCATTACCTCTATGTCTGTCTCGATATATTCAACCAGAGAGTGTGTTGTATACACAGTGCACAAGCAGAATTTGCAGGTTTTCTATAGCAACCACAATAAAACATGCATTCATACTCCACAGTTCATGTACTGGTTTCTTGCACAAGAAAGCCTATACCTATCCTTTCAACCCCTATTGATGTGCTTTTGGGGCAGCACTGACTGACTTGTCTCCTGCACAAATTTATATTAAATCAACACTTTTTATTTTAATGCATATTCTAATTTTAATAAAATTAAAAGTTAAAGCTCTACTTGGAGTGGACAATCCAGATGCTTTGCTTTAGCTTCCTTAAAGAGAATGGCGATGTGCCTGGCACTGATGAAGTGGCATCCTATATTTATAGGGTGCAAATAAAACCTCAGCTGCCTAACATGCCCTTTACTATAAATAACTTTCTTAAATTTGCCAGGATGTTGTAAATATGAACTGAACAATGCAGTGTTACTTTGTGTGAACATATGTCAAGCCTTGTCTCTGAATATAGAACCTTCATTAAATAAAGACTTTGGAGTGAGTGCTACTTTCATGAAATATAAGTATTATCTCATATTAGCAGATTCTATATCCAAGTACAACACAAAAACATTTTACTACCGTTTTTTAAGTCTGATTTTTTCCCTATGGTCAATTTGGCATGTGAAAACATATCACAGTGTAATTGATACAATATTATCCACTACATCAGAAGCAGTCATAGATGTAGGAGGAACCATATCCATATAATATGCTGTTTCATGTGATACATGTAAAAGGAGAACCCGGATGAGAATATTGCAGAAGTGTCCAAGGTGGAAAATGTAATCTAACCAGAGTTTAGTGCAAGTCAACACATAGTCCTAAAGATGTAGAAAACCAAACTCCTGATGAAAAAAGATACCTGTGGTGGGAGAAATGGAGCCTTACATTTTTGTAAATATTTGGTATAGATGAATTCCACCTCAAATATAGATAACCTGAAATATACTATTAATCTTAAGTGTATTAACCTTACTCCATAAACGCAATTTTAGCAATGTTTATCTGTTCCCTGTGAGATCTCATTAGTCCATTTTTGCAAGTTTACCTTAAAATTTTGAGATATATCTATGGCACTGAGTATTCCAACATAGGTAATGAAATTCAGGCACTATCAGAATTGCCAATTAGCTAATACACTATGTGCTGTATTTTCTCCAGTCAGCATCAGTTCAGAATTTGAGCAGTTCGTTGAATAGCCATCAAATAAATGAATGTATTAGCTTTCAAAGATGGAACAGATGTCTAGAGTTGCAAAATAAAAGATTATCAGTATAAAGAGCAATGTTGAATGCCAAACAGTCAAGTACAAAGTTGTGAGTAATACTATTCTTTCTTAATGACATATGCCAGGGATTCCAAACAGAAATTGGTAGCAGTGAACAAAGGTGTCTGCCCACCCCACCGCACCCCACCGCACAAATGATAAAAAAAACAACAGTGTTCAGAGATCTAGGTGTTGAATATAAAATTTCAGAAATTCATAAGGATGGTCAAAATTATTGCACACTGAAAAATCAATTTCAAAGTCCTTGCCAGCATCCAAAGAAACAATTACAGCCTGGTCTGTTCAGACTTTAAAGCTAAAATTGTCATTGAACCAATTTTGTAATAGCTTCTTGCAGTCTGTCAGCCAAAATTGCAAATAATGTTTTAATATCTACATTAATTAACAAATAGGTTAATAGTAGAGCAAATTATAGATTGAGGAACGACTGTAATATCGTCATCATTTAATGATGAAGAAAGAGCCAAGTTCAAAAATATCATTATAAAGATGAAAATGTTTTGGTATTAAGAGACTGGAAAATATTTCATAATATGCAACTGGAAACCCATCTGAACTGGGTGATATTTGCAGAATTTGTTTTGGTAATTGCATTAACAATTTCTTCTAAATGCTGTGGAGCCACAAAAAGCTCCTGCTGTGATAAAGCTATGCATGGAAGATTGCGGGGGGGGGGATCCATATCCTGTTGTGATTTTTAGCTACCCATGCTATGCAAGTCAGCATAAAATTTTAAAATGGTGAATTTATATCTGTGGGTAGGTATGTATGTATCCTATCACGTAGGAAAAGTAACATTACATTGTGTTTTTTTCTATTTTAAGACAATGTGCCAAAATCTTATTAGGACATTCACCATTTTCCCAATAAGCCTATTGTAAACAAGTTAAAGCAAATTCTGTCTGCTGTGAAATGATAGCATTCAACATACATTTCACATTCTGCCGCTCCTGATAAAGCTGTGCAGTTGGGGAAATGGCAAACTAGGTTACAAGAGATTTCAGTTTCTTATTAAGTTTTATTTGCTATATTTTAAACTTTCTCGTGCAAGGTTATTATTTGGCCTGCACTGTCGCAAGCTGAGGTTTCTCCTTTGAGCAACCACAGGCCACAGACATTTTTCCTTGCGGAAACTTTCTGCATTGCTCCCAAGCACAGGTCACCTAGAATGGATCTATGAGCATGCACAGTGTTGTTTGTTGAACCCAGTCTAGTGCTTCCATCCAGGAACTTTCCTTATGAACATTTCTGGCCCCAATCCCCTCAAGAGTGGCTCTCTGAAGTTGAGCAGAGCCTTTTTTATTATTATTATTAATTTCTATACCACCCATCAGCAAAGCTCTCTGGGCAGTTCACAACATGATATGACATGAAAGCAGCCTTTCTATGCACTGCTCATTCAATTGGTTCTTTCCTCATTGGCCTCACCATGGGGTCAAGAGCAGGGAGGGTCTGGCCTGCATCTTTGAATTCCTCATCATCAGAGACCCTTCCCACTGGCTATATATCTTGGTAGTTCCCAGGAATTGCCTGGCTTGGCAAGGTGAGATAATCACATCAGCCTCCTTCATCTCAAGATCTTTACTTAGCCCATCTTCCCCAATCTCACTGAAATATGTTTCACTTGATTACGAATCATCTGGAATGCAGTCAGCAGTCCATGGGAATAATTGCCCAAGATGGCCATCCTTCTTACTCCCAGTGTACACAAAACTGGTCTCTAGTTATTTACATACCACCGTATTTGCCAAAAAGCCATCAAGACTGTATAAAGCAATTTAAAACACACCTTATTATAGACATGCAGATGGGACAAATGCTACTCTGCAAATCATCTGGATAGATGTTTTTGCCCATCTAGCTAAGGGGCTTTGGAAAGGGAGGCCAGGAGATTGGAATGCTGTGAGGATATATTGTATCCTAGTAGATTCGCTCTACTAGGAGAGGGAGGAGATACCTGCTGCTGATAACTACACAGTTTCTTAAATCAAGCCACATTTACCATTTTGATGAACTTCCTCCTAATTTGAAGAGATCCTTTTAGAACTCCTCATCTTCTCTTTTGGTTTTAACTACCCTAAATAGTTTGGTGTCATCAACCAACTTCACTGTGCAGTCCCACTTCACTACTTCACAGTGAACTCCCACAGTGAAGTAGTGAATTCCCAGTTCTAGATAATTTATGAATAAGTTGAAAAGCATGTATCTAAGTACAGATCACTGTTGGATCCTCCTGTTTACTTCCTCTATTGGGAGAATTTACAATATATTCCTACACTCTGCTTTCCATTTTTTTAACCATCTACTGAAACATAAGAGAATCTGCTTTCTTATACCTTGTCTAAGTTTTATCAAAAATCTTTGGCTGAGAAAATTTGTCAAAAGTCTTTTGAAATCCAAATAAACAGGGTCTACTAGATCACCTTATTCACATGTCTATTGACACTTTCAAAGGACTCAAAAATGTTAGTACGGCAGGACTTAGTTTTATGAAAGCCATGTTGATACTTTTTCAACCAAGCTTATCCTTCTGTGTGTTTACCAATTCTATTTGTAATAACACTTTCAACCAATTTGTCCAACCCCTCCAGCTCTCTTTTTTCCTAAATTAAATTAAACTGAATGAAATTTAAAATGTTGTATTAGGAATTCTCCAGTCCTATGGTAGAAAAGCTATCTTAGGACTTGTTGCATGTTTTTCTAAGAATGCCAGGAATTTCATACTTAAGTTCTTTAAGAATCCTAGAAAGGATACCATCAGGGCCTGACGATCTTTTAATTTTCTCAGTACAGTTAAGAACTTCATCTATAATCACCATTATCAACTTTGATTCATCAAATTCTGTTCCTGGCAACATCAGTTCAAGTAAAGGTATCTGTCATCTGCTGTGAAGACAGATGACTGATGATTTGCTTAAAAAACAAACAAACAAGAACAATAAAATTACAATTGAGTCCTGGTTTGGCAGTGCATCTGTTATAGAAACTGCAATTTACTTTTTAATGGTTATGGTTATGCTTAAACCATAAAAAGCCATTTACCTTGCTCCAGCTCTAAAATTCTTTAACCTGTCTGTTATTGCTTGATTAAATCAAGTATAAATCAGTTGGATTTTAGTAAAGAAGTGGGCATAGTTTTTTCCAGGAAGCATTTAATGTCTATTGAATTCAGTTCAGTTTTATATTTTAGTACATACTAGGTACAATTTGAAATGTTTGTTTCCTAACACAGATCCTTTATATCACAGATAATCACAAGAAGATAGTATAACAGGATTTGACACATTTAATATAACACATTATGAGTAAGAATGACAGTATAAGATAGTTAATATCTTCAAATATTTTTCTAGAACAATCTAGCAGTAATGTTTTTTTTCTAGAATAAAAGCATAGGCTATTGTATATTATGAATAGTTGTATTCTTCAGGAGTGCAACTATACATAGTGAGCGAGAAAGAGTTAAGAGAAAGTTATTGGTTATTGATTGCACCAAACTTTCTTAATCAACCTCTTTGGCCAGCCATTGTGCTCTTGTACTGTATTTAGAGAGAGAGAGAGAGATTGAGATTGAGATTGCAGCTGTTGCTACTGCTGGCGCTGTTATCTGTTTTTATATAGAGTGATCCTATGCATTTATTTGGAAGGAAACCCCATTGTATTACTTAATTCTCAGTAACTGTGTTTAGTATTACAACCAAATCCTTAGAAAATTAATTTAGAATCCTCACTGTATTCAGTAAGACTTACTTACAGGCAAGTATATATATGAATACAGCCTTGGCTTGTCCCAGCATATTTAGTTTTTTATATATGGTTTAATTACAATAATTAACTATATTTGTTATTGTTTTCCTGCCATAAACCACTTTGAGTATGCAGAAAAATGGGGTATTACAAACAAGGATTCAATAATATGCATAACTAGTTTGCACCTTGGTGGAGGGCATTGATTATTGTTCAGCTAGCATAAACAGCTAAGTTATGGGCAAAAGAAATGTGCTATCCTTTCCCTACTCCATTATTAGGATTTTCTATTCTTAGAAAATATTTAGTGATTCATTTTATGTGGCAATGGCAAAAGCTAGTTTTAACAATTCAGAGCATGCATTTTGCTTTGTGAAATGGGATTGTAAAAATCCTTTCAACAATGACATTTGAAATAGCATTAAAATACAATTTCTCTTTAATACGTTTCAAAGGCATTCATATGAAAGGTGATAAGATTCAGAGTAGGTCTGTGTCAGCACAATTCAACGTTGTGTTTTTATATAACATATTGTCAGCAGATATAATTATTGGTTTTGGTGGTATGTTTTGATCTGTAGGAACCCTAAGAATTAATGTATTGTGTGAACCCATTCTTTATTATCAAACAATATTCATATTACTTTAACAGATGTAAAATAAACCTCTTAATTATCAGTGATTGTTTGAAGTTACTCAGGATCATTGAACTGTAAAATATTTAGCCAAGATTTGATATCTCCCTTCTTGATTAATAAGTACCTCTACACCATTTATCTTTTTACAGTGTTGAAGTACTTACCAGTATGAGAGAGAGGTGTCAAATATGCTCTCTGGCATCAAGCTAAAAATAGGATAGTAAATTACTGTTTTCAAACAGGATGTATGAAAATACAGAAGTGATTTATATGTAACAAAATGATTGTTTTATACATCTGATTACACTCTGGCAATTAAAATGTGCCTTAATTATATGTGTTCTTATAACTATATCATTAAATTAAATAAATTTTAAATGTAAATCTTTGAAATCTTCTCTGCTTATGAGAAATTAAAAATGGCATTAAAATTCTAAACCTGTGTTTTACCTCATTGTCCCCTGCTCTTCCCATCCCATATCTACTTTCCTGAAAATAAATATTTCATCAAGATAGATTTGCAATTTGGCCCAGCAGGCTTAATAAACGAACTACTATATTAAATTTCCCACCCAGAATATTCAGATTAAGTGTAAAACAGTGGGTTATATCCAGCTGAGGATAAGCTGTCCATTTTTGTGTATCTTTACTGAACTACCAAAGGGTGTCTGACAAGCCTTGCAATTCACACTTCGCCATCTGGGTCTCATATGTCAGATGATGCCAAATAGTAGCAAGTTGATTGTAGACTCTCTGGAAAAGCCATTGTGCACTCAGCCTTTTCTCCCATAGACCACTTGACTAATTCATTGAAGGAAACCTGGGCAAAGCCATGCTATTAATGAATTATGACAAGCCTTCTGCCTATCAAGCAAAGAGGTTCCAGCTCTCCCCTTTTAAGACAAAAACTTAATGGAAGATATTCATAAGTGCTCATCTCATTCTGATGTGAATATTCAGAAAGCCGTGAAGCTGCAAGCGGCAGTGTTTAATATGCTCTCATGATGCTTGAATAATTTTCCAGAGAGTGATCACTGCAGCTGCTGTGGGCCTGGATATTTGTTTATTTTTTTCACCTTGGTCCTACTGGAATGCTGACATAGCTAATTTACCGTGCACATCGGAGATAATGGTTTCATATTCATAGCTGTCTGGCATTCTTCCGAACAAAACAAAATAAGAAGCCAGTGCTTGGGACAACTTGCATAATCCACACAGAATTTATTGGGACTGACTCTTCTGACCACTGAGAGGAAAAAAAAAAACTCTGAAGCATATTCATGAAGGATTGGTGTGGGGGGGGGGAGTGGAATCTGTTATTTGAGTGTTTTAAAGAATGTTTGTAAAAGAAAAAGAGATGGCATGGACCGTCAGGGTGAGTTATAGAATGCATTTTGTGATCTCTCCCTGGTAGCACTGCTCATTATGTTAAACAGTATAGCTCTGAAACCCTCCGTAGTTTTCATTTTATGTGCATTGGCCTTCATTTGCTGAAATGCTTCAAGTTCACAGCACTAAAGTCATTTTGAAAACAGGATGTAATTACAAAGGTTTCTTATGCTTACCCACAGCTTTTTGGGACCAATGTAATTATCATTACATGTGGATACTGTAAATTGAATATCCCTTCCCTAATTACATTAAACTCAAGGGTTAGCTGCTTAAGCATCCAAATAAGAAAAGTTCACCCTTTGCTATAAATAGTAGAATTGTTCTGTTAGTTCAGTTGACCTTTAAAGCTCAGCATTTACATGATATTGTCAGGTATACATTATAAAGATAGCTTGTAATGAGATCTGTAATGAGTAACCCAGTTATAATGGCCTTTTCTAAAAGTTCATTTATTCAGCATTTTCTAGTAGGATGATGAAATTAAAGTTCTAATCTGTGCATGTCAGGCCCTTTTTAAGGGGTGAGTCACACTGTTCTAAGTTCAGTGCTGTCCTGCCAACAACTGCAAGTAGTTTAATATTACTGCCACAGCACTGCAGCTTGACAGACATTCCCATAAACGTAATGAATTAGTCCTGCCTATTTAAAGAAGAGTAATCTATTGAGAAGGCTTGTGCTTTCTTTGATGTAGAGTTCTCTGTTCTATTTACTCCTCCTCTATACATGTATAGGAATTTGCTGCAAATGTTGCCAAAAAAAAGTTATTTTATTCATGGGCAGATAAAAATGAATTCTCATAGGCTGCGTAAAGATATTTTTGTGTATCTGTCCAAATTTAGTACTAGCACATTTTGCTATGGTTGTACTTGTAGCAATTCTATGCTTTATTGGAGAAAACAGAGGAAAGGTTCCACTGAGAATTCATGTTTGATGGATTTCTGCATTACAAATATTAATGTTCCACATAGCTATCACTTGCTATTTAGCTTTGTTTTCTCTATCCCAGCTGTAGTAAAATCATAACATTCTGCTGTTGATACTTTTTTCTTCCAAGGACATCTCCTGCTGAGTGTCCTTTATAAGTTCTCACTTGAAAACAACCAACTGCTTATATGTGGGACAAATTACAAAGAATGCTTTACAAAGGAATTTTCCAACCCTACATAACTGACTAGAATTTTGATTATGTAGAACAAATACCAAAGTTACCATTACCAAACAATACAACTTTGAAACTTAAATGCAATGTGGTACGAATTTACCCATTTTATCTATTTAAGTCACAGTCTGTGGCCTTCCAATTTTATCCTAGAATATTTCTAGATCTAAAGTCCTGTAACTATGAAGTTCAGAGTGCAGAGCCTCCATGTCCCCTCACCTGCAGCTACTACAGCCAGAGCTATACTAACTGCCTTTCCAAGGTCAGAAATTTGTATCAAAGAAGCCTAAAGCAGGGGAGGAATGGAGAAGAGACTTGGACTGATGACTCACAACATATTCTAATAGCATCCAAGCTCCATTTCTGCAATGCTTTACCTAGATGGCTGAAAATGTCTTCTAGTTGAAATGCTGGGCATGCCTCATCTCATGTACTGCACTGGAAACACACAACCCTTCTTATTTAGAGGCTTATGTGTAATAGGCGCAGGGAATATGTGATCATGCCCTCCACCTGTCTGGTTCCAGAATGTCCAAGCAGTACATTGAAAGGGTGTTGAACATCCCCTTTAAAAAAAACTTGAAAAAGAAAAAAATAATGAATTTGCACATGTTTATTATTTTTAATTATGTTTTTGTTCAGACTTGCACAAGTGTAGAGGAACACACTTCTGTGGATCCAGACCAGAAAGCCTCTCCTGGGCAGTATCAAGCAAGGTCCCTATTTTCAAAGTGCAGCAAGTACCAAGTCTGGACATTGCCCCAAAGAGGTTCCAAATAAGGGTTTTGTTTTTATTTTGCTCTTGCTTCCTCTTGACAGTTGCCGAAAGACAAGTCATTGTAGCTCACAAAAAGAGAGTGATGCCATTTACACACACTTTCCAGTGAGATGCTTGCTGCTGCTGCTGCTGCTGCTGCTAATGTTGAAAGCAAAGAGTTAGTGCTCAAAATTGGCAGCACTTGGACAGGTTGGTTCTTTGCAAAACCCCAGGAGACAGTGGGACTGTTTTCCATTTTTCACAGCACAATCTCCTGGTTTCTTTGGGGGTAGTCTATTGCCATGCATGAAGTTACATTTTGTATTAAATCACAAGCCATGCACTCCCTCTAACACTGAGGTTTTCCTACTGTTTTGTCACTCCCCAATTGGCTATCCATTTGTGGTAAATGGCAAAACTGAGGGGATAACTGCTGCTTATGAGCAAACTCCCCTAAAAAGCAAAAAAATCTCAGGGATCCTGCTTAGAAAATCGAATTGAGGGAGTTTCCTCCCACAACACGGTTTGTTTTTTACAGGTACTTGTCTTCTTGAGGGGAACATGTGTCTCTGTGTTCTCCATACTTTGTAATGTGAGAACAGAGCTTGGCTACATAACTGCTCCCCCAACCCCAAAGCTTCTGATACAGGTGCTCACTTTCTACCGCCACCACATGCTTTTTAAAAATCTGAAAAAAAAAATAGCAGTACATTAATGAAGTTCCAACTTGCCATGGACAGTGAGCCCCTGCAGCTATGTCTGAACTAGCACAGGAGTGCCTGAAGTTGAAGCTTCATCTGCACTAAGCAGGAGAATCAGTTATACTTATAGGAGCAGCAGGAGAAAGAGGCCAAACAGCATAAAGAACAGATGCTGGAGTTAGAGATAAGGAGTTATCAGCCAGTAAAATGTTGCTGTTGGATCCTGGGTGATAATGAGATCTTCCCAAATTTGACAAAGGATGGTGAATTAGAAAGTTTCTTTATGTCTTTTGAGAGGGCTTCCATCATCCTCCATATCCCAAATGAAGAGAAAATAAGAAATAGTTTATAAATGGATGACAACTTACTGGTAGATGATGGGAAGTTTACCATGATCTGAGTCAAATTCCATCTGAAAGATTAAATTGTTGAAAATCAAAGCACATGTGCTAAAACAAAGGGATTTCAGAAATTTAAAGAAAGGATCCAATGGGATCAGTTAGGGACATGCTTGGAAAAGTTGTTTCTCAGATGGTGAGACTTCCCATTCAACAGGACTAAATTAAGTTATGCTATGATGCCATGGGGCTGAAGTAGTTCTTTAGTGTGTGCCCTGTGAACAGTAATGGACAAACATTCTAAAAATATCCAGTTGGCATTTCTTCCCTGAGCATAGGCTAAAGTGTTTTGAATCTGTACTGTGAAAGCCCTGTATTAAGGGTTGTGTGAACAGTAGTTCTGGGGTGTGGGAAAGAGATGGCTGAAATTTCCTGTAGTCTGCAAGTTGGTCTGTGTTTTTCAGTTTCATTTAGATCAAACTTACACAGCATGACTAGTACTGTTTGCTTTTATTGGACAGTTTGGCAAAAAAAAAGACATTTTAAATGTCCTGTTCTAAGGAACTTTCATTACAGGCCCAATTTTCATAGTGTTATTTTTTTTCAAATAACAAAATTGATTATATTCTTTTCAGGCATTATCTAAGGCCAAAATTGCTTTGTGACATCCTGCTTAACTTGTTCCACATGTATGAACTAGCACATTTGTCCATCTAGTGGGAACTACATTTTTTTAAATCTCTTTGAAGTAGATTGTGTAATCCAGCTAATTTTACAATTTCATGAATTCAGTCTGAATTGTGGGGAGGGGTTAAAGGGATTATTAAAGTCTAAGCTGTCATGTCTAGCAAATTAACACCTTTTCAAGTTGTGCTTGTTATGTAAAGAAGATAATGGGATTCTTATAACAATAGAAAATGTGACTTCATTGTACATTCACAGGAGAAATAAGTATCCATACTTGCAAGTAGAAGAATATTCAGCATCTGTTATTTGATGCCTATTTCTGCAGTGGCCGGGAATTGAGCTTTTATCTGTTATCTGCTGACCCCAAAGCTTCCAGTCCAGTTTTACACTGTTGTGTTTTCTTAGCTGAGTCAGTGGTGTCCTAACTTTGGTATCATATTAAGGTTTTTATTATTTAAGCTTTCCAGCTTCCTGCCTGTGGTATTCCATTTGTTCCTCAGGTAGGAACATTTTCTCCACATGGGCAAAGCTGATAAATTCTGTTCCAGCAGAGAAATAAATTACAGATTCACTTTAATGAGACCATCAATGTCTAGTAAATGTCGTTTCGGTTTTGAGAACACTATTATGTAGGGCAACACTTTAAAAAAATCTGTTAATTTTCCAATTCTCCGAGTGTATTCCAAATTACAGAATGTACAAAAACTTCTTGACATATATAGTCAATATGAATACATTCATATTAGAGGATAATGTTGAGAATGCCACACATTCTGCTAAGCCTGGTTGTGCGAAAAGCTACTAATCCTTTGCTTCAGCCAATGTAAGTGTATTTCTTGGGATAATTATATCACCTTCACTGCAGTTCTATACGTGACTACTCAGAACTACGTTCCATTGAGATCAGTGAGATTTAGACACAGGTGTGTCTAAGACTATAACCATAAGTCCATTATAAGTTCAATCAGCAAAGTTATTTATTTCCTAATGAACCTTATGGGGACCAGTGATTACAGCAATTAGATGCTTGTGTTTAGTATGTAAAATTGCTAGTCTGTAGCTAGTAGAGAAGAAAGTTGAATGAGGAAAGTGCATCCATAAAAATTGGCCAGCATACATGTGTACACATAGGAGTATCATGGAGAGTGAATTGTGCATATTCTCAATTGTGCTCAATATGCATAGTTTCCAAGAACAATCAGAAAATGTGCATATAATTATCTAGCAGTATGTATACTCTCCAAAAGACATCAAGAATGAACATATTGGTGGCATAATTTCATTAGAGAAAGTGAATACAATGACAGCAAATCTTAGATGTGTAGTAATGCATATCTTGATATCTACAGATACTTGCCCTGTCTGAGCATGTACTTTTGATTAGAGCATGGTTATTGCATTTAAGAAATCTTAACTTGTATTATATGTAGATATGTATTAATAACTTTGAAAAGACTTGATTAAATCGTCATACACTTAAAGTATACCTTTTAATGCTGTTGAAGATTGCAGTCTTGCTCTATGAATGTTCACATAAAGGCCAATTTTCCTAGACCATATTTGGATAAAATCACTGATGTCAGTGGATTATGCCTGTAGGACTGTACTTTTTCCCACTTTTTCAAGGCACCAACATTGCTTTTTGTCTGGGTTCATGCATGACATGAGTATGTAAATATGTATACAGTGGTACCTTGGCTCACAAATGCCTCAGTTCATGACCAAATTGGGTCGTGAACAGAAACTTAATAAAAATTTTGCTTCAGGTCACAAACTCTGCATTGGGTAACGATCGGGATCGCGCCTGCCTTCCCTGCACAGGCACAATCGCGGTCATGCTGGTGGGGGGACATGGCTGCGATCGTGCTTGGAGGGGAAGAGATGGCTGCGATCACTCCTAGCTTTCCTGCCTGAGTGCGACCGCAATCACGCCCATCTATGGCTGTGATCGCAGTCATGCTCGTGCAGGGAAAACAGGTGCGATCGTGGTCATGCTCGGGGGGGGGGAGATGGCTGCGATCATGCTCGGGGAAGAGATGGCCATGATCTTTGTTGTTCTTTGTTACTTTGTTGTTCTTTCTCACTTTGTTTCAAATTTTTGTGATTAAAAAAAATGGTGACAGAACATATTAACCTTATTTACATTGAAACTTATGGAGAAATTTGACTTGGCTCACAAACCAATTTGGGTCGTGACCAGAGTCATGGAATGGATTAAATTCGTGAGCCAAGGTACCACTGTATATACTTCCACAAACTTGGTACAAATCACAGTTCATAGAATTTTGCTATCCATTTGGATACAGAAATGAATTACAAACTGAGGCACAGTCTAGATAATTGAATTGGTAGAGCTATCCAAAGCACAGTCTAGTCCAGTTTTATTTGATGAGTTTCAGTTGGCACTGCTCAAGGATGTGGAAAAGGTGATTGGACAAGTTTGTGCTACTTCCTTTGCCCCTCCAGGCTTAAACAATCCAGTAAGGAAGGGATAACTAGGAATGTCATCTTTGCAAGAGGGAGTGGTCTCACCATGCTTTAAAGAGGCAGTGATGAGACTGCTTCTCGAGAAACACTCCCTTGACCCAGAACATTTTAACAGCTTCAGCCTGTACCAAACATTTCTTTCCTGGGCAAGGTTCTAGAAATGATGGTTGCCAGTCAACTTCAAGCACTCTTGAATGAAACTGATTATCTGGATCCATTCCATTTGGGGCTCAGTCTTGGTTTTCGCATGGTAACAGCCTTGGTCACCCTATATGATGAACTATGTTGGAAGCAAGACAGGGAGTATGACTGTGTTGATACTGCTGGACCTGTCAGCAGCTTTCAATACCATCAGCCATGGAATCCTTCTGGAGTGGCTGGAGATGGGAGTAGGGGGCACTGCAGTGCATTGCAGTGGTTCTGCTCCTACTGGGGGGGCGGGTGCCTACATAAGATGGTGCTTGGGGAATGTTGTTCAACCCTGTGGATGGTCATGGAATTCCTTTGGAACCTGTTCTGCCCCCCATGCTATTTAACATCTAGAGGAAACTTCTGAGAGAGGATTTGGATTATGTTGCCATCAGTGTGTTAATGATACACAGCTCTATTTCTCATTGTCGGCAGGTGAGGCTGTAGATGTGCTAAACCAGTGTCTAACAAACTGAACTCAATCCAAACAAGACTAAGATGTTGTTGCTGAGTGATTCCTTTGACCGGATTTTAGGGTGGGAAGGAGGTGTTCAACCTGTTCTAGACAGGGTTGCACTCTCCCTGAAGGAGCAGGTTCTTAGCTTGGTGGGTTCTTTGCTCCATCTTTGTCACTTGAGGCTCATTTGGCATTGGTGGCTTTGAATGTATTCTACCAGCTCTGGCTGGTGCCCATTAGTGGAGAGAGATAGCCTTACTTCAGTAATCTATGCTCTGGTTAGCTCTAGATTAGATAATTGCAATGCACTCTCTGTGAGGCTGCTCTTGAAGGTGGTTCAAAAGCTATAAATGGTGCAAGATGCAGCATCCAGATTAATAACTGGGACCTGGAGGTTTGAACACTTAAGGTCAGTTCTGGCCTGTCTGCATTGACTGCCTGTATGCTTCCAGTCCTAATTAAAGGTGATCATCTTAACCTACAACACCCTACACCAGGGGTCCTCAAACTTTTTCACCAGAGGGCCAGTTGAAAGGTGCTGGTGCTGGGCACAGGCCAGAAAGGTGGTGCCGGCAGTGCGCGCGGACCGGTGCGGGGCGTGCGGGCACCTGCGCTGAGGCAGGGCATGTGGCAAGAGGAGGTGTGGCATGGGCAGGCACAGTCAGCGAGGCAGGCGCACAAGGCAGCGGCTTGCTCGCTTGGAGATCGTTTTCTCTGAGTGAGCAAACTGCTGCCTCCCTGTGCACGGGGTGAGGTGGGCAGCAGCAGACGTGTGCATGCATGCGCGGCAGGTCCAAATGGGCATGGCAGGCCGGATCCAACCCCCGGGCCGTAGTTTGAGGACCCATGCCCTACATAGCTTGGGACCATAATTCCTGTCAGAGATATTGGGACCATTCATTCTCTGGGGCTTTCCTTTGGGTACCAAACCCTTGACGGGCTAGGAGGGTGCCAGCTAGAGGAAGGGTCTTTTGGGTGGTAGCTCACCATCTGTGGAACAGCTCCCCACTGCAGCGTGCCTGTTGCCAGATCTACCGGGTTAAGACAGCCCTCTTTATGGAAGCCTTTAAATAGCTGCCTGGTCATTCAGGGCCTTGAGACAATTAGTTGCTTTTCTTTTGTTCATTAAATTTTCTTTAATTATCTTTATTGTCTTTTAATGTTCTTTTGTTATTTTAAATTAATTTTTAATTAGTGGTTTTATCTTTTGTACTTTGTTTTTTTACTGTGTTATAAACTGCCTGGAGAGCTTCAGGCATTATAGAAATGTAATAAATAATCAAAAGAATGGTAATAAGACTATAGAGATATTGTTGATCAGTACAGGATTGGGGAGACTGCCTGCTTTCATTGGGCTTGCAGTTTAACTGAAGGTTCGGGCTTGGAGATGCTTCTGGACCAAGAATCATTCACGGAAGTTCAGGTGGCTGCTGTTGTCAGGAACACCTTTGTCCAGATTTGGTTGGTATGTCAGTTCTACCCTTCCTGAGAAAGGTTGATCTGGCCGCAGTGATCTTTGCCTTAATCATTTCCTGTTTATAACATTACAACAGGGGGTTCCCCTGAAGAGTACTTAGGAACTATAACTAGTGCAACCAGATTGCTTTCTGTCCTGTATTTAGTTGATTGTATACACTGTTCTTTCCAGATAAAATTAAATGTGGTGGTTCTTTCTGTAAAACCCAACATGGTTTGGAACTAGTCTATTTGAAAGAGCACTTTCTCATATGTAAACCTGCTTGTAGTTTAAGATCTATATTACAGGACATGTTGTACGTCCCATCGCCAGGAGAATCTTTGTGAGAAAACAGAGCCTATTCTGTGGTGGCACTCTCTTCATAGGGAAGTTTGACAAGTTCTATATTGATTTAGTTTTGGAAGGCTGTTAACTTTTTTTTTTGTTTGTTCTCCATGACTTTTTTAATATTTCAGTGTAATTTCTTCCTTCTGGTTTTGGAAGAATTTTTAAAATCTTGTTAATTGTTTAAACATTTTAAAGTTAAAAGTGTTTAAAATTTATAAGTTGCCTCATGGTCTTTTTGGGGTCTAACTGCAACTCATAAACAATTCTATACATAAGTATTAGCATTACATTCTTCCCAAAAACCATGTATTCCAGATTAATCTTATTCTACATGAAGCTCAGTACCCAAGAAAGTTCCAAACAGCTATTTGCAGCTGACCTACTAGCACTTACCTTGTATCAGTCTATTCTGCAGTACTGAAAATAGCTAGACAATGTTTCATCTAATAAGAAATGGTACCAAAGTGAAGACTTTGTCTTAGGAATTCTTACACCAAAGTAAATCAGACTACTGTGAAGAATTCAGCTGAGATTTAAGCTGTAGAAAGATGCCACAAAAATGCAACCCTGCTACTGATGGTTATGCAGTGGAAACTGAATAGTTGCATTGCAAGAATATATTCAGAATGGAAAATATGCTTTACCAACCTTGAAAGTCATGATGATAATCTAGGACAGAGTCATTTTAGTGGGGCTTAAGCTTGCTTATTTTTTCTACACTTCTAAAAAAGAATGTATGTCTAAACCAGAGAAACATTTGGAAGAGGAAGGCATGAAATCAGAGCAAATCAGATGAGCATACTTGGGACAGAAAGACTTGAAAGGACTGTGCTGATCTTCCCTCAAGAGCACATCTCCAAAAATTCAGTCTGCTTGCCCCAGCTTTAATCAAGAGCAGCTTGATTAAATTAGGCGTAGAAGCTTTGAAAGAAATTGGCTTCTTTCAGAATGGAAATAGTCAGGGGGTCCCTGCCTAGATTCCAGGACTGGGAGCTTTTCTTAAGATGCAAGAACTGTCTCTTTTATATTGCATCATTGCTTAAAGGCAATTTGGCTTCACAAAAGAACTACAACTGTGGATTTTGCTGGCCTATGCACCAAGAAAACAATATTTTATAAGTCTGAAAACCCTGAAGCATTCCCTCATGTTTAACTTGAGATTCATGCTGAGTTCTGTCTAGCTGTACAGACTTTGGCTTTGGCACAGAGCAATGTGTTACGCTTACTAGCTTTTCAAAACGTACCGATTGAGAATTGTATGTCAGATTAGTCTAACTGAATGTATTTTAGTTATATCTCAGATCTGGCAGTCTCTTCACACACACAAAAGTCTTGTTGGAGATGGAGGAAAGCCATGCTTCATCAGGAATTGCAAAGCTTAACCTGACATACCAGCTACATAGCTGATATACCATCTAGGTAGCAGCTGTCACCATGTTGAAGTTTGCCCTAATATCCAAAACAACATATTTCAGCAAGGATTCCCTATTACTCTCATTATGCTAGATCAGAAGACTTTTTAATGTTCACACATCTGAACATCTTACAATGAAGGATTTGATTTTTAACAAATAAAAAAATTAGCGTTTTCATTGAAAACATTGTTTCTCTACTAACTTAAAGGAGCTAATCTAAGTAAATGATTTGAAGACTGAAATCTATTCCATTTCCAGTAAAAGATAGTTTTACTAATCTTCCAGAATTATAATTTGCTGTTCTGCTTATATTACCTCTTACATTAAGTAATAATAATTTACCCGATTTCTCTCGACATGAGTGAAAGTGTATCCATGTGGACAAGTTGAATGGTTACTGTCAGAATGGCAGTCTGGGTCTAAGAATGCTGAGGTTTGGTAATAGAGCATAACTGATTAAAATACTCAACAGGCATGACTTGAATGGGAAGATGTTTAGAAGGGAAAAGAAGTTGCAGTAGCCACAATGATTATCCTCAGGCTCTTTCTCATAGGTTTGGGGATTTCTGTTGCTTTGTGGAACAAATATAATTGTGAGTTCAGTTGCATGCCCAATTACCTTGTTTTGGTTATAAATGCTAACCAGTTAAAAGATGTTATTTTTCTTTCAGATTTACTTCTAAAATAGAGTGGAGAGTTCATTAGAATTCAGAGTTGGCTGAGACCTGTATCATTGTCTGATACAAGGTTAAATGAGTCATCATTCATTATATTAAAAAAGAGTACACTTCTTAGATATTGTATAAAAGTTGCTTCTGAAGAAGTCCCTGATGTAACAAATGATTTTTATTACTGTGTGATGACTATGGAAAGATCTATGACTGCCTAAACCTAAGTAATAAGGATTAGTTAAGCATATTTCCCAGAGGGAAAACTTCACACTAAGTATAATGGCTGCCCAGTATTAAAACTGTAGATAACAAGGCCTGCACAGTTACAAATAATTGTGCTTTGTGTGTGCTCTGTCACAACACTTTTCAGTAATGCTATTTGCATGTAGAGTTTTAATTAAGAGATAACTGTCACCACAGGTTGACTGCAGAAGGCTCCAGTATCCAGCAGAGAGATAAATGCCAGTGCCAAGTTATACAGGTTGGGTAGCATACAGGGGGTCTATAATATAAAATGGATTTATAATTAAAAGTCACTTATTACAAAGATATTGTGTTATATAAAGGGAGGAGAATGCTTGAAAACAGGCAATTTCATGCTGTAACATATAACCTATGCATTTTCTTTTGGCTCAGTTACATATGATATAACTACAATAGGAAATATTTTGTGAATCTTTTGAAGTACAAGTTAATGGTTTTATGTATATACTCCAATCTACCCCAAAGTCATGTACAACTTTTCCTTGCTTTGTTTTTCTTAGATTAATAACCGTGTAATGCAGATCATCATCATTTCCATTTTATATATGGAAAATATAATACGTTAATGACACACCCCAAATCATACAATAAGTTCATAAATAAGATTTGGATCTGGTTGTTCCAACTCCAAATTCTGACATATGCAGAGTAGGTTGTTGTCCTAAATCACTGTACAGGAAGACTGTAATAACATGATAGAACAAATGGTTTGCTCATGAATTTACAAATGCTCCTCAGTTGTCCTTTTATTTTAATTCTATGTTTCCATGCTAGCTATAATATATGATAAATATATATTTATCTTGACTTCTGTAACGCGCTCTACGTGGGGCTACCCTTGAAGACGGTCCGGATACTTCAGTTGGTTCACAGTAGAGCTGCCAGGCTGCTGACAGTGACTGGATGTTATGTTCACATGACTCCAGTTCTCCGTCAGCTTCACTGGCTTCCCATTGAAGTCCGGGCCCAATTCAAGGTGTTGGTGATGACCTATAAAGCCCTAAACGGCTTGGGTCCTGGTTACCTGAAGGAGCGCTTACGTCCATATATGCCCAGCCGCCCCTTGAGATCGGCAGCAGAGGCCCTTCTCCAGGAGCCCTCCGTGAAAGAAGTTAGGAGGGTGGCTACTCGGAGGAGGGCTTTCTCAGCGGTGGTGCCTAAGTTATGGAATGCGCTCCCCAGAGAGGTCCGCCTGGCACCGTTGTTATTTGTTTTTCAGCGCCAGGCGAAGACCTTTTTATTTAAGCAGCATTTTAAATGATAATATTATTGAATTTTATCAGGCCAGGGCAGCTTATTTTATATTGTAATTTTGTATCTTATTTTAATGTATATATTTTAAAATGTTATTTATGATGTTTTAATTTATTGTTGTAAGCCGCCCCGAGGCTTCGGCGAATGGGGCGGCATAAAAATGTTTTAATAAATAAATAAAAGGGGATTTAAAAGCTCACTAGACAGACATATTCTGGGCTCTTATTAAGGCATCCATATTCAAAGATCTGCTTCAGGTGTGGGACTCCAATATGCATGCAGCATTCATCCATCTAGCCCATCTTTTCCATTCATTTCAGTAGAGTGAGTCAGGTCCATGGGGAACTCAGTTTTGAGCAACCAGTGCACTTAAAGATTGTGCATAAAACTGTTACAGCTGCAACAGAATGGGTGCAGGTTCAAGAAAGGTACAAGATAAGTCTTGTACATCACTATTGATTATTCAGTGAGCTAGTCTATTCTGAAAAAAATAATGAGGGAAAGATTAAAGCATTTTGGTTGTGTAAATCTATAGTCATGGAAGTGATAACATGGTGTCTTAAGTTTATAGACTTGGAACAGATGTTTTAAAGTGGTAAGTATTAAAATAATATGAAATTCTGCTATTATGTAACATGGAATTCTACCCATTGAGCAGTATCCAAAGGTGTCATTCTGTAAACTCAGATGAGCACTAGTGGAGCTCATCTGCATCTTTGCATTGTTCATCTGCTTACATAGCATATCGCACAGTTATACACAATGGATTGTATAATCTGTTGCACGAGTACAAAGTACAGCCATTTGCAGAGCTGTACTTATGTAATTGTTATTTTAGTTGGATTCTTCTCCTGAACATAGGTCAGAACCTAGTTTCCTCCAGAACAACATTATTTGCATTAACAGAAAGACACAGTTGGATACTGCCCATTCAGAAGAATTAGTATCATATTTAGGAAGTCAAGAGCAAAGCAATACTTTGCATCTTGGAAAAGACTAAAATTATTTCTATCACGTGCTATCATCATTTTGTTTGGCCATAATTTCTTAAAGTATTCTATGAATAGTTGTAAATTGAAGGACATAAGCAGGCACTGATATGTCACTCATGTTATCCTAACAACAGAAAATGTAAAAAAAAAAATTTTTATGTTTTTCCTTAGGTCCTCCCATGCCATCCTCTTCATCTAGTCAATCCGTTATTGAGCATTTACATTCCCCTCCTCCATCACCTAATCTCCATGACAACCAGAGATGGTTGCTAAGTACTAGTGCTATCCAGCCAGTTCAGGACTCTGACACTGATGAGGACTATACTGCCAGCTCTTACCTAGTACAGACCGGTCCTGTTTCAGTTTTTGCCTCAGGTCATGGTAAGAATAGGACATCTTGTCCATAGTTTTAAGTATACTTTGATTTTTCATCCTGTAAGGGAAGAGTCTGATGAAATATTGTTGAAATTGTTTTATACTTCATATGTAAGAATCTGTGTCAAAGCATAAGTAGATTTGTATTGGTTGTTGAATTCAAACAAAACTGAGAATACCAAACCACTTTTGTGGGGTGGGGGTTAATAGAAAACATCCTCCTAATTTATTCTGACCATAGTAAGCTTCCACTTGTATAGGAAGATCCAGTACTTACTTATAGAATGTAATAATTTAGACTTTTAATATCTGCCTAACCTACCATGCAATCTTATATATGTCTCTGAGAAGTAAGCTCCATTGAATTCAATGGGACTCACACATTTTAAATTGCTATTGTTCCTTTAGTCAAAGTTTCTTTTCTGATGATTACACTACCTAGCTTACATTTGTTACAGGATATTTGCTAGCCATCTCTGTCCAGGGAGTTTCACCTGATAAGCTTCAAGATTTAGACGTTCATGCATAATCAACAAGTATGCAACCATAGTGAGTGCTTCTCACTTCTATCCAGTGACATGAAAATACATTCTTTATGTAATCTGCCTAGTAGGAGAAAATATATCATGAATATTGCCACTATGTGCTATGCATTTGTTTGTTACTGATTATATGTTGTCAGTGGGGTCGATCTAGATTTGGACATATTTAGAGTAGACCCATTTAAATAAATGGGACTTAAGTTACTCATGATTAATCTAGGTTTCACTGATTTCAGTGGGTTCAGAGTAAGTATGATTTAGTTTATTGTTAGTACCTCATTTTTTAAGTACTGACAGGTGTTGAGTTAAGTTCCATTATTAAGTGGGCAAAGCAATTCTATGGCTGCTAAACAGTGTCCAAATAGCCATAATATTTTACAGATTCCTGGCTACTCTGATCTAGCAAGGCAAGTTGTATTTTTCCCTCCAGACCTCCACTTCTAATACAATTTGCAGTTTGAGCATTAACATTGCACCAAGGAAATACATGCAAATAGGGCAATTTGCCTAACTTTAATTCATATAACTTTATTCAAATTGAAAACTTCGGGCAAGTTTACATGCTTTGCACCAATCAGCACCCCAAAAGCACCCAGTTTGTGCAAATCACACTATAACCATCTGTTATTCTGGTGCTAATTTGCACAAACTTAGCCAAATACTATAAATTATGCAATTTGCATACTATTTTTTTAATTGTGTAAAGCCATGTGAGTTTCTTACCATTTTCAAAAAACAGAAACATAGAAACTGAGTCAGAAGGGGTCTGCTGGGCCATCTAGTCTGACCTCCAGCTCCACTCATGACACAGCCTGTTTTAGAGACAGACATCCACAAGCTAGCTTGACTCACGTCATATTGAGTAACTGCCAGCACAGAGTGGGTGACACAGAACTGAGGGGACTAAATTGTGAAAATCTATTGGATTTCTTTGACATTCCTGGTTTAACCAAACTTTTGCATTATTATTGATTATGCTGTAAGAAAGGGAATAGCAAGTTGACTTTTGTCTTGAAAGACTGTAGACTATCCAGTAAAAAATTGTACATCTGATGCTTGCAGAATATTGCCTGAATTGATCAGATACTGCCTGATCAGATATTGCCTGAATTGATTGCCTGAACAGACAATCTGACTTTCAGGATGCAACTAATGCAGTGAATAGTGTCACTTTCCTTTTCATTAATGTTCTAATTATGTCCAATATGGGATGTTCATTTTCCATAGTATTTATTTATTTACTTATTTATTAAAACATTTCTATGCCGCCCC
>NW_025336236.1:253173-271167 GCF_004798865.1 Varanus komodoensis
CGCCCCTTGCCGAAGCCTCGGGGCGGCTCACAGCATAAAATAAAATACAATAAAATACAAAAATAACAATATAAAATAAATAACAATATAAAAGAAGTCGCCCTGGCCAGATAAATAAGCAAATATTGTTAACAATTAAAATGACGCTTAAATAAAAAGGTCTTCGCCTGGCGCCGAAAAACAAATAACGACTGCGCCAGGCGGACCTCTCTGGGGAGCGCATTCCATAGATTGGGCGCCACCGCAGAGAAAGCCCTCCTCCGAGTACCTACCCTCCTAATTTCTTTCACGGAGGGTTCCCGGAGAAGGGCCTCTCCCGCAGATCTCAAGGGGCGGCCGGGCATATATGGATGTATAGCCATATATTAGTTGATATTTTGATGAAGCTATTCACAGTGATTCAAAGAACCCCAATTCTGATCCTGTCAGTGTGTGTGTGTGCATGCAAGGGCAGTTTTCCCTCGAAAATGCAGCACCTTTTATTTATTTACATAAACTGACTACATTTCCATTTTAATGCTTTTCCCGCCCACCCACCCATGTGCACACACACACATTTAGAACTCTTCCTAATCCATTTGTGTTTTTACCATTCTAAATAATAGGGTGTCAGCAAACTTGACTATCTCACTGCTTAGTCTTATTTCCAGGACATCTATAAACAAGTTAAAAAGCAGCAGCCTCAATGTAAATCCATGTGAGACCCTGCGGTTTAAATTCATCCATTGTGAAATCTTATTTTTAACCTACAGTTAGCTGCAGTGCATGCTGGGTGTGTATAGTCACTGTTTTCAACAGTGATTGGGGCAACTGAGGGCTGTGCCATGTCAGGTAATCCAACTATTGTGTGGTTGAGGGCTAAACAATCCTGCTATTAAATTTATATTATGTGAGGGTTGTTTAACTCCCAAACAGCCCAGAGTGGACAGTTTTGCGTGACTCAGAGCTATACTTCATTACTACAATCAAGACTGCATATTCAAAGTGGTGGCACACACTGGTACATGCTGTGGTTTGCTGTGGGCTAAATAACCCATGGTGAGCTGATCATGTCATGTGAACCAAACTACTATGAGAATCTGAACAGGTTTCCCAGATTTCTTCTGAGTGCCACACTAGGTCTCTTTGAATACATAGCTGTAGCTTGCCTTCTTCATTTAGTCATTAGCATATTCTTACTTCTTTTTTCATCTGTGATCAGAAGAAAAATCCCCCTTGCATATTGCTAAAGCCTCCTGGCATCTTGGGTGGGAATGGAATTTTCATTCTGAATATAGTTGGGAAGTGAAGAAATAAGTCTCTCCTCCGTGTATGCAGCGTATCTGGTAAGAATTCTCCCCTGTATCCAGTGCTGTTAATTAAAGAAAAATAAAGATTGTAGCTACATGCTTTGCATTCAGCAAAACATGTAATTCTCCCTTGAGTAGAAATGTATAGGATTACACTGTTTCTTAAGTCTGCTTAAATGGGAGGACTTATTTTTATTGTTTCTTTACTGAATTCATTAGAATCATGAGCAAGCACAGACTTTAATATAGTTTCAACCTGATATAAATTGATCTTTATGTAGGTCAAAACCTAATATATCATGGGAATTTTGAAGATACAGAGGTCACCTGCTTTTTGAATTAAATTTATTGAGGTATCTGGTTTATTTATTCATATCGGCATTTTCTGCAAACCTGTTCATATCTTTACATTATTTCAGTTATGAGCCTTTCTCCATCCATTTTTTCCTCCTAGCTTTTCTCATCATACAATAAAGCTACCTATCCCTTAATTTAAACAAAATAACACTAAGCCTATACTTTCTTTAAAGAAAGTTCTGTGGTAACAAATGAGGCTTGCAAGTAGATGTATCTAGGTAACAGGCTTCTTGGAAGATGTGTTTGTAAATAGTTAAATGTGTTTATTCAAATAGAGCATTATGAAATAAGTAAATACAAAACAAACTCATTTACATACCATTAGCAAAAATGCTTCTTGAATTCATCGCAATTCAGTGGTTTGTTATGATTCACCACAACACTAGAACAGGAATGCAAGAAGCATTTCTCAGCTGCCAGCAACACAGGCATTTAATCTTGTACATGCAGAAGCAAACATAGGTGGTCAGGTATCATTCAAATAAGGTTTCAACATGCTTCAGAAAAAAGAGGTGACTTAAAAGTCAGCAGAAGTTCTTGAGTACTAGCCAATTTTTGATCTCTTTATGATTTTTGGTTTGATAAATTAATATATAGTCGCCTTCTTTTAATCATTCTGCCAAAATCCTGTCAGTATTGCTCTTATAATGTAAAAGAAAATATACAGTTCTGTTTAATTAAGCATTCAGTCCTTCTGCCAAGAGCAAATTAAAGTTTCTTCCTCTTCTCCACCCTGCCCAACCAGGTGAACAATTACAATACAAACACTGTAGTTCATATTTGTTCCTCTTAAAAAAAATTATTTGTGAAAGAATCCCAAACCAATTATTTCATTACTAATTGGGGCCCACACCCACAGTGTTTAGATCATTAATATCATTCTAAGATGGGTTACCACCCTGTTAATAAATCACAGGGATGTGATATGACAAATTGTCAGCTACATTGTAGCAAATGCAAAGCATTTGGAAACTGATACGGTGATATCAGTCCTTTAAAAGCTAATTTAAATATAAGGAAAATCTCCAGAAGCAGGTTCCTGAGGAGTTTTGAAAGGCACTGTGGCAAGTAACCTCCAGGAAGTCTGAAGACCACATTCACCAAATGCTTCCTAATTTCTAAAGAACACCAGCCAGTCTCACAACTGTCTTGAGGAAGAAAGAGGAATTAATAAGCTCAGAGGAAGACTGCGTAAACACATTACAACTTACCATGGGTGATCAGCTATGATAGTTTGACCTGTTGTATGAACCTGATACACTTTCTGCAGAGTGGGTTATTTTCACAAGCAAGGCATTAAAAAAAACACATGGCTTATTTTAGGGTTGATGATCTTAATAGTGGACTGTTGCAATGTCCAAACCTAGGAGATGGCCTTAGTCTTGAGTTGTGGCTACAGGGGTAACTGGCAAGAGCAGCAAACACCCCTGCAATTCATTGTGATTTCACTAGTACTGCCACCATCTTCCCTCATTCCTGCTCAACAGCCTCCTCCCCATGCTCATAAAAGAAACAAAAGCAGAGAGTACAACTTTTTTATTTTCATTACACAGAAACAAATGACAGCTGCCTTGCAATCTGTACAGTTAACACCTCCATTTACTGCTTTGTCTTGACATTGCATAATTTTCTGCTCCATGCTAATTATCTGCCTTGAGATTTGCACAATTTCTTCCTAAACATGACATTACTGCATGGTTAGCAATGCTGCCCACTACTCTGTAACCTATGTGTACATGTGGTAGCTAGTCCTAGAGGAAAATGATAAACACAAAGAGGTAGGTGGAGGGGAGTTGAAAACAGCTTGAAAAAAAAAGCATATGACTAGCAAGTATTCTACCTTTGCAAGATTTACAAATAGACAAGTAGGAAGAGGACATTGGAAGGGGGGAAATACAAGGATGTTTGCCTAAAAGTAGAGGCGGATTTGCATTATTTCAAAAGATTCTTACATTATTTGCATTACTGCCAATAATACATTAAAAAAACCAAACATGTTCTTGCATAAAGGCTCAGAATTTTTTAAAATATGATTTGATGGCATCGGGAGGGAGCAGAAAGCAAATGGCAGCTGGAGAAGACAAGCTCTTTATGGGTGAGTGTAACATGAAGCTGCTTTTTTTTAATGCTTACTTGCAAGGCAGACCCCAGAATGATAAGAGAAAGCTATAAGTAAGTTGGGAGGGGGAGACACGAACATGTTGCTTCATTCATAAGGGTTCTGAAAATTAATTCCATTTGGCAATCCGATGTGACGGTTTGGGGAATTTACCTCAGCAGCTGGCATCCCTTCCATACTATTTGCAGAAAGGGTATTGACATGGACATTGAGGCAATGAGTTCTGCCCCAAGGACTCATGCCAGAGCCAGCAGTAGCAGTGAGGGAAAATGAGAGGGGAAACAAGCCACAACAAGCCTGATTGACTGTCTCCGGTACTGTGGGTTGTTCAGCAAACAACCAACATAGTGTCTTATTTACAGGATGGCTCAGTATGGTGTGCAAATCAACTTACAGTTTCCTAATAAGGCCTTAATGGAACAGGAACAGGATATCTGAGTTACAAGCACTTCCCAAGTGAACCTGTCATAAATTAGGATTTTTAATGCCTTTATGTGTCCCACCACCAAGAAAAGTTGGTGGGACACAGCACAGAGTCTTCTCTGTGGCAGCATTCTAGCAATGAAAGTCTCTCCCAAAAGATATTAGGCTGACTGGTTATTTGTTCAGTTTTAGGTGGGCTGTCTGCCTGCCTTTAGTATTTTAAGACTGCGATTCTTTATCAGCTGGGAATAAACCCCATTGAATTCAGCAGGAAACGCTTTTCAGTGGATATATGCAATTCTGAGTAGACATGTATAGGGCCATGCCATAATATATTAGCTCCCCCACCGCCTCCTGTTTATAATTTGTCTCCTGCTCTTAATTCTGCTACAGGTGATGTTTTAAAGTTTTTAATTTGTTTTGAGTTTTAATTGTAAACTGCCTTGGGGCCCGTGTTTGGATTGAAAGATGGCTCATAAATTGTATTTACATTTTATATTTGATTCTTTCTGTGTAGAATTGTAATTATGAAGAACCAGGCCAAATTGCAAGGCAATGCATATCTATATACCTATATCTATATGAAGCACTCTAGCAAGCTTGCTACATTTCATGTTACTCTTTAACTTCAAAATTAATTCATTTTTGTATACTTCCACTATCTGAAGAATATAAATTATTTTGATTGTGTCAACAAGGTTGAAATATTGCTCAAGTCAGAGATAGCAAAACTAAATTTATTTAGCTTCATAATTTATAGTTTTTGTCCTGTGACTTTTTACAACAATGAGTATCACTGAAGTTTTATAGCAACACTATTTTAAAGTCAAATTTATAGGAAGTTTAAATTAAGAAAAGACAATCAAAGGTTTGTTTTGAAGTTGCTTTAACTAGCACAAATATTGTCAAATTGGAGGGGAAACGTTAAAGTTACAGAAAAGGATTTCTGCCATTAATTCCTTGTATATATTTCCGTCTCCTGTAAAAGCCTCAGGATAGCTTTGAAATAATAAATTTTCTGCTTTTCCTCATCTTTCACAAAAGACTTCTCCATTTAGTATCTTTCTCTGTCCGGATGCACCATTGACATGAATCTGGCTGTCATGAACCCATTAAGAGCACACTGAAGTAGTATCCCTGGTTTTTAAGGAATGCAGAGTTTTGACTAGAAGGCACATCAACCTCCTTCCCTCATGCTAGATCAAGGATTCCTATTGTCAGATGCAGTGGGCATGAAAGCAGCAATTTTACAGCACAAAAACTCCAATAACATTTACTGCGGTTGGCTGAGATTGAAATGCACACAGGCACTGCTCAGTCTTGGTTTCTTAAGCACCAGCTTCCCTTGGCTTCTTGCCAGTTTGTGCATTTCAAAGAGACAAGTTCTTTAAGGGGAAAGAGTTTTCCTTGTAACTTGCTGTGGGGTAAACAGACCATTCAGGCATAGTTTATTGCATTACATAGTTGACTATGCATAGCAGAATGAAACACCATAATTGGCAGAATTATTTTGATCATTGGAATTCATAAGTACGAGATAGCTTTTCTATGCCAGAAGAAAAGGAAAGATGTGATAATTTATTATAGTGAACTGAGTGGTAGCCTGCTTGTGAAAGCACTTAAGTTTTTTTTTTCTTTTGAGGTACATTGATTCCTCTGGATCTGCAGCACCATAAGAGAGGCTATCAGTTCTTAAAAATAAAAATGACAATTGTTTTGTTTTTTAAAAAGATCATGAAAGTGCTGAACTCTCCTACTGTAATAAGTTGTATTAAATTATTGGCTCCAGTTGGATCATGCCCAAATTCTGCCAATTTGCCAGCAGGTGGATATTATACACATCTGTCCTCCTCCTTTGTGTAGTCTTTACTGCAATTCCTCACCTTGTGAGTAGGAATTCTTGCCCTGCTGCACCAAAGATGCTGGTGTTAACTATGATCTCATATCAGCGTTCCAAATTAACCAGGATTTATTTATTTAATTAATTATTAGATTTATTTAAAAGCTGCCTGTAAGCAACATGCTGTCTGGGAGGCTATTGCTCTCCAATTTGAAATGATGTTTCAATTAACGGGTGGTACATATAGAAAAGGCATTTTATGCAGCATGTGAAACCTTTCAATTTAACAAGTCTTAATATTAGAAATGGAAAGGTAGTTATACATGCAAGATGAAAACTGACTTCTTATGCAATGCTTTGTACTTCTGCGCTCAACTATTTAGCTTTAATGAGCACAGTGGAATATTTGCTGCATATTCTTTTAAAATAGCAGAAACAAGGACCTAAGCAATTCTAGATGCCACTGTCACATATTTGAAACAAATTTCTTTAACACCAAGCTGGAAGCACATGTTAATATTTATATTGTCATTCCTATCTTTATTAAATTAAGATATGCCCTCCTTGCTTCTTGTACTCCTCTCCCCGCTTCAAAAGGGGGAGGTGCTAGTGCAACCCACTGAGGTCAGCTCATGACCCAGTTGTGAGCCATGTCCTATAAGTTGAAGATACAGGAACAAGGGAATAGATACCTCTATAAAATGCTTGGAAAGAAGCCTAAATGGAGTATGATTTTATGCAAAAAGAAAAAAACTTACTGAAAAAATATGAGGAATACTGCTAATTTTTAACAGAAACTTTGTTCCATAGTCACATACTGGAGTACTGTAACAAAATAGTCCTCTAAATTTCATTTTTATGTGCTTCTTGAATCATTAAATATAAGTTCAATTGGCACTTTTGATTTCTGTGCTATAAAGCATTATTGTTATGATGCCTGAATATAAAGTAACATAATTTGATTAGGATTGAACAAAAATGTGGCCACGGTCTTTGAATCTTTTAGTTGCTTTAGATAGCTGGCAGTATGGTTTCCTATAAATGTTATTAAGTCAATGGACTTTTCTTTTGTGTTAATACAGTGCTTCATTCAGAAGTGAATTCAAGGTCTATTTTTACTTTTCTGTTGTGTTTCACCCCCGACACAAAAATGCACACACATTTTTGAGGAACAATTTTAAATGGTATCTGAGGCAATCTTATATTTCTGGGTTGCTTTCCAGTAGCTTGTCCTCTGCTGAGTAGGAAAAAGGCAAGAATAAGAATGACCTTGAACCCCTCTGCCAGTGTGTGCCTGTAGCGAAAATGCTTCAGAAACCAAGTGAAGCACTTCTAATGAATTGTGCTTTTGATTCTTTGAATCTGCACAGCATCTCTATCAGGTTTTTACAGCTGGACTCTTGCTGTAATTGCTATTGGGATGAGATGCACAACATGGGGTGTTGAAACCAAGTACTTATATTGTCTTACTGGCCAAAAATATATGGCATAGTAGGAGCAACAGACTTCATGAAATTCACACTTATATATCTTCATGTTCTTCCCCCATTTCTGACATACTGCTGATCTGTCAGCAGGCACTCTAGATAGAGGTGATAAAAATGACAAATACAAAAGGTGTTTCTTAAAGCTGCTATGTATCCTTCAAGCAGAAAACTTTGCTAGTAATTGTGTAATGTTCTTCATCCTGTAGCTTTTGCTGTTACCCCAAACTATATGCATTGTTGTAATGATATTGTCAATGGAAATAGCTCTCTGTAAATTTTTGTAGACCTTTGTAAACTACTGTATCTGTCCAAAAAGACGGGGGCAGAGAGGAGAAGGTTAATATTTTGCTACTGACTTTGGGGAGTTCATTCAGAAGTTTATAACTTTATTATTGCAAAATAATTAGATTATAGTTTTAATTCCATAAAATGAAATGCTACACCTAGCATTTCAATAATACAACCTGTCCTGATCCTATGAAATAGGATGGGACATAAATGTAAACCAATTATGTTATCTTCAAAAGTTCTTTGATATGCTGGTGGCACATATGGATCATTGTTATATAACATGTTCTTCAGTTTTATAGTTACATTTTATAGTTTTATAGTTACATTTGTGTAGTGGCCACTCTTACTGTACACTTCACACAATAATGCATCATGCAGTGATTACTTCTGTCTCCACCTCTACCCCGCTCCCACCCTAGTTTCATGGCTTACTCTGCCCTTTGCAGATTCATTGTGAGCCATGCTCTTCCTACCAGTCAATATCAGTTTCATCAAGGTTTTCTTGCTAATGACTTTTATTGCTACATTCGCGTTTCTGAGTGTATACCAAGTAAAATGTTGAACCCTTTCTGTTATTCATTATCCCAAAATCTCTTTATGAATCCATCTGCATCTCTCCCTTGGTTGAGCAGCACTGTGAAATTGGGCATGCCTCCATTTTTCCCTCCGTCTCTCTAATTGGACCTCTCTCTGATGATGACATCCAGCAACCAAATCTATCTTTTCTGAAGGCGGGAGTGGCCCACTAGAAAAACTACCCATTTCAGTGTCTCCTCCTTCAGGAGGCTGCAGCTCCTCCCTGTTTCCTCTGCTGCATTGACTGGTCCCTTCATCTGCCCTTGGGCTAATCCCCCCCACAGATAATTCCTGCTGCATCTCAGGACCTTGAACTGCACGTAGGGCTTGAACTATTTCAAAAGCAGTCTTATCTTTGGAATCCGAGTTGTCAGACCTGCCAGAACAGGTAGCCTCTCATATGCTCATCTGAGATCTGACAGGACATGCATGCACAACAAGACTTGACTTTGACAAGACCCTGTGCTGTTAGCTGTGGGTACTAGTTTTTGTGCAATTTCATTGAACTGTTGTGTCAGTTTTTGTGTTAGTCAAACAGTCTCAATTTCAAATATTCCAAGGATGAATGATTCCAGCTCACGCAGCATTCAGCTATTCAAAAGGCATGCAAAAAAGTAGGAACAGGTTTAAGTTGAGGAGAGTTATGTAGAAATCAAAATTACACACACATCCATTTTTATGAAATGCAGAGGCTCAGCTGGAATTAGAACTCTGAAAACTGCTGGTCAAAGCAACTGTTCCAGCTTGCTTCGCAACCAAACCTGGTCCAAACCGCTGTCATGTTGGTGCTATTGAGATCTAGCATGAGCATTCAATGTCTTCTGGTAACGGCTAGTATATGGTCTGGAGGAAAATCATTCAGCCTATGTAAGTTTTGGACAATTCAGAACCTAGTACTTGAGGAGTTGGGTGAAAGGATTCACCTGGGAGGGTATCTCAGTTAATAGATAACAAATGAACCAAATATTAATCAAACATTGTTCCAGAGGCCTTCCAGCACTTTTTCTTTCTTGTCCTTATCCTGGAAAAAGAATTATTAATTGTCTGGTACCTAAGGTGCTTAAGGGTAAAAGGGCAAGGAATCTGCATTTGCAACTCTGATCAGAAGAAAACAACTGTTTCAAAGGTGGTATTTGCATATCATAGAAGAAGAGTAAAGGGCAACACTTGTGGATACCAGGATAGTGAGTTCCATGCCTATGCAGGCCAAAAAAAAAGGAACAGCTTTTGCTTCCTTTTATCTATGTCCCAGGTAGATTATTTTCTTTGTTTTCTAGAACTTAATGGGAGCCACTGAAAACTGAGCTAGCCCTTATCGTCATCGTTCTGTCCCTTGAAAACCTTGTCTTTACCTCCATACTTAAAAGAGTATGACAATATTCCAGGATTTGTCTATAGGTACGTAGGTAGTTAGATTGATTCCAGCATGGAATATCATAATTATGTAACATAAGCATAAGTTCATTTCCCATTCATTTCTCATTCTCTATTTTTCAGCATAGTTCAGTCTTATCCTCACAACACCACCACCCTGTGAGGTATGCTGGGGTAAGAGTCTGTGACTGGCTTGATGTCACTCAGTGAGGTACATGACTGAGACGGGACTAGAACCCACATCGCCTAAGTCCCAGTCCTGCACTCTTAACCAATATACCACATAGGTGCTCACACCACATAGACTGTCTGATATAAAGTGTGTCCATGAACATTTTTCAAAAGTACACATTTTAATGCACATTTTAAAATGTATAAATTCTTAAAGATTTTGTTGTTGTTCCACTAACATAGCAAGCTCAGAAGTGTACAGATGTCAACTAAAGACTGTGTTTGTTACTTCGTTTAATTCCAGATGGTGGAACTGGATATGTTCTGGTTCAAGTTAAACTTGAACAAGAAAGCTGGAAGGAATGCAGTAGTTAGTTAACTATGACTGGTATGATGGACTGTTAAGCAGTAATACTATGCATATTTTTTGGAGTAATGCCTGCTGAAAGTGCATCTAATGTGTGAGTAAATGCATATAAGATTGCACTGCATACATTCTGAAGATGTAAGATTTATTATGCATCTAAATTCGACTAGAAAGCCATTTAAGGGGTAATCCTAAATAACCTTGCTTAGAAGGAAGGCCAACAGGAACTATAATATGTTGGATTTTGAAGGCGGCTACTGGATAGTGAATCTTGGATAGTCACAACTTCTAGATACCTTATTATAAGTCTACATTAAAGCACAAATCTGTCACTTTCAGATAAATAGCCATCAGTCAAATGCTATTGTGGTACAGTTTTCATTAATCTTAGCAGGACTTGTACTGCAGAAGACCTCAACGCGACACCAGTAGGCATCTGGGTACCAGCATGGACCTCCAGGGCCACCCATGAAGCTCTATACTCCCTTCCCCTTCTGGAGCTTATTTTTAATTGTAAAATACCTTGAATAAGGTTAGGGTGTGAGGTTCTTTTTACTCTTCCTGAATTTGTCACTGATCAGTATTCAGGAGGGGAAAGAGAAGTTAAGTTTTATCATCTTTTCCCACCCTCATAAACCTTTCCCCACGCTTGCCTGCTTTCTTCACTTCTAGTGCTATCCTTGCTCTTTCTTTCTCCTCCTATCTCTCCCTCCATCTCTTTGTCTTACTATTTTCCACCCCCTCCCAGCCTCTGACTTCATTTTTCTCCCTCTTACTTTTATCTCACTGTTTTTTCCTCTTGTCAGTCCCTAGCCTTGCTCTTTTCCTTTCTCTTTCCAGCCTTTTCTCTCAGTTCTACATATATGCACACATGCACTCAACACCTTCCCAGACAGTCGCTGAAGCTGCAAAAGAGAAGGAGATAGGATCCTCAAGAGAGGAACAGAGTAGTTGCGCCTAGGGTCAAGATGGGAAACCTTTTCTTTAGGGCTGGAGACAGTTTTGTATGCATGGCTAGAAGAGCAGAGTAATTTTATATAGTTGGACTCAGATGTAATTCCCATTGAATTCTATGTAAGTGTGCATAGAATGGTAAGTTTCAATGGGTATTTTGTCAGCTTTTGTGGAGTCATATATGTGTATTTAGAAGTCAGACTCTTCTTCAGCTCTTGCTTCATGTCTTAGATTAATTGCTTGTCTTTTGGCTAGCTGAATCCCTACAGCAGCCATTATGCAACTTGCCACACCTCTTTGGGGAACCATTCTCAAATTTTGGTGGTTCCTCAAATTTTTGAATGTACCAGTTGATTCCAAAAGTTCAGGAATCCCTGAAGTACAGTTTCCCTTTAAGATCCTCAGGGCTGTTATATAGCAGTATTTATTTGCAGACTGGTCTCCCCAATGTTGGTATATTCTTGCCTGTCTCCATTCTCATGTGAATCCCCTTCAGAAACAAAAGTTCTGTTTTTGGAGTAAACTCAAGCACATTTCAAGGACTCTCTCTGTAATATCTGTTAGGGAAGTTTCCTTTTCTTAATGGTCAATGAACCAAAGGTGAACCAAAGGTGAACCAATGAACCAAAAGAAGGTGGTATCAACATGAGTGGTCACAACTGCTATTATAAACCCTCATACTGGGGCATAAGCTTCTCTGAGCAAAGTAGGGCTTATTTTGGGGTAAACATGTATAGGATTGCCCTGTAAAAATATATCTCTTTAGACCAGTGACTTTTTTCATTACTCAAAGCATTTCAAGTGTACCATGCGCACACATTTATTTTTTATTTTAGAAATAGAACTTTTACTAAAAGAAATCCTATATTATGCATTTTCCTCTGTCTTTTTTTCTTCCCAATTGTCATTATTTATTTCTTTTATCTTGTATTACTTCCTAGAAACCATAACAGTTTTCTCCCCCATGGGTACTGAAAAATTTGGTACAGCCCTCTGATTTATTGTTTTCCCTTTTGTCATTGAATCTGGTTTTCCCTCATCAATGTTTTGTATATCTTTCCCCTCAATTCTATTTGTTAAAGCACTTCACAGAATACAAACCTTGTATAAATAGGTGATTTTCTCAAATGTATGCCTGCCTTAGAATAGCTATTTAATTGAGGGGTAAACGACTCTACATTCCATACCACATTTTTGTAAAAAAAAAAACCCTACCTTATGAATAGTGATTGTAGTTAAGCTTAATTGAAATAAACAAATGCATTTACTTTCTTAATATTACTATACTTGTGTAAAAGAAATGAAAAATCATAATTTTAAATAAAAATACTAGAGTGATGTTAGCCCGCTAAAGCAGGTTACAGACATCCAGAATCCTGCTGCACAACTTTCAGTTCTCAGTTCCCACACAGAAAGTCATACTCTTCTCTCAACATGAGTCTGTAATGCATTGAACTGAACTCAGACTCACTTTTGACATTTATTTGCTACCGGAGCTTTTTAAAGCACTTGTGTGAGATATTTTCAAATGCCTTTTTGGGCTCAGCTCAGGCTCTGACAAGCAACTGGCAATCATATGACTGGTTTACCCTGTCATAAGTGGAAATCAGCACTGTCTGGTTGGAAAGCAAAGCTTCAGTGGGTTGAAATGGTATTTTCTGAATGTTGAGGCCTTGATTGATGGGTGAGCCCACTGTTCTTTTAGGGAAATTGCTTATTCTTACAGAAGTCTCAGAACACCCACCCCACACTTTTTATTTAGAGTTTGCAGCAAAAATATCTAGGAGTACTCCCCACTGGCCATTTCTGTTGGTCTTTCCCCAAATGAATATATCACATGAAAGGTGCAAGCTGACAATTTTCCTTAAGGACTGGACACTACTCAATATGATCAAGAGTATCCAATCAACACTGGATGCATGTGGGTTGTAGTTTCCCATGTTTTCCTTCCTAATTAATTGAAATGGGAAGGAAGTCTTCCAGTGACCTTATTAGTAAGTGGGGACAAACTTTGCTAGAGTTTCTAGTTGGACTATTATGGAGTGGGCTTTTCATGTGTGAGCTTGCCATAACTGCCTTTGATTTTCTACCACACGATTCCATCTGAAC
The DNA here is from genome assembly GCF_004798865.1 of Varanus komodoensis. Lineage (NCBI taxonomy): Eukaryota > Metazoa > Chordata > Lepidosauria > Squamata > Varanidae > Varanus > Varanus komodoensis. The sequence continues at coordinate 266,531 of NW_025336236.1, forward strand.
CTTGGGGTCATCTTCCAAGTCCCTTCTCTGGGGCTGTCTCATGATAGGTGGGTGGTAATTGGAGTAGTGCTCTGCCTTGTGGAATAACTTTCCTAGAGAGGCTTACCTGCCACCAATCTGATAACCTTTTACGTGAAAGCTAAATTCTAAGTTGACTGCAGTTTGTTTGATACATTCCACTGAATTTTACTGTTGTTTTTTGCCTGCTGAGCTGCATTAACTGCTTCTTTGTTCTATCTATATGGGTGTCTTTATTATTCTTACTATTTTTTAAATTCCTGCCTTGGAAATTTTATTGAAGGCTATATATTGTTAAATATATAACAATCAGTGCACCTTTCTGTGATTTCAGTGGCATCACTACTTACCTATGGGCCAAGATTTTAAACAGCCCTTTTAGATTATGATAAATAAGCATCTGTCCAGAGAAACTACTGAATACTAGTAAGCAGAGCTTTGTCAAAGGTAGGCATAGTTAGGTATTTGCTAAGGGACCACAACATAGCAGGAGCCCACTGATAAGTGCCTTCTGGACATACTCTTCTATGCCATTACAAACCATTTGGTCACTTGCTTCTTGCTTTGGCTCTGAAATCATTACAGTGAAATGGAGAGGCAATGGATTCCTACTTGCTCCCTAGGTCTCTGCCTGCCAATAAACAAGTGGTAACAATGATGAAAAAGGATAAGGAGCAAAAGAAGCTGGTGAAAATAGTAGTGAGAAGGTAGACTTTCCAGGGCAGGAAGTTTGCAGTTATCCAAGTATTACTTGCCACTACATTAACTATGGTATATTAAGATATTTTAAGAAAATAAATGAAATAGTCAAAAAAATTTAAACTAGTCATCGTGTTCTTTTACTCATATATATACTCTAAGTTATTAGAACAGTTTTCTACATCAAAGACCTTAAGAACACACTGAATTTTCCCATTATGAAATGGTGACATCTTTATCTACGACCTCTTCATTTATTCTGTGATAACTGGTACTGCAAAATAATTAAAAATAAATATAGAGATTTAAAAGAAAAAGGCTGTACCCAGTGAATTTAACTTTCACATCCTATGTTTGTATTCTGCACATTATTATACTTATTTATTATTTTAGACATGTTTAGCACAAGCTTTTAAAAAATAAGTAGATTTGAAATGTGTTGGCAATAGGCTCCATTAGAATTCAAAAAAAGAAGTGATTTTTGAACTCTTAAGTGTAACATACTATGAAAGCATTGTGTATTATCCTACTTCTGTTTAGCTTCTGACAGTGAATTGCTTTTTCATGTATCCCCAATCTGAGAAAACAATTTGGTTTTTCGAAATCTGCTACATTGCTTTTATTTATTTATTTTTCACTGGGAAGTCCATTTAATGGTGATCTTTGTCCTTGGGGACATGCTACATGATTTTGGTAACTGTTGTTACTCCCTCTCAGGTTTTGCATTCTGAGATGAAATTCACACTACCACAGTCTCAACAAGAGACCTGCATAAAAACAGAAACAGTGATATTGAGTAGGGATAAGAATCCCACAGGAATTGAGAACAGGGGTGGAAATGTACTGCAGCCTTTGTTCTTGTTTCTAGATAGTTGCCTAATAGAGAAAAGCATACATGTAGCCCAAGGAATAGTTTTATAATATATTTGTGCTCATCAGTCTTGACTGTAGTCATACTTTTAAAATAACATAATTGTTTGGGACCAATAGCATCAGTATTTATAATGAAGTATATAGAGAAAATATATTCCTTTAGCTATTCTTTCAATATGCATGTGCTACAATGCACGCTGCTTTCACAGCTTATTTCAGGACCTAATTGTATTACACAATCAGTGTTTTTCCTGATGCATCTAAGAAACATTTACCCATTTCACACACACCTTCCATGCAGTAAAGAAACCCTGTATCGCACACACATACAGAGGACTTGGGACCTGCCTCCTTCACCACTCAGTCCTGATGAATTTGGTGGTGGTTTCAGGACACGTCTTGCCAGTGGTCAGGGATTAGAACAAAACAGGGCAGGATCAACCAGCATAAACAGTCCACGTAAGCAGACTGTCTTCTCACGGTCACTGCTTTTTGTGTCTTTTTGCTTTTTGATAATTGATGGCTTTGTTTCTGTGGCTTCATAGAAGTTATAGAAACTATATCATTTAAAGATTCCTAGCTATTCCTAGCTAGCATCTTTCCTGAGCAAGACCTCTTCCGTAAATATTATAAAGGAAGTTTGCTTTGTAAACTTAGTGAATTGAAGAAAAGATCAGAACTAAGTGTTTCTCATAATAGGTTTTCTCCTCCCTGTTATAGTCGTCTTCCTTCAGTACTACTACCACTATTACCAATGAGATGTTGGTGTTCCATGCCTAGAAAATACAACTTACGAATCAATGCTGAACATATTTTTAAAAGCTTCTTTCCCTGAATATTGTTACACTGCTTTTCACTTCAAGGTGAATAACCTATAAGCTTTTTATATAGGCGCTGAAAAGTAAAATAAATGAACCCTTATGCACTGAATAATGATGTTCAGCCTATAGTGATATGTATAAGATTCAGGGCATAGAAATATTATGTATTTCCTGTGTAATTCTTTCTCTACAAATTGTTTGATATTTATGAACATAATGTGGCTTGGAAAAGTGTTAAGTGACCCTTTCATACTCCTTTCCTCTTCCATATTGCCACTTGCAAAATTGCTTTATAGGGAAAGAATCAAAACAAAACAGATTTCTGGCCTTTTCTGATCCTTGAAAGGTTGAATAAAAGTTAAGATTAAAAGTCTGTAAAATTTCTCAGAATTTCTGAAATCCTGTACATACATCCCTGGGATATGCATTGGAGTGTGCTGTGGTGTGTCTCATCTTGTCTCTCGTCTATTTATAAGCTGCATGAAACAGAGTTGTTTTGAGTTGGGATGTCTGGTGTTATCAATATGCAGATGGCACCCTATTTTCTCCTTCCCGTCTCATTCTAGAGAGGCTATTAAGGTCTTGCGTCATTGCCTGAAAAAGGTAGTATGCTAGATGTGAGCTAACAAATGGAATCCAGAAAAGACAGAAAGTGTTCTTGATTGGTAGAGTTGTGATTTGGGTCCAACCGTTGTTGGGTGGGATAGCACTCCCCTTGAAAATATATTCTTCTAGCTTGGGGCTTCTCTACGCAACCTTGACCTTGGATGTCCAGGGGCGCCTTCGCCTAGTTGAGGGCCTGGTAGTACAACTGTGCTTCTTCCAGGACAATATGGTTCTGGCCAGGGCACTACATGCTATAGCTTACTGATTTATTGCAAATATGGCCTACACAGGGCTGCCTTTGAAGAGTGATTGGAAACTGCATAAGTCCAAACACTCTTCAACCCCTTAATAACAGGAACCATGTGATTCCCTTGTTGAAATGGCTACCCTGATATCCTTTTTTTTTTTTTTTTTTTAAGTACAACTCAAGTTCTGGCAATGATCTTTAATGAACTAAATGGTTTTCAACTAAGATATCCATACAAGCTTATCTACCTGATGAAGTCATCTTTGGAAGTCCCCTTTATATCTCAGCAACCCCAGAAATTTGTTCAGTTGAGAGTAGGGAAAAAACCTATTCAGCAGGTGCACTTGGGATTTAGAATTCATTTCAGGGGGCAGGAGGTCTTTCTCATTACCTCATTGCTGACCTTTGAGAAGCTGGTAAAGCTGTTCTTCTTTAGGCAGGCAATTGGTGTAAGTTTTTATTCACTGTTTTTAATCCCCCCACCCCGCCACCTCTCTTTTGGGATATTTTAAACATTTGATTGCTGTTGTACTGCTGTTTCATGCCACTGTTCTTGCATTTTAACTGTGGTGGTGATTTTTTATTGAAAGAATATTTTAATTCTCAAAATTGTGATTGTTTTATTATTGTTGCTGGCTGCTTTGGACTCCATGGGATAAAGACAGATATAAACATTTTTCAGTAAACAAATAATTACTATGATCATGTAGTGCTTTACTGTGCCAAAGGTATAGTGCATCTGTGTAGGTCAACGGAGCATGCTATGTCTCCATGCAGTTGAGCATCACATTTTTTTTCCATCAAATTAGAGCATGAATTCCTCTTTCCTGACATCTTTAGCTTTTGGGTGGAGACAGTACTACCTAATCACAGCTTTGCTAGGACCCTAGATTACTAGATTTTTTTCTATACTTGTCTGCTAGGGAAGACCTCCAAAATAAAGCAGAACATCCTTTATCCAAAGAGTGGGTGTGTCAGTCTAAACATTTTGTTCTCCAAAATTAGCAGTGCTTTCCTAAATGACATACTACTTACTAAAGACAAGAGATGGCTCTTATATTAAAAACTTATTGAACTGAGTAGTGCTGACATGCTTTATCTCATATCTCTGGTTCTTCAAGGACTAGGGATTTTTTTTCATAAAATGTGGAATCCAGTCCAGCTAATAATTGTACAACTAAGCACTGCATGACATGGCTAGAATCTTTGCCAACTGGGCAATACGTCACACTTTTGGCCAGTCCCAGGCCAACATAGCCATATGTCATTCTCCCATTAAAAGCTTTCTGTAGGAATAAATTGAAAAAAGAAGGAAATGGGGTTTTTTAATACAAGTTTGGGCTACATAGAATAACAACTAGAGGCAGAAAGAG
>NW_025336236.1:271267-434959 GCF_004798865.1 Varanus komodoensis
CTCTTTCTGCAGTTTTGTATATTTTTACTTTTTGTAGCCTTTTCTCACTGGTTTAAGTACCACTGCTTTATAAATGCTCAAGGATGCCTTGCATGTGATTTCCCTGTACTCCACCACTTTCATTTTACCAGCAGAATGGATGGGAGACTTTTAAAGGCTTCTTAAGTTAGTGAGCTTAAACTAAATGAAAAATGAAACTCTTTTGTAAAGTATCAAGATACTATAAAGCTACTTTACAACATAATGTCTGCATCTTATGTTTTGTACTGAATTTGCATGGAGAAGGGAGGAAAGCAAACGTATTAATTTATCTTCCTTTCATGAAATATGCAAAACTTTTTATGGCTATATAATTAGAAGAAGGAAACTTCATAGAATTTAGACTGCAGTGCCTGTTAATTCTAATGGTGATATAAATGAACCTTATTTTCTTCATAGGGTACAGTGTAGCAGTCCTACACTCTGTTTGTATATGCATTTTATCCTAGATTACATGCATTTTAGATTTTTGCTTATGTCTCTTCCACTTTGATGCTTAAATCAGAAAGGGTGATCATGAGTTTGGCTGTAATCATGAGCTGTGATCTCTCTGTCTTTTATTTATTCTGCTAGACTCTGCCCAAGGACAGAAATGTCACAGTAGAAAGAGAACTTCTATATTGTTTGGCTGGGCCACACATATTCATTATTAACTTCAAACAGAGCTGAGAATTCATCGACTCGAAGGAGACCATCTGAAGGTGGTTCTCCATTAGGTGATTTTTAAAATCAACTTGACTTTGACTAATGGAAGTATATATACTCACAGCTATAAATAGCTTCATTCCTATTTCTTTTCTCTCTTTAAGAAACAAAAATATCTTCATTTCAAGCAGATATATCAGCATGTGTGTATAAATTAAAACATGGCTGTACGGTTGTTTTGTGTTCTCAAACCTTTCAAAAATTACTATTTTCCCCCAGAATCGTTTGTAGGCATTTTCTTTCTATTGTCCTTTGTCTCTTCTAGTAAGTTAAAATGGAGTATGCAAATACACAAACCTCTCCTTTAATCTTCTTTCATGGTTCCCAGATAATAGACATTGCAATTACATAGGGAGGTGATGGCCATTTCATTGTTGAAAATGGGCTCAGTTACTTGAATGGAAATAGATTCAATCTGGAAAGTAGAATTGTTTTAATTACCTTACCATTTTAAAGTTTATTCTGACTTGAATGTTACTGAATGCATCATGCTGTTAAACTGGAAGGTGCATTAATCTGAAGCTCAGAGCACCTTTGGTGAAATGGAAAGAGAGTTTCTAGGACTGATATCCAAACAAATATGATGAGCAATGGCGTAACAAAGTTGTGTATGTAACCAGAACTGTTTTGCTCTCTCTAATGTCTAGATGTACCTGTTGTTTAAAAAGTTGTTTAAAAAAAGAAAGATGGTACTGGATGAACCTTGAAAGCTTCCTCCATCCTCATTTACTCTTTAGTTTTTTGCAGTGCCTACCATTTTTAAGAAAAGATTTTAATCTATTGCACTGTAGCAAGAAATATTCCTTAATGATTTTGCTTACATGTTCATTTTTCACTTGAAAACACATCTGCAGCAGAATACCCCCTGGTGGTTTGGACCTTATTTATGTATTTATCTGGGGACAACCTCCACCGACTTTATGGCCTTCAGAAGGTTTGGACTTCAATTTGCATCCATTGACCAGGCTTATTACAGATGATGGAAGTTATAGTTTAAAATATTCTGAGAACACCAGATTAGGAAAAGTTGATTTAGGACATTATCCTAACTAAATATATATACTGTTAAATTATATTTATTTAAATGGGAGAAGTATAAGCATATACATTGAAGTGAATCTCTAGAACTTACTAGCCTGCAGAGCAATTGAAGTCTGCAGAGAGGGAATAGAGAGCCTTATTTTTATATTGAGTGCAAACGCTTCCCTTGTCTAGCTGCCCTTGATCTCTATGCTGGGTGTATAGGAACTAAACAACACTCCATCTTTTTGCCGCTACCACCAGCCTGCTTACTCATATGCATTGTATTTCAGGCTAACTGAGGCTAAAGAGTAGTGCTTTAAATAAAAAGCTGGATTAACTCTTCTACCTACATCTAGGGGTCCCCAAATTGCCATAGTCTATGCGAGAGGCAGTTTCCTGCCCTGAGGAATTTACAGTTATATAGAGTGACTCTTTGAAAAACAGAGGTTCAAGAACCTTTCCTTCTGGTTGAATAAGTGCCTCAAATAGATTTAATCAATTCCTCATCAGGCAGGAGCTGACTTAAATGGAAGTCTGCACCTCACTTCTTCTCCTTGCTTGTCCCCACATCTTCCATCACACTTAAGAAAAGTCTCTATTTTTAACAGGTCTCTTCTGTGTTGTTGGGAATTTTCTACTACCTGTTATGCTATCCCCAAAGTAAACCATTTTAGCTTGGAGGAGGAGGTAACAGGAAAGAATGAGAAGGTGCTAGATTAGGATTTCAGCATGTTCATAATGAAACCATGGCAAGCACGTGGAACTCTTTTGAGTGAACATCTTGAGTACTCAAAAATCCTAATTTTGTGTTTTGGGAAAGTTGATTGATGTGTCCCATCCTTACATACAAGCAACTTGTCATTGCATTGGTTCAGTGGTTGTGGGTTCTTTCAATTTCAGTTGATAGTTTACATTCATTTACAGGTTGATATCCTTGTTCTCTCTTTCCCTCTCTGCCCTACTACACTTGACAAGTCTTCTTGAAAGCCAATGTGGTGAAGACTGAGGGGTGGTACGAGTACTTAAAAGGCTCTAATGAAGAAAAGAACAATATCTTTTCTCGATCATCCCAGAGTTCAAGACAAAGACTAATGGACTTAAGTTGCAAGAAACCAGATTCAGCCTAGATAGCAGGAAAACATTCCTGTTAGAGCAGTACAACAATGAAACTAATTACCCTAAGGAAGTTGAGGACTCTCCCACACTGGAGGGATTCAGAATCCAACTGGACAGACATCTGAGTGGGATGGTGTAACTTGATGTCCCACACTCATAGCAGGGGGTTGAATCTGATGGTATTCTGGGTCCCTTCCAACCCTACACTTCTGTGATTCCAGTGTGTGGTAAGAGTGTTGGACTGGTGACCTGGAGCTGCTAGTCTCCATTTGGCCATGAAGTTTACTGGGTGACTTTGGATTAATTACAAGCTCTCCGACCAATCCACCTCACAGGGTTGGTTCTGTGAAAATAAAATGGAGCTGTGTAATCTGCCTTGGGTTCATCATAAGAGGAGAAAGGGAGGTATATAAATGCAATGGAAGAAAACAACAACAAAGAAGACAATGGGCAACATCAGGAGGAGAAGGATGAAAAACTTTTAGAGAATTGTGAACAAAAACAGTTGGGAAGTTTTGTTCTATTGTGAAGCATGCAAGCTAAGTAGAATGTTCCTATTGTTTCCTATTGTGTTATCCCAGTATGGTTCCCCACCACACTTCAATGGGTCTTAATACACATATGCACACTGAGAACCAGTGTGGTGTAGTGGCTAAGTGGTTAAGAGTGCTAGATTGGGACGCAGGAGATCTGGGTTCTAGTACTCACTCAGCCACGAAACCCATTGGGCACATGGGGTCAGTCACTGTCCCTCAGCCTAGCCTACCTCACAGAGTTGCTGTTGTAAGGATAAAATGGAGGGAAGAAACTGCCTTGGGTTTCTTGCACAGTATAAATGCAAAGTAATAAATATATGTATATCTGTTGTATGTTTGTGTGTGCATGTGTATAAATTGGGCATTTACCTTGTTTCTACCTCTTTCTTACAACTTCTTGAGTTTGAAATTACATAAACCACTTCACTCAGGTGTATATTTTGTTTACATATTCCCACCTTTTCATGCTCCTTCACCGATGCTAATAATTAGGTCTTTTTACCCCATAATTAGCAGGCTTCTTAAATATAATCCAGCTCAGATACACGGCTACAAATGAATTTTCTCTTATTTATGAACAAATTGTTCTATATTTACTAGGTCCAGTTCACTTGTTTATTCAATTTATATTTCGCATTAAATTAGTCTGAGGACTCTCTACATGGATTACAAATGTACACTTCAGTGTGGAATAGCCATGTCACCCCAACCCCATCCCGTATTTATGCTTGTACTGTGTGAACCTTTCCTCAGCAGAAGGGTGCATATTCCTTTGTCCCTGAGGCATTTTTGTTGGAGCAATTTTCAATCAATTGTGTGATGATTGGCAGTACTCTTTCGTTCTCTATTGCTGCCCAACAGAATTGGGCAGAATTAAACAGAATTTAATTGCATAAAAACTGGAATAATAGTATGATAAATGTGTAAACTGATAGTTGCTCTTAGTAGAATTTATAGATCTAGGGTTCAGTCACAGTAAAGGGGTTCAAGTAGCCGTGTCAGAAGGAACAATCTTTTATAAATTCCTTTGGGCAAATGAAGAGTCCTTGAAGCAAGGCAGAGATCTGTTTAAGAAAGAAATATTTAAGCAAAGAACAGTTAACAGTGCTTTTACAGAACCCAGCCTGAACACGAATCTCTGCCTGACTCATTTAAATTGTATACTTTTGGAGACTTATGGATCCAAACAGATTCCTAATAGCTCTGTGAGATTTTCCTGTTTGCATGACTAGTAGTCTTGCTAAGGCCAAAGGGCTCTAAAATGGGGGGGGAAATCTAATACCATTAACTTGGTTATTCTTGAGCATTCTTTATTCACTCATAGAGCTACCAGAACTCCCTGGTTTTCTCGGAACCTTTTGCTAATGAAATGGGTGGGCCGCCAGTGAAGGAAAAAGTTGTAGCAAATTCAGTTCAACACAGGAACGTCCATTTGAGGGCTACACTGTGGTGATGATGGCGGCAAAGAAAGTTTACTTCTCTGCCAGCATTAATACTTCTCACAGCTTTTCTCGGTGGTTCATAGCCTTTCACATCAGTGCCATCAAGATACTGCAAAAGCTGACTGTGATTAGCAAGGCATTTTTCAGATAAAATCATTCGAAACCATTCAAACTGGGGAATAACAAACCTTTTAATGTCAGTTTCATGCAGCTTATTTTTCAAAGTTCATGTTAATTTCATCCCATTTCTACAGCAATCTAAATACTTTCTTTTAAAATTCCACATACAAAATAATTTTATACACATTTCTCCAAATCCATACATGTCTTGTATGCAGTTTTCCTACTGTATGTATTTTTAAACCAATTTACTCTGAGATAATGCACTTCCATATGCCATTTTCCAAAATGTATTTTTGTACACAATTTTTATTAGATAATTGCACTGCAAAACTGGAAAAGTATAAATGTTGATACATATATATATATTGAGTTATGTATTGGTTCAGGATGTGTAAATTTGATAAGTTTACATCAAAATATAAGCTGAACAAATTTCTATTTTCTCCCCTATGTATTTCAACATCTACATAAAACCATGGAGTGGGTGCCATCTGCAGATGTGGAGGGCATTTCATCAGTACTGATGACACCGCTCTATATTTTCTTTCTGTGATAGTCTGGGACAGCCTGAGAGGTTATCAGTGACTGGTATCCTGAAAGCAGGTCAACACCCTCAGCTTAATTACCAGCTCTCATTTCTATGCTATTTATTTTTCACAAGCTCCATTTAGTGACTGCCTGTTTGAAGGGGAAAAGTGGAATATAAATATGGCTAAGCATAAAGTCCTTAATTTAAGCATTAAATTTAGCTGACTGCCTCCACAGCACAAAGAGCCTGTTTGCAAAACCTGAAGGAACGATTGCATGACTTTGTGTGGAAATGCTGTAATGTGCGGCAGGAATCAATTACATCTAATCGAAATATGTTTTTAAAGTGAGCATGTACAGCTCCTTTGCAGGAAAACTGGAGGAAAAAAATCCTAACCTAATAAATCCTCCTCCTTTCCATTCACCACACAGAAGTTTTGCCCTCCGTCCTTACACAGTATGTGCTATATTGTTTTACTCAGATATATTTGTGTAGTGCTTGACAAGTTCTAAATGTCCATTGACATGTGAACAATTGAGAAATATGTCTGTTTTATCCTGTGCACACTATATTAATACTTGGTTATTATTTTTGCCAAGTGAGAAGTAGTATCCACAGTTTTGCTGCTATGGAAACAATCCTGTAGCAGCTTGCTATGGGCATGTGTCTTAAGTTTTATTATGGAACAGATTTCATCCATCTGGTTTTGTTATTTTTGTTTGCATGTTTGCTTGCTTGTTTTTTACAATGTTGAAATCCACATACAAAGCAGCCTTCCTTCATAGTGCTACCAAAATAAAAACCTGCCTGCTAAGACTTGTATCTCACTACTGCATTGGGAATTTAAGCCAAATAAACCAAACTGTTGATTAGGACATACCAGGAAACTGATGACTTACTTGCCTAGCTTTAACTGGGAAGAAATAAGAGCTCATAGTCTCATCCAGCAACTCCCTGAGAGCCTGTAGTATTTGGAAATTCTGGGAATCCACAAAAGGTGCATAAGGAAAATAGTGACATCATGTGCAGCATCTTTATTTTCATGACAAGGTTACTGCTTATAAATCCTGGCCTTTTCCCCATACCATTCAATATTCCTGAGTACAAAAATGAAATTTACCAACGTACCACAATCCAAAGTGGCAATAGTTGAGTGAACATACCCTGATTTACTGACAAACATCTTTTACTTATTTATTTTATTAAAACATTTCTATGCCGCCCCATTCGCCGAAGCCTCGGGGCGGCTCACAACATAAAGTTAAAATACAAACAATAACAATATAAAATAAATTGTTATTAAAACATTCAGCTGGCTCTCATATGATGTTAGCCCTAATTACAGCAGAAGCAATTTAAAGTTTACAAAAGGACAAGGATCAGATGTCCTGTTATTCCTTCAACACAATCCAAAACATTATTATATCACTTCTACGTATTGTGGGGAAAGTGGCTCTTAGGTTTTTTGTTTTTTCCTGGATGAAAACTTTCATCAAATGATACTTATTATCAGGGCTTTTTTGTCATAGAATGCCGGTACCGGAACAGTGTTCCGGCACCTTTTTTTGATGGGTTTTTCCAAGTGATTTTGAATTGCCCAGTTGGGCGTAGCAGGTCAGCAGCAAAAATCATTAAAATAGTGCATGCGGGCTGCTTGTGTGTCCGTGCTGATTGTGAGGGCACTGCTCGGCTTGGGATTGGTCATGTGGTTGCGCGCTGAGTGCTTACTGCCGGCAGCGACCATTATATGTTTATGTGTGTGTAGAGTGACTGGCTATGTGCAAAAGGTAAATAAGTTCTTTATTTCAAAAAAAGTTGGTGAATTGAAAATCTTTTTTATTGTAAAAGTGTGACCCCAAGACGTGAGTTCTGGCACCTTTCTCTCCCCACCCCCCTGCAAAAAAAGCACTGCTTTTTATACTTCAAACATAAATCGTGTTAACAGAATTAATTCATGGTGTTTCTTGTTTGGATACAAATTGAAGCATCCAAAGCAATACCAGCAAAACAGAAGTTAGGCAGCAGGGGGCAGGGGGTGAGAAAAGAAAATCTATATGTCTATGCCAGAGAGACAGCAGGAGAAGGTGGATTTTTCTGAGGCTTATAGTGGGGAAAGAAGGAGTTAACCTTTCTAGTCTAGTTCCATATATCATCCCTTCCCTAGCTGACTATTTTGTACTTTTTATTAACCGCAAAAAGAATAGTGATCAAGGATAGATATTCAGGTGACAAATATAGCATCTCATCTCATTTGGAGTCTTAGTTTGCAGTCTGTTTATGAGACAGAATCCTGATATTACAAATAATATTTAATAGATAATGATAGACTTCAGTCTTGCAGGATAGTTTTGGGAAATATAATTGCAGACATTGTAATGCTCATTATTTTACCAAAGTGGTCTTCCAGCACACGGTGCACAAATGTAAGGTTGTTTGCTCTGCACAAATGTAAGCAGTATAAGTTATACAGAATTCTGAATAATAGTCAATTCTTAACAAAGAATACCACACATTCAAACAATTGCATATTGCTGTGCATGTAAAAGTTTTGTTTTTCAATTAAAGTATTCATTTTTCTTAAATCATATTTAAAAATTACTGGAAAGTTTCCTAAATAAATTTGCATATTAAATATGCACATTGCAAAAAACAAAATACAAGCTATTGCTACTAAGCCATGTAAATAAATTTTCAATGTAAAGAAAAGAATTAACTGACTCTTGATCCATTGAGTCTCGCATCAGTTACTTTGGCAAGTTTATTCCATATATCAAGAAATAAACAATGATGTTGATTGGGCCATGCATATTGCCCCACTCTCTTGGATTGCTGTGTGAGGGATGATAAGATTTCTTGAAAGCACATACCAGTGATTTCATTGCAGTTGTGCATCAGAACCTACAGGCCTTAGGAAGGCATAAACTCAGTCTGGATCTATTTTGGACCTTTAATAGGCTATAAACCCAGTTTTAGTCTGGAAATAGTTGTGGAGAAGAAGAACTACCAGATTCACTTCTAAACTGGTAATCCCATGATTTGGTGACATCTTTGCTGTTTACTGAACCATTGAGCTCAGAAATGTGCTATAGAATTAAACAGTTTCAAAAAACACCTATTTTCTTGTATCAAATGGAGAGCAGAAAAAAGCTGGAGGTTCTTACATGCATTTGAGCTGATAATTGATCTTCTAGAAATGAGTTGAATGGAAATTCCTTGATGAATAGGGACTCCTAGTCATATGACCACATATACTCTATAGTAATTCTACATTTGTTCATTTAGCAACAGATGAATATTTCTTCTTGTTCCATTCTATTCTGTTTTTCAACGGTAGATTGTGTCCACATACCTATATATGTGTTATGGGACATGGGAAAATTTAGCTGGGCAAATGGATTAATTGATTGTGCAAATCACTGAGTTGCCTTCACACGCTTTCATTTAGTACACTTAAAAATATTCCTTTGTGGGGTGGGGGGATGGACACACTTAGCACACATACTCGTAACATTAATATTATGCCTGAACTAGACAGATCAGTGCATGACACCAGGACACACTGGGCTTTCTCTTTTGCATACTGAAATTCAAGCTGTACTGGAACATACTCCCAGTTGTAATTAAGTTTGAACCTGGGAAGAATGGGTTGTTTAGGTGGTTAACAAGCCACCCAGAACCCCCATAGCCTATTTTAGGGTTTGGTGTGGTTTGTCAGCCACCCCAATTTTCCTGGGTTTACCTATAAAAACAAGTAGTGTTGTGCCCCCTGCAGCAGCTTGAGTTCTTAAAAGTGGCAGCTGGTGCTGTGACAAAAAGCTCCTTGGGGAAAGTCACTCGCAGTGGCTTCTTGTCGTTTGAGAACCAGCCCAAAGAGTGCTTTGTTTGGTACAGATTAATACGGCTACATATCTGGACTTCCTACGACCGTACGATGTGATACAAGGGGAACTAATTAAGTCTTGAACTTTGAAATATGATGTAGTTTGATTGCAACCCACCTTGACGTTAAGACAAGATAGAAATTCAGCTAATTAAATAACAGTGATACATAGGTATTTTGTGCTTATTTTGTCATGTTGTATAAATATGTAAAATTAAATATTTTAATTGTTATTGTTTTAATGTATTTTGTATTTGATGTTGTAAGCCGCCCCGAGGCCTTGACAAGGGGCGGCATAGAAATGTTTTAATAAATAAATAAATAAATAAATAAATAAATAAATAAATTCTATGCATACTAGATTATGCAAACATTCTAAACCTTACTCCCCTGGATATAATGCAATTTCATGCAAAACATTTTTTAGTTTTGTTAGTTAAGGTACCTGTGTTATTCATATTAAATTAAATTCTGCTTCAGTATGTTATTCTTTATCAAGTGAAAAATATTTGATGAGAAGATAAATAATTTTTAATTCTATTATTTAATTGTTATGGAATTTAAGCAGGATACAGTAGAAAACTGTGCATTAGATAAAATTGGCTGACAGTTCCCAGAGATGTGGCTGCTTTAAAAAGCATATAGTATAAAGCACATGACAAATTATTTTTCCTTGACAATTGGTTTATGTTGTAATTCTTTAATTTAATTCTTTAATTAAACAATTATTACTGTTATGTACTGAACCATTTTTAACCAGAAACTTTTCTTGTCTGCCTGCTCTTTGTCCGTATACTTTCACCTAATACATGGTTTTCTATTGTGACCTTTTTAAATGCCTTAATAATTAAATGATAAACCTACTTGTCAGTTTGCTTCCTGTCAAACATTTCTCAAAAACTAAAGAACTAAGCAGTGCGCTTTTATCTCTAATCCTGGAGAATCAACTATTACAGTGAGTGTTAAAGCTCATATCAAGGCACTCCCTATTCCTATCAGTTTGTTTCAGCCCATCAGTTTTCATAACATGCATTCTTGAGTGTATTGATCTAATGAAGACAATTTATATAGTGAAGCATGCATCTTTCTCATGCTTGTACCTAATCTGTGGTGTTATGGAACAGATCAGGAATAGCAGAGCAATATATTAAGAACAGTATGGTATCTTGTATTATTTGACTTCATAAATAATCTCTCTTTCCCTACCTTAGATAAATTAATGTAGTAGTATGACTGTATATTTCTTCATTTCCTTGAATCTGCACATTCTTCCAAAACATTTACTGTAGCTATAATCTTTGCATCCTTGAGGCTGGATGTCTTTCTTTTCTTTCTGACTTACCATCAAACCAGAACTGTCAGTCAGAGAAATGGGAAACATTTGGCTGCAGCCCCATCAGAATTACTCATCAGCTGACTGACATTTCAGTAAGACTGAAAAGAATCTTTCTCTATATGTATCAATTAGGATTGCCAACACCTGGCTTTGAAAGGTGTTCCCATGCCTTTAATAGTTGTATGGAATGAATAAACTTGACAGGTGTGGCTTCTCCCATCTTTGCAGCAGTGTGACAGGAGAGACTGCGCCTCCTGAACATACAGCTGCCACATTGTTATGAAAAGCACAGTAATTGGCCACCTCAGACTCAGTCATAAAACTGCTTACTTTGAAGTTGTCAGTTGTCTAGTGTTACTAGCTCTGTTCTATAAGGGAATAATAGCAAGTTTCCCTAGTTGAAAACCCTGAAATTAACAGAGACAATTCAGGGCTGAAGTCTTTAGTATATTAAATCAAAATAATCTTTAAACCCCCAATAACTGGAGTAAAGAAAGTTGATTAAAATACAAACTGAACTATCTTTTGCCTTTAAAGGTTTTTATCAATATAATGTCATCTAACTGACAATCTGTTTAGCCTGGTTTGGCTATAATGTTAAACTAGCCTCTCTGGTGCTGGGCTGAATAGGGATGATGGAAGTTCTGAAACACATCTATAGGATATCGGGTTAGGGAATGGTAAGGAAACCATGCTTTACAATTCTGAAAATAAGGCTGCTCAAACATTTTCCCACTGTCAGCATGCACTAGAACATGGGTCCTTAAACTAAGGCCCGCAGGCCAGATCCAGCCCACCATGCCCATTTAACCGGCCCGCCCCAGAGGTTTTGCACTCGCCATGTGCCTGGCAGTGGCTTGCTTGTGAGGAGGTCGTTTTGGACTGCTTGGAGAAAACAATCTCCTTGCAAGCAAGCTGGTGCCTCACCCCGCATGCCCCCCCCCCCCGGTCTGCCCCCCCCCCCCCATCGGCACCTTCTTGGCGCCCAACACCCACTGCTGGCACCTCTTAACTGGCCCCCTGTTGAAAAAGTTTGAGGATCCCTGCACTAGAAGAATAAATTTGACCTATCCACTTCCTGGTTTAACTACAGTTTGTTCTTATGCCCAAACTGAAAACTTTAATTTTGCTACATTATTCTGCCCTTTCTTTAATGTGAGAGGCAGCATATATTGCTCATGATGCTCTGCAATAAGTTAGGCTGATTGACGGGTTCAAGGTCAATCAGCCATGTGAGGTCCTAATCCAAGTTTGACACTCTTAACTACTGCACCAAACTGGCTGTATCGAAAGTAGACATTATTGGAAATCCATGCTTAGATCTTGGTCTGCTTAAATAAACTAGTGTTTGACTTTGCCAGTGTTTGTTTGTCTGACATAATAGCAAATTACAGTTAGTTTCATTCCTAAAACAGATGCTGGAAAAAGAGGCAGGAAGGGGGAATTCATAAGTCTCAGAGTAGAACAGGCACATTCCCTTAATGCTAAAGTATGCTTCCATCCAAACTGATTTTCTTTCTGTCTTTCTTTCTGTCCTTCTCTCTGTCCTTCTGTCTTTCTTTCTTTTGTTTAGTTGCAAAGTCATGCCTGACCCATCATGACCCCATGCACAACATTCCTCCAGGCTCTCCTGTCCTCCACCATCTGACAGAGTCTACCCAAGCCCCCACCCGCTGCCCCAATGACTCCATCTAGCCACTTCATCCTCTGCTGTCCCCTTTTCCTTTTGCTGTCAATCATTCCCAACATCAGGATCTTCTCTGATGAGTTGTTCCTTCTCATTAGGTGGCCAAAGTATTTGAGTTTCATCTTCAGTATCTGGTCTTCTAAAGAGCAGTCAGGGTTGATCTTCTCTAGGACTGACTGGTTTGATCTCCTTGCAGTCCAAGGGACTCTTGGGAGTCTTCTCCAGCACCACAATTCAAAGGCCTCAATTCTTCGGCGCTCAGCCTTCCTTATGGTCCAGCTTTCACAGCTATACATTGCAACTGGGAAAACCATTACTTTGACTATATGAACTTTTGTTGGCAGGGTGATGTCTCTGCTTTTTAGTATGCTATCTAGATTTGCCATAGCTCTCCTCACAAGGAGCAAGCGTCTTTTAATTTCTTGGCTGCAGTCACTGTCTGTGCTGTTCTTGGAGCTCAGGAAAATAAAATCTGTCACTACCTCCATTTCTTCTCCTTCTATTTGCCAGGAAGTGATAGGACCAAATGCCATGATCTTAGTTTTCTTGATGTTGAGTTTCAAGCCAAGTTTTGCATTCTCCTCTTTCACCCACATCAAGAGGCTCTTTAGTTCCTCTTCACTTTCTGCCATGAGAGTGGTATCATCTGCATATCTGAGGTTGTTGTTATTTCTCCTGGCAATCTTAATTCCAACTTGTGATTCATCTAGCCCAGCCTTTTGCATGATGTGCTCTGCATATAAGTTAAATAGGCAGGGGTGACAATATACAGCCTTGCTCTACCTTTCAAAAGTTTTAGCATAGTCAATAAAGCAGAAGTAGATGTTTTTCTGGAACTCCCAGCTTTCTCCATGATCCTGCATATGTTGGCAATTTGATCTCTAGAATGGAATGTAAACTGACCTTTTCCAATCCTGTGGCCACTGTTGAGTTTTCCAAGTTTGCTGGCATTTTGAGTGTAGCATTTTTACTGCATCATCTTTTAGGATTTTGAATAGCTCAGCTGGAATACTGTGTCCTCCACTAGCTTTGTTGTTGCTCAGACTTCCTAAGGACCCTATAGTATTTCTAGTTCTTGGATGCAAGGATCGGATCAATTTTCATCTTATTGTCCCTAACATCCTACTCCTGTTTTAGCTCCTTCAGCTATCACTGGAGTGGGTGGAAATTTACCAAATCCTTCATTCTTCCCTTTTCTCTTTTCAGCACCTGATGTCACTCAATTTTTCATCCCATTCATATTCTGCCATGAATCAGACGCACTTGAATAATTCCTTCTCTTGTAATTTCTTTATGAGCCTCTGGAAACTCACCTCTGAAAACTCACCTCTGAAACTATCTCATATTTCTTCCTGTCATCCTTCTCTATTGTTAAACAGTAAGGGCACATCCCTTTAATTAACCAAGAAGACTCAGGCCTAGTTCTTGGTCTTATCCAACAAAGGGGTTCTTAAAGTCTGACAACCAGCTTATGCTATGCTATCTTAAGAGTGGCCTTGCGTCAAAACTAATTGGTGATTACTATAGATGGAGATTAATCTAAATAAAAATTTAAAAAATACCTCTAAAGCTTAAGTTAAATATTTAGTTTGTGTGTGTCTCAGGAGTCACAGAAAATAGGTTTTCCCCCTGCTTATTGTGACTTGGGTCTTCTACTCTGCAAATAAAAATATGGACAGCTTGTCTTAAGCTTGCATGTTGTAGATTGCTGATGAATGGTAGAACTGACGTTTCTCATGGTACACAAATAATAAACAATTTCACTAAAGACAGTATGTGCCAAAAATAAGGGAGATTCTGTTAGACATGTTAGATATTAGAGAAGAAGTGCATGGGGAAAAGAGTGTCTTCTAAAAGCAGAGACAAATTTAGTATCCTGTGTAAAGAAAAAGACTTAAGATAGGGTTTCCTGTTGTGTAAGTAATCATTTTTTATGTATTTTTACATAATGATGAAAGTTAATTCTCTACTAGCTGATAATTAACTTCTAATCTAAATCAGATAAAGGTTTAAGCAGACTTGAAAAAAAGCCTTTGTGGGCTTTAGCCTGTTAAATTATCCTGTAGCTAGCTGTGAATGTACCTTAAAGCTTTCTATAGCAATTCTAATCATAGGCACAGGCACCCACTGGTGTTGTAAAGACAAAGCTGATTAATTGTATGCTAACTGAATGATAACATTTTTCTTCATCTGATTTTGTTGAGCTGTTTCTATGCCAGAGTCTGAGAAACCTTTGTGGACTGTTTTAGTGACTGCACTGAACTAGTGCCTCTGTTAGCCCAAATCACAATTATGTTAGTTTCAAATCAAGTTGCTACCACTGGAATCAACAGGAGGAAACTGAATTAAATCCATGTTAATATCTTGTGTACATGGCAGATACATGTGTTGAAGAGACAGGTGTGTGTCTACAGAAGATGGAAAATAGCTCTTATTAACTATAGACTTATTGGTTTCTGTTGCTAAAGTAATAAGTGCACTTTTTCTTGGAACCCATGACATATTTATATCATTGTCGTGGTGGTATGATTCTGATTACCTGTGACTTGCTTTAAAACACAGTTATACCACATAGTGTGAAATTGGAAAATCTGTTCTGAATGTGTTCTAATGGATGTAACGGTCATTAAGTATATGAGTCTTCTGACGTTGTAATCAGATGTGATTCAGTCTGTTAAATATCCATGAAGCAACATCTGCTTCACAGAGTGACCTTCTGCTAAAGAATACTTAGCATCTATTAGCAGATCATAGTGCAGATCTGCCTTATTTGAAATGCACTAAACTAGAGTAGTCTACTTCTGTTTAGCAACTAGCGTGTAATAATTTATTACAGTTAAATAAAGCTTTTTAAAAAACTCCATTAAATAATTATAGGGATTATATGCATTTCAAAAACCTTTATATTCTACTGAAATCACCCATTTAATTTCAGGGTTGGTTTGTTAAAAACAGTTCTAAAGGCATGTTAGGGGATCTGTCAGATGCTATCTTCTGTAGGTGTTAATAAAACCACTTTTTAAAAAACCAAATTAAAACCAAAAGCAGTTGTACCATCTGTTGTATATTAATTAGATCTTTGCCTACCAAGGGTAAACTTACTCTTAATGTCATTGAAGCCAACAAATAGAATAATATGCCAATATTTTGGACAATAGACTTTCATTTCAGTTTCTGTTTAGCTCTAGCTAAGGTGAGGATGATGTATAACAAACTTTAATTTTCTTTCTTCTCAGAGCAACCTCCAAATAACCAAGGCCAGTCGACCCTGCAACCTTTGCCACCTTCTCACAAGCAGCATTCAGCACAGCATCACCCATCTATCACCTCCCTTAACAGAAACTCACTGACAAATAGGAGGAACCAGAGTCCGGCCCCGCCGGCTGCTTTGCCCGCCGAGCTGCAAACCACACCCGAGTCGGTCCAGCTGCAGGACAGCTGGGTCCTTGGCAGTAATGTGCCACTGGAAAGCAGGTAATCCTTTAGGACCTTGTAAGACTGCAGTTATTCTCAAAATATATAAAAAGCCTGAAATTTATGCTCCCCCTTATTCTGTTAGTTAAGAGTTTAAACTGTGGGACTTTAATTCAATGTATCCAATACCAATACTGCTGCTTTGTCCCAAAGCTCACAGTGTAACTTAATTCTTCCCTTAGATTATTTTCTTGTATATACATTCATGATCACTGTAATTCAGAGATGCCATTTTCTGGAGGCAAGCAATTTTCTTTAATGCTGCATGATTAGTGTTGTTATATTAATTATCACAAAGAATTTCTCATCTTTGGTAAACAGATACGAATTAAGGAGTATGAACACAGTGTTATCAGAGAAGCTTGTATATCTTTTCAGCTACTTAGATGTTCTCTGCTTCTCAGCTGTACAACTTTATATATTGTAATTATTTCAGCTTAGCCCTTGCATTCTATTTAGATGCCCCCTGTACTTATGTGACCTTCCATTCTTCCGTAACAGCTAGCTAGAGTTACAAATGTCTGTGTGTATTTAGGCACAGAATGATGATTACCACATTAACAGATCTGCAGTGCAAGGGCTGTCTTTTAGCTTATGTAGATGAACAGCAATTATAATGTTAGTGGAATGCCATCTGTGTTACAACTCCTGTTGAGAATGTTTACATAAACCTAAGCCTTGATTGTGTAGAGTATTGCCTGCATAGTCTCCAAACTCTAGGAAATAAAAGCTTTCTTGGAGCTGCCTAGTCACCGGCACATGGTTGTAGTGAACTAATTCAGCACTGCAAAATGGACAGGATGGATTAGAAGTGGATGCCTTCCCATCCTCCCCTATATATGTCTGAAGATGAGAGAAGGCTAGCTTCTTAGCCTGTGACATATGATACTTGAAACTGTTAGCAAACATTATTGCCAAAACTGAGTGGGAAAAAGTGAAGCTTAAGCTTGTAGTCTGAGGTAAAATTAGAAATGTATATGTGCATCATATCTGTTTTGGTACCCACCCAAAATGTTGGGTTAGTTAATGTTACTGTAGCATAGCAGTAACAGTGTGTGGTGTAGTGGTTAAGAGCATGAGACTGGGACTCAGACGATCTGGGTTCTAGTCTCTGCTCAGCCATGGAGCCAACTGGGGGACTTTGGGCCAGTCACAGACTCTCAGCCCAACCTGCCTCACAGGGTTGTTGTGGGGATAAGATGGAGGAGGAGAATGATGTAAGCTGCCTTGAGCCCTTCATAGGAAAAAGGCAGGATATAAATCGAAAAATAAATAAAAATAAAATAAGTCCCATAAATTTCTCTGTGGCTGCTCTAAGGAGGAAGAACAGTGTATACAATCTGATATTGGACCTAGTAATAACTTAGATCATATTAGGACAAATATCTCATCTTTGATTAGGCAAATTTACTGTGTGAAGCACCTCATTGGCATTGCGAACTGATGAAAGTGTGTTAACCAATGAAACAGCCTGTATGGTATTCAGTCAGTTAAGAGTGCAGGACTGGGACTCAGGTGATCTGGGTTCTTGTCCCCATTCAGCCATGGAGCTAAAATGGAGCTAACTTTGGGTGAGTCATACTTTGGGTGACTCAAGCCACCTTGAGTTTCCAAGGAAAAAAAGGAAGGCTATAAATATAATAAATAAATGTATGATCATGTTCAGTAACTTAATGAGAGATGTGAAGACACAGTACAGAAAGTAATTTGCTAATGTGTTGTTCCTTTTTTCAGGATTCTGCCATAATTAGAAACATGATACAGTATTTAATTATGTGTTGATTTTAATTACTTGAGCAGAAAGTATTTTAAAAATTAATGATAGGCCAATATTTCAGCACATTGAATCATTTAATTATTTCAGCTGAATCATTTCAGCTAAGTAGGTGAAACTTTATCAAACCATTTGCCTATTATGTACACTCTCCTAAGTCATCAGTTAAGTTGACCAAGCAGCATGAAAGGTTTGGGAGTCATTAAAGCTTGATAAAGCATTTGTACTAGTGGACAATTATGTGCTTTTATTGGTGTGATTTCTAGTGGAACAGCTGCCTTAAATACTGATTTATCATCTGTGAAAACAGATTAATCTTTTATAGGAGATACTGAATCCATTTACCTGAAGGCTGACACTCCACAGGAGTACAGTACATTGGGAAAGGTGTATAAACAGTTTTTAGCTGCTAGTCTAATATGTTTCACTGAAGAAGTAAAAGTTCAGATCTATCACATGCATGAAAATTGGATATTATAATTTATTTTTCAGTTCATTTTCCAGGAACTTGATTAAATTGTGTCATAGTTAGTCATGATTTGTGTGTGTATAGAAAAGAGTTCATTGTAGCCCAACATTCATCATCATTCCTTTCCAATAGCATTGAGGCTGAAACACATATGATTTGATCAAGATTCGGGAACATTTGACTAAAATTATATAACATGATTTACAGAAAAAATGGCTTCATATAGAAATAAATTCTACTATTTGACCTGTTTTGGTGTCCTCTTGACTACCCCAGTAAGGAAAAATAAAGGTTGTAACACAGATGTATTTTGAATCTAAAATATACAGATATGTTATTTTAATATATCTGAAGAGAAATTAAAAATAGACCAAGGACCCTGAGATATTCAGATTGCAATACCAGTTTTCTAAGAACAAACTCCACTGAACTCAGTGAGAGTTACTTTTGAGTAGACATGTAGAAGATTGTGTTATCAGTATTTTTAAGAATGTACATAAGCATACCAAAATACCAGACTCAAAATTAATGTTCTGTGTTGTTCCCTGTAGATTAATTATTTCACAGTATTGAACCTCCTTTATGATTGTTACTTAATACATTTGATATATAGGGAACTGCAAGTTATAGGTACTTGGCAGGTGAAATGCATTATGAGGAATTATTGTTAGCTGATAAAGGTAACAGAACTGTAAAATTTGTCTTTATGACCTTTTTGTTTTTGAAATTATGGTAGCAGGATTGCCTCCTGGTGTGAATGTTGTCCAAAGATAATAGCCCAGCAGTTCAAAAACACAACAGATTTTAGAATGCAACATATTGCCAACATAAAGATGTAGTTCATCCGCTGCCCTAAATTACAGTATCACAGGTAGAATTGTCACATTTCTTTCTTTGTTTACAGGCATTTTTTGCTTATATTCCAGAGAATTTGTAGAAAAGTTCATGTATTTTCCAACCTCTAGAAATATGTATCAGTGTAATTAATGTTAAATAATTATGATAAAAATAAAACCAATTCTGTTGTGAAATTGGCAGTTATCTGCAGGTTCAGATGCTTGGCATAGTGTGTGTGTGTGTGTGTGTGACAAAATGAATGCAGTACATATTTTCTGTTTTGTTACTTGGTTTCTTAGATTACATTCTAAAAAAAAAGACTTGAGGCAATATACAGTATAAAATATGCAAAACAATTATCTATTAAAATACATTCACACTGTAAAATAACTAAAACATCAGTGACAAGCAACTCAAGACAATCATTTTAACAGTCCATCATGTGCTGTCTGTATAGGACAGAGGAAAGTCTTAACCTGGTGTGACATTGCCAGGTGCTGCTCCTAACCACTTCAAGATTTGAAAGCAGCATCAAATCTCCAAAAGACAAGTACAAACTTCCTGGTGGGAGTAGAGCCAGAGCACGGTACAACTGGTCACTGTGTGGGCCTTGTTAGCCCTTACCTGGCTAATCCTTCTCCTAATGCCAAACCTCCTCCTACCTATAACCACACCAATTGCCTTCCTGATGCTTCATTTTGCCCTATATCTTTCCTCATGCTTTAAGAGGGAACCCCTTCTGCCAGGTCTCTGAAAATCAGTCAGCCAGATATTAGAGGAGTAGCTCTTGCCATTATATGCTGCTTCCCAGGACTGGCTCAAGGTATACTTCATCAGGGGAGGGCTCTCAGCAGTTATTCCCCCACAGCAGGTACAATAGCTACACAGCAACAAGCAGCAGTGCGGTCCGGTCCAGGCCTGCCAGGTGGGAAAACAGCTCACCTGCTCAGCAGACTGCTACAGGTGCTTTGTCACTTCAGGACAATTTATATCTGGAATTACATTGTAATTATATAAATTACAATTTATATCTGGGAGCCCTGTGGCTAATGAAATGGGATAAAAGTTTAATAAATACATAAAATTACACGCTACAAAATCAGTTTACCACTTTTCATGCCTATCCTGTTTTAACCTGACCCTTTGCAGTTTTATTAGTGGTAATACTAGAAATGTGACAAAGTTATTAGTTATAGTTGCGATGTTTTATTTATTATATTTATATCCAGTGCTTTTTTTTTTGTAAGAAAAAAGGTGCTGGAACTCACATCGTGTTAATCTTTTATTTAAAAATTATATATTCAGTTCTTAATATAAATATAATTTATTGTATTTAAGGCAAATGTTCATAGTAAATTCCAAAATGTTGTCCAATTCTCGTCCGACAAATCTTCTCGACTCCTTTCCCTGCTGTTCGTATCTATGTGTTCTGTCATTGTGTCTGTTAATATTCTGGCCTTTTTATTAGCAGGACTGGTGGTTGAAAGTAATTAGTAATTTTTTTCATTTTTAAATTTGGGGTCACACTTTTACACTAAAAATTTAAAAAAGATTTTCAATTCACCATTTTTTAAAATAAATTATTTATCTTTCACACGTAGTCAATCACTGTGCACTCATCCACACACGTCAGTTGTGTAACAAAACATAATGGTCGCTGCCCACAGTAAGCACTCAGTGCGCAACCACATGACCAATCACAAGCCGAGCAGCGCCATCTCAACCAGCGCAGACACAGTATGCATGCATCGGACTTGATGCACAAGCAGCCCGCATGCACCGTTTTAATGATTTTGCCGCCAACCTGTTACGCTCGACAGAGCGATTCAAATCCACGTGGACCAAACATCAAATTTTCAAGTTACTTTTAAAACTCGGAAAATCCATTGAAAAACGGTGCCGCAACTCTGTTCCGGTGCGTTCTATGACAAAAAAAGCACTGTTTATATCCCACCTTATTTTTTTTTTTACAAAGAACTCGAAGCAGCTTACTCATTCTCCTACCGATACTCTCAGTCTTATCCCCACAACAACCCCATGAAGTATATTGGGCTGAGAGTCTGTGAAAGACCCAAAGTCACCCAAATGGTTCCACGGTTGAGTGGGTACTAGAATGCATATTGCTTGAGTCCAAATCTCACGTTCCTATCCACTACACCACACTGGCGGATTGTTATTAGCTACAGAGAAGAGGTATTTAGTTTGGAATAATCAGGGCTTCTCTTTTATTTTCTGAAAGTCAAGTACAGTTATCACGGAAAGGAGATCAGGAGGAGGGCCTTCTCTGCGGTGGCATCCTGGAGAGGTTCACCAGGCACCAATGCTTTATTCTTTTCAGTGTCAGACGGAAATCTTTTTTTTCCCAACTATTTTAATGTCTAGTTGGTTTTAACTGTGGTCTTGACTTGCTGGATGTTGTGTTTGTTTTGTTTATTTGTTTTGTTTCTTATTGGAAGCCATCCCGAAACATTAGTGGTGGACAGGGTAGAAAATGTTTAAATAAAGTTACAAGGATAAATAAGTTTTTCTTCCCTTTGCAGAAGGCATTGGAGCTACAGTCTTCAAGTGCTATCAACCATCTCTGTTAACCGGAATGGATTATTATGGGCAATTGGTACTTTTCCCCTGTTTAGCCGTGATGCCTCCTATTCATTCAGACATTCATGCATGCATGCATACATACATTTTATATGAAGCAACAATTATATGTTCTTCAAGTGTTTGCTTTACCTTAAAAGTTACTCTTGGGAAGTGAAAAATCTTTCTTGGTTTTATAATGAGACCGTTAATTATATTTGCTTGCAGGGTGTAGCAAAGGTGTAATCTCTTCTGCCTCTATATACCCAATAAAATTTAATCTACATATTCTTAATAAATGGAATTTGCTTTGAGTAAGCACCCTTGCTAAATTAAGATCAAAGAATAGAAATGCTCCCATCTGCCATGTTTGCAGAATAAACCATATCCAAAACAATCCCTGTCCCTGGCAAATCCTTGTGCTGATTGCTATCAATATAGTTTCTAGGACTGACAAAATCCACTTATACCTTCATCTCTTATACAATGTGAGACAAGAAAGCCATGACTTAACCCACCTATTCTTTTTCCAGACTCACTGTACACTTTCCTCCCACAATTGCTGTAACAAGCAGAATTCCAGAGATGCCACATAGTAAGCAAGATGGACAATTTTTCTGTTACAAATCACCTTCAGTGGTTGGATCTCAGTGTGTTTTTTTTTTTCTTGAAGGTTTTCTGGTTTTTTTAAAAAAGTGTGACAGTGGGGGCGCTCTTAAAGTAAGGATGAGTAGATTTCAGAAGCCCCCTGCATACAGTCAGTTCAAACCAAAGTAATCTGTCCCTTCTATGGCAGAACACTGTGAGAAGGTAGAGCCTTAAAGGGAGTTAACAAGAAAATGAAAAAAAAAAAATGAACCATCCACTTTTGGCTCTGCGTATTCTCACCACTGGCTATTGCTGTGCTCACCACCACTTGGTGGCTCCAGACAAAGTGTGACCCACCCTGATTTAAAGGCTGCATTCTGTATATCTCAGATATACATGCAGTGAAATAAAACGTATATTGTACCATGAGCTCTTTAGAATATATATGTTCTTGGTATACTGTGCTTATCTATGTTGTTGTTGTTAGTCGTGAAGTTGTTAGTTGTGAAGTCGTGTCCGACCCATCGCGACCCCATGGACAACATTCCTCCAGACCTTCCTGTCCTCCACCATCCCCCGGAGTCCACTCAAGCTCACACCAACTGCTTCAGTGACTCCATCTAGGGCATCTAGCTGATATTGCTACCCACTTGAGCTAGAGTCTAGAACAAGTAATTATTCAGTTACTGTTTTAAAAAAAAGCATCTTAAAAACCACAAAAACTTTAAAAATCCAAGCAACTTAACGAACAGTTAACATACAAAATGCAACACATCTAATTTATAGCAGCAGATATACATAATTTAATACCACAATTGAAATTCCAAAATGCTGCCTGAAAAGGTATGCCTTGAAGTTCTTTCAGAATATTAGCATTACCCTATGCTAACATTCAGGAAACATTGCAAGGCATATTTTGTTAATAAAATTGCAAGGCATATTTCTAATACATGTCTCATCTGGCCATGCATTCTACAACCTCAGATTCCTTCTAGAAAGGAATTGCTTCTTTTTTCTTCTATTTATTTATTTATTTAGACAGCTTATATGCCGCCCCCACCGCATAAGCCTCGGGGCAGCTTACAATCATTAAAATCCCGTGTATAAATACCAAAAAAAAATCATAGAATAAATAAAATACATAAAATTATGGACGTTAGAAGAAAATTCTGTATTCTGCTTCATGATGAGCTTTCTGCTTTGGCCTAGCAAATGTAGATGCTTGTGAAGGCATGAAACTCTACAGGATTGTATTACTTAATGTATGTGTAGACATTCTTGGTCTGGAACATCATCATTCCAAGCAGCAGCCTAGCCAGAAAAGTAACCTGCCATGCAGGAGCAAGGTTGGCAAGCACTTTTCCCTCATTGAAATAGTAAATTTCACAGTGGGAGAGGCACCTAGGTCAGTTTGCAACCCAAGTCAGGTGCAGCCGGTGGTTAGGGCTGATGGGATTTATAGCTGTAAACATCTTGTTGAGGAGCACTGCTCAAGAGTATTATTCCTTCACCTTTCACATTGGTTATGGAAAGGTTCCTCTTTAGCAGAAGCAGTGCCTTGCACAGTGCTTTTGGTTTTAATCAACATGACCACCCTATTCATTCATTTGGAAAACTGCTGCATAGGCAGAAGTCAATATGTGAGGCTACACAGCTGCCCTAGCAAGCACTCACTGAAGTGAAAAATGAAAAGAACTTTTCTGTCTTTGCAGAAGTCACTAGATGATCTTTTACATTCTAGGCTCTACAGGACAATCTAATTCAGAATAAGCTGTTTTTCCTCACTTGAGGAGGGGGCTGAGCGACTCACTTGAGGAGGGGGCTGCTCAAGTAAAAAGCAGGCTGTGATGCACCTTTTCTCTTCAGAGTGCCTGGATGGACTTAGTGAACTGGCTGTCTTCTGCTGGCAGACTAGGAGATACTTATCTCTAGTCTAAAACTACCAATCTTAAGAGTTTGTTATCTGACATTCTAACAAAAGTAAATGGCTTTAAAAAGTGTTCTGAACTGTATTTGTCTACAGAATATATGAAGTGTGTGTGTGTGTGTGTGTGTGAGAGAGAGAGAGAGAGAGAGAGAGAGAGAGAGAATCCATTTTTGCACATTCAAGTTCAAAGTAGGCATCAGATAGTGTCATGACATTTAAAGCATTTTCTGGGTAAGAATTTCACAATACCTAAAATATTATTGTTGACTTTTTTAACACAAATCTTTTCATATAAAAAACTGTTTCTGACTTATCCCCCCACCCCCCACACACACACTCTGATAGATAAATGTCTGCCTCATATGTGCCTAATACTTACTGTGTAAGGTTTCCAGTTGGTAGTCTAAGCTATACTGCCGTCGGCTGGATTCACAAGCTGTTCCTAGTTCTTTAGAAGATGTTGTTTCCAGTTAATTTGATTTTACTACTCTACTTCAGTATTTTCTCATCCTTTACATTCAAGGTCTCCGTCTCACCCCCCCCCTCCCATTTACCATCCCAGTTCTCTCCTAAGGAGCTTATAGTAGGTTTCCTCAATTTTATGTTGAGAGAGAGAAAGAGAGAATAATAATATCCTGTTTCTAATTCTGCTATTTCAGCATTTTTAAAACCATACAGCTGAATACAGCAAGTGTAGGTAACCTTGCAAAATCTAAATGTTTTTTGTAAAATATAAATATTTTTATTCCAGAGGGTTAGCTGTGCAAGCAAAAATGTGCAGCAAAAATGGCAAAGTCCTGAAATCTCAAAAGCACAGATATCTCCACTTTATGCTGGAAAAGCCTTCTTTCTGAAATTCTGGAAAGTTGCTGCCAGTAAGTGCTGACAACAGTAAAAAAGATGAACCAGTGGTCCAGCACTTTGTGAGGTAGTTTCTTTTATGCATAACACTTCGGCAGTGAAGTTTTTACTTTTTATTGTTAATATTAAAAAGTTACACTACAATAAAATTGCTATCATTTATGGAGTCATGTAATAATTTAATTTTTCCCTAAATAATTCCTTCAGTTCTTTCATGTTTAGTGAGCATGTTTTGTGACAAGATCACTCTTAAAAAAATAATGGAATGGCCATTTATGCTTGTAGCTCTAATACCAGTGGTAGTGCATGGGAAAGCTCTTCAAAATACTATATAGGTATTATTGCTGGATATAAACATGATTCTACTCAAAGTGTGAAATATATGAACATAAACATCATAAAAACTGGAATTTTCAAAAATAAATCAGTCATCTTTTATTTTACCATTTACTTTAATTTCCAGTATATTTCAGTAGAATTTTGTCTCTACAAACCTTTGCAAATCATTTAACATGCCCCTTCTTAATCATATCAAATACCTGTAAATAATCTGTTTTAAAATGTTGCGAAATTATAAAAATAGACAAAATACTGCCCAAAGCCAGCTGCCCAAAACTCTTGGATTTCTGTTTTTAGTGAAGCTGCAAGTACGTCCTACCAAGGATGGCCCCCAAAAGGCTTAGCACACCTAGAAGGATTGAGTCATCTACATGGATGTGTTAATATTGCTGTGACTTCATTAGTTAAAAACACTAGGGAAGCAGGCTAGTTTCTCACAAAATAGTGACTGCATATTTTGCCTTATATCCCAGGTTCTGCAAAGGGTAGAGACTCTCCTGTAATTAAAGCTGGGAATCGGATGATTATCCACAGCAGTCAGTTGCCCCTCACTTTTCCTTCCTTGCAAAGGATGAGATTTTCTTCTTAATGTGACAGCCAACTCACCATTTCCCTTATATCCCCTCATACTCTCTTTCAGCACCTTCTCAGGCTTTGTGGATGAAAGCATGGGATCTGAAGTCCTTTCACGTACCAACACTAACAACCCAATCATATGCCTCTTAGTAGAGTAGCAGTGTTCAGCCGCAAAAGTACATAAGTAGTGTGTCTTCTTTTGTGATGAAATCTCACACTTAAGTCCCAATTAATTGGTCTGAACAAACATGGACAAGCTTGAGATGGCAATCATATGCACAATTATTTGGCAGTAAATATGAATTTTAAAAACTTTAGAGGACTCAAGCGTACACACATTAACAAAAATGCATTTTACAACCTCAATGTCCATATTTAAAACCTATGTCTATTATGCTAGCTCCAAGAAAATGTAAAATGCTGAAAATGTAAACAGCCTTGTAAATTTCATGACAATGTTTGCTTACCTCCACTGTTTCCATAACTATCACATTCTCCACTTAGAATGTGGCTTTGGGCCAGGCAAAGGCTCAGCCCAACCAGCCTTATAAGGTTGTTGTGAGGATAAGATAGACAAGAGGAAGAAAATTATGTATCCTGGCTTCAGTTCCTTAAAGGGAAAAAAGGCAGGATATAACTATAATAAATAAGTGCCATTTGTGTAATAAAATCCAACAGAATATGAACTCATAGATGTTTAAGTTGTCAATAACTCAAGATTTGTCAGATCTTTATCAGTATTAGAAGGTTATTCTTTTATGACATTGGATGGTTTCTAGTTGACTCTGCTGCACGGTTATGAAGATTAGAAAGAAGTGCTAAGTAAACACTTGCTTTTTTTTCAGAGTACATACAGTTTCATCCTCCTGGAACAATCAATCATAATTAACCCCAGGAGTTACAGAGCTTAACTGAACTTTACTCTACTAGACATTCATGCACACGATGCTATTTTTCCTGACAATCATTTCCCTGAAACTTCCTGCATGTTGTTATTTTCATTTCTATACTACCCCATAGCCAAAGCTATCTGAGCAGTATAGAAAAGAAATGTTTCTCACATCTGGTCTAGCAGTTCTCACAAATCTCTGGAGCAGATTTGGGATAGGCATGGAGTTGCAGGGTAGAGTAATAATTCAGTCCACCAATAGCTTCCATTAGATAAAACCCAGATTAACAAATCCTCAACCTCTGCTTTTATTGGTGATAGCCTTGTTAACCTCTTATCTTCTTGTCCGCTGTTCATAACAAAAAATATAAACATAGATGTTGTTATCGAAGCAAAAATTGCAAATTTCTCAACAATGCTTTTTTTTACATTTTTGCTAGACATGCTATGACAGGTAGCAGATAGTTGAATAAGAAGCAAGACTTGAGGATCAGGAACAATTCCAGAATACCACAGAGGTTATATGGAGAGAACTCAATGGAGTCCTTGTACTGTGGTGCTTTAGCATAACCTTTAGAGAGGATTTATGTTAAAAAAAGAAATTTGTGAGCAATCATATATACTGTGTATTGTTTAATAAAACTTAACAGTACATAGTGTATATGGTTGCCAGTACTTGTCAACTGAATTAATATTTTTATTGGCTTTGAACAAGAATTTTTTCCCATAAATCAGCTGGTCATGCTGGTAGCATTGACAACACCAGTCATCTAATGGGGACTGATTCCAAGTACTTCTTTTCCATCCAGTAGCTGACATCAGGAGCATTCTGTTTTAAAACAGTACATAGAAGACTGTGAATGATTAAACAATAAAGTGTTGTTAACTATTCTTCATAGTAATTTGTGATTATTTTTAATATCTTTTTGCAGGCATTTCCTATTCAAAACAGGAACAGGGACAACACCACTGTTCAGCACTGCAACACCGGGTTACACAATGGCATCCGGCTCTGTTTATTCGCCTCCTACACGGCCACTACCTAGGAACACCTTATCAAGAAGTGCTTTTAAATTTAAGAAGTCTTCAAAATACTGTAGCTGGAAATGTACAGCACTCTGTGCTGTAGGGGTCTCTGTGCTACTTGCAATACTACTATCTTATTTTATAGGTAAGCTTGTATTTTATGATTATTGTAATCATAAATCTATATGTCTGTTTTGCTGGTTATAGATGGACAGTGCCAAACTGCATAATATACAGCTGTCTTTTTATCAGCAAATGCTGGAAACAATAAAGGCCATGAGAGCAATTTAATTAAAAACTTTTTCAGATGGAATAGAAAATACCTATACTTTGTAAGCATTCTTCTACAAAATGGCAAGTGAAATGCCATTTTAAAGACTTGAACTATAATTTAGAAATGTGCTGCCTTTCTTTTTTGTATTGATAAAGCCATAATTCACCTCTCATGCCTATATAAAGTTTTCTATTTACAAAAGAACTGAGCAAGTCATATGAAACTTTTTTTTTTGTTTTTAAGGAAAAAAAAACCCTCAGGTTTTTCACATTTTAGTAATTGTGTTTCTGAATAAATAATGTGCAGCAGATAAATATGTAAATCTAATAATACTGTAGAATTTAGATTTTATTTATTTAAAGATGCAGCAAAGTTATTTGATTCCAAAATGCCATGAACCAGTGAGTATGTCATATTATTTCAGAATGTCTTCGATCCTAATAAAAAAATGAGATTTACAGTTCCATTGAAAACCCCAAACCTTTGTAATCTTGAAACACTGATAGCCTGTGTTGCAATATGCTGCTTAAATGTTAGCAAGCCACTGCAATGTACTGAAGAAAAACTCAAATTTTCTAGTTCGTGGTCTTCAAATAATACAAAAAAAAAGTGGGGAGGGGGAGGGAAGGAAGGACAGACGGATGGAAGGACTACTGAATAATAGATAAAAATCTCCTTCCCTGCTGATGGATTATGGCTGCCTTGACAAGATTACCAGTGTCCCATTTAACTAGGAGAACCAAAGGAATTGTATAGGAATTGTATATCATATCCGTAATTCTGAATGTTTGAGTCTTTGCTGGTTTTGCTGTGTCTTCTCTTGTGTATATGCTGTGATTCTGTATGATAAATATATGCTTGTCTAAAGCTTATTTGTCTGAAAACCACTGAAAAGTCCAGAGGATTCAGACAGTATAAACAGTAGTGTGGTTACCAAATCATTGTGTGTTTTTATTTAGAGGCATAACCCTGCCCAATCCACATCCTTTGACCCTGCAAAGTTTCAGGGCAATTACTGTATAAAACAAGTCAGCTTGCATTCCAGATGATAGCTATACACCGTTCAGTATAATGGATTTCAAGCACATGGTGATTTTAATCATGTGCTGGTTGGATTGTGAACCAAAATATTATATAGGTGGTATTATAAATATCTAATTTATATCCCCCTATTTATTTTCACACAACAAGGCATGATTAGGTATTTTCTGCAATAGATCATGTTTTATGCAGTGGACCCCATCCTGAATAATTACTCATGTTGTTCATACCCAGACCATTTCCCTCAGAGTAGCTTGTTTTGGGGCTACAAGCTTCCCTAATGACCTATGGCTTCTTCTAGGTGTTGTTGAGCCCATGATAGGTTGTTGAATCTGGCAAATTGAGAAAGGGTGAGTGAACTACTTGGCAACACTAGCAAAAAGCTCTTGTCACTCCTGGTGTTCTCTCCTATTCCATCACCAGTAACAGCTCTCCACGGATGCTGAAGCAATACTTTGGCGTGATGATCACTGGCATGTTACCTTTCAAAAAATGGTCATTAGAAATACTCACAATTGAGACCATAATTTTAAAATTGCTATTATTTTTCCAGTCTGTTGCAGGTAAACATTTACAGCTATTTAAAATGAGGAGTTCTTCCTGGGCAATGTCCTGGTAAGTGACTGATGTCAAAGTACAGGTAACATCTGTGATACTGGCAAAGTGAAATTCTATATAGGTTAATGTGTGCATGCTTGGCACCTGTCTGTTTGTGAGCTGTCAGTTGAAAAGCAAAGCAACAAAAGAATTTTGCCCTGAAAGGAAGAAGTGAATCTATCTTCCCCTTATCTGTGTAATTCTCTAGTTTTTAAATGTTGCCTAACAATTCTCAGTGTCATCCATATTTTCTAAACTTCCTTGAATCTCTAGTTACTCCTGAAAGGGAAATTCTGTATCCTGTCTATTTTTCACAAGCAGTTATTTTTGATATCCATCAAAGGGAGAATTATATACCTATCTGGCAAATATGAGAATTTTCTTAGGGGCAGAACAATATGTGCAAATTTCATTGCCACATATTTCCCATCCACCTCCAACTTCAAATCTGCAAGATCCTGTTTGTTAAAAGTACTTCCTTAAAAACTAGAGGATTGCTTTGCCAAGGGGAAAATATACTCACAATTATCTTTCAAAGCAAAAACGTATTTACCACTTTGTTTTTCATTTAATAGCTTGCCAGTTGATAGCTGCTAAGTGAGTGCAGATTAACCTATTTGAAGCCTTGCTGTCTCAATATCGATAGATATTACCTATTGCACTTTGATTGCAGACACTTACCAGAACATTAGCTAAACACATTTTGGGGAATTATAAGTGCACCTGCAAAAAACAATTATAATAATATCTCAATTGCACACAGTTCTGCTATCTACATTTTTAAAGGGTAATGAACCAGTGGTGGTCATTCCTAAGAGCTATGTTGAGATCATTGGAGGAGCTGTGAATGGTGGTGGCACATAGCTCCAGGGGGAAATACAAACAAATATGGGATCAAGATTGGTAGGGGGAGGGAGAAAAGACTAGTTTTGTTGCAGAGAGCCTTGAATACTTGCTGGAGGACAAAGCCCAGTCTTCTCTCCATAAACGGCCCACACTTCACAGAGTTGGTTGTCATGTCATGCAACTTACTCAGTATCTTAAATCACATTAATATATCTTTATAATTATTGGTGCTTTAATTTAGATTAAATGTTACATGAATGTTATTCTTTAGCCTGGAAAGCGTTAAAATTATTGATCATAAATGTTATTACTTAATTGGCCTTATTTTTCCACTGCCTCAGTTTCAAGATAGAAAATACTGACCCATGATGGGAAGGGAGGCCATTTATGACCTTTGGCGTACATTTACATAGCTTCTCTGGCAGTTCTAAATGGAGGGATGATACCAGTTTGAATGTGTCATGTTCATTCTACATGAGCCTTGCTACAATAACAGCATTTTGCATGTGTATTAGCGCCCTTATTGGCATTGTCTGCACTGCTAAAAGCTAAGTTTTGTGCCTGATTGAGGACTGCATGCATTCATTCTGACATTAAATAATGCCAGTAAGGGAGTAGTGGTGCATCAAAAGTATGCTAAATCTTTTAACACATAGGTTAAAAAGTGGCACGATTCAACCCTTTCCCCAACACAATAGCAACTTTAAAGACTTGCCTAAAATGTCTAATATATTAATATATATCAAAATTTAAATAGTAAAATTAATATATTAAAACCATGCTTTGCTGACTTCTCAAGCATGGCCAAAATTTGCTATGATAATCTTCCCCCTGTTTAATTTCTTAACTGAAGTGGCAAACTTAGAATACCATGGGAAGAAATATGGACAACACTGTCCATATTTCTGGTAACATGTTTCTAGTTACGTAGCCAGTGAAAAGTAACTGGAAATCTAAAAAGTGGTATGCAGAAGTGTGCTGCAGATTATTATTTTTACTGCACTCATGAATAGTAACCTTTTGAATATGAATACTGTTCAGTGGGATAAAGCTGATGAAGATTGAGGACTAGTGATTCCAGGAAATAAAATGTCAAGTAGAGAACAAGTGAAATGGTCAGTGTGTCCAGCACTTTCAGGTGGCGTGAAGATGATCTGCAATGTTTGAAAGGGGTATATATGGGCAAAAAATGTGAAAATACAGTTTGGAAATAATTTTGAAACTTTTGATGAACTGGGAACTTCCCTCCATTTAATCAAGTCTCACCCCACTATTAGAAAGAAAGGCAGCTGCCTCAGGCAGCAGATGCTAAATGGGTCAGAGTGGTAGGAAATGTTGGAGGACAGAGATGTGCCTGTCATATGCCCTGTTCTGTTCCCCCTAAAATAGTATCCTACTCTCAGGTGTGGTAGAACTTTCTGTCCTCTTGCCAGTACTGGGAAAAGAGTCACACTGAGAGCCAAAGGTGCAGTGATTACAGTGTTGGACTGGAAGTCAGAAGATCTGGGTTTTAATCCCCATTCAGCCTTGAAGCTTACTGGGCCAGTCACTGACTCTCAGCTGAACTTTACCCACAGCGTTGTTGTAGGGATAAAATAGAGAAGAGAATCTTGAGAGCCACTTTGGGTTCTTGCAAAGAGAGAAAGATAGGATAGAAATATGTGCAATGATAACAATAAGACCTGCCAGAATTCTTGTTTTTTACTTCAGGCAGCAAATTGTCTGCATTTAATAAAAGTTGATCTTGTTCAAAACATGTAAAGCTATGCTGCATTGCTTCACAAATAAGTAGTACACATGCCTGCTGAAATAAACAATACACAGGAGTTGCCTTCTCTAAATATTCAAGAGAGAGCTTTTTATATACTGGTGATATTACCAGTATTTCAGCTAACTCAGCAACATAAATGTAATATCTGGCATTCAGGGACATACTTTGAAGGTTTGGGTGTCCATAAAGCAGTTAATGGATTAAATTCACTTATATATGTGTAGTTCTCCTCTGAAGATGCAATATCAAAATTCCAATTTAATAGGTCATCCAAGAATAATTCAGTGTAGGTTACTTAATATGAAATTGAAATGGTCTTCCATTTTATTTACCTGTTCCATAACAGTAAGCTTTAAATAAAGCAGTGGGATGAGGAATTATGGATAGAAACACTGGCTGGAACAGCTGGGGCTGACAAATGACTTTGAAGTCCTGGTTTCTGACTGTTTCCACTGTTGCTCAACAACTTTGCTACAACAGAGTCATGTTGCAACGTCTTCTGAAAAATGTGCCAGTGTATGTTGATAAAGGAAGGTTGGAAGATTCATTAAAGTTGTATATTGTTTTTGTTATTTGCCATCAAGTCATGTCTTACTTACGGTGATCCTATGAATGAATGCCTTCCAAAGTGTGCTGTCTTTGGCAGCCCTGCTCAGATCAGTTCTTGTAAAGTCAGTGCTGTGGCATCTTTTATGGAATTTATCAATCTCCTAATTGGTAACCTTGCTGTTCTGCATTCAACTTTTCAGAGTGTTATTCTGTTCTCCAATAAGTAAGTTTTTCCTCCTCATGATGCAGCCAATGTGTGATGCAGACTTAATGTATTCATGATGTCCTCCTCCAGCATCATGTTTTGAATGGATCAGTTTGCTTCCTGTCATCTTTCTTCATTATCTAATTTTTACACCCATACATAGTGATCAGGAATACAATTGTGTAGATGATCTTGGCCTTGGTATCTAGTGAAACTTTTCTAGTTCTTTCCTTGCTGAGCTTTCAGATCTAAATCTTCTGATTTCTTGCTGCAGCCTCCCTTTGGATTAATAGTTGAGCCAAGATATGCATTTTTCACAATTTCAGTTTCTTAATTGCTGGAATTAAAGTTTTATAATTCTTCTATAGTGATTATTTTTGCTTAATGTTTTGCTGCAGTCCTGCTTTTGCACTTTCTTTGTTCATTGGATGTCATTTCAATTAATTGCTTTCTGCCAGTAGTACGGTAGCATCTGCATATCTTAAATTAGCGCTGTTTCTTCTGCCATTTTCACTTTGATCCTAATCCAGTTCAAGCTGTATGAGCTGCATACAGATTAAATAGATAGGAAGATAATACCTTATCCTGAGGAAAACCATTCTGTTTCTCCATATTCTGTCCTTACAGTAGCTTCTTCTCCATGATACATGTTATGTATCAGGACAATCGAGTGCTGAGTTGCACCCATTTCTTTCAGAACTATCCATATCATATCTACTTTCCCCCTCTATTGACAGTTCAGAGTCAGTAAAACAATCTGTTCCTGATCATGCTTAGGCAGTGAGAATACAGTGAGTCCATCTCTGGTATCCAATTACATAGTCTGTTCGATTTCTGTATTCTCATCTGGTAATGTCCATGTGTACAGCCCTCTGATCAGTTACTTGTAGTAAGTAACATTGTTAGTCTCACATAATTCTCGTAAGTTGTTCCATTTCTGATACCTAGGCCAAATTCTTCCACAGTATTGGATTCTGCTTTGTTTCCAACATTTGTAAGCAGAGACATCACCCTGCCAACAAAAGTGTGTATACTCAAGGCTATGGTTTTCCCAGTTGCAATGTATGACTGTGAAAGCTGGACCATAAGGAAGGCTGAGCGCCAAAGGATTGAGGCCTTTGAATTGTGGTGCTGGAGAAGACTCCTGCGAGTCCCTTGGACCCGCAAGGCAATCAAACTGGTCAGTCCTAGAGGAGATCAACCCTGACTGCTCTTTAGAAGGCCAGATACTGAAGATGAAACTCAAATACTTTGGCCACCTAATGAGAAGGAAGGACTCCCTGGAGAAGAGCCTAATGTTGGGAACAATAGATGGCAAATAGATGGAGTCACTGAAGCAGTTGGTGTGAACTTAAGTGGACTCCGGGGGATGGTGGAGGACAAGAAGGCCTGGAGGAATGTTGTCCATGGGGTCACGATGGGTCGGACATGACTTCATGACTAACAACAACAACAAACCCATGAGTATTACCATATCTAGTTTTGCTGTGCTATCAGTTTTGTTTTGGATCCTGAATAAAGTTTTTTTATTTCTTCTTCAGCTTTTTTTATTGGAGCATAGACTTCAGTGATGATTACATTAAGAGGTTTTCCAAGAATTCTGACCAATTTTATTCAATTGAATTTTTCATTATAGCCCCTTACTGCCTGCGCTATGTCTTGCCTCAGTATTAGATCAACTCAGTTTCTTTCAAGTTTGGCATTTCCAGAGTAAAACTGGTTTTTCTGACTGAAAATGCTCCATTCCAGTCCACTTAGTGCACTCATGCCAAGTACTGCAAAGTTTAACTGTTCAATTTCTTGTTTTATGATTTTCAGTTCATTTTGACACTTGTTTTCAATGTCCCATATTCCAGTTGCATGAATTGTGCAGCATCAGACTTTCAGCTTTGTTGAAGTGTCATTAGCAGAGTCATACTTGTTCTTTGCTCTTTCTTGGTAGCTAGTTGAGTGCTTTCCAACCAGGAAGTCTTATTTTCTGGCACTATCACTTGTTTCATTTCATTATAGGATTTGCAAAGTAGGAATATTTAGAAGTGGTTTACCATTGTCTCTTCCTGTGCAGTACTAAGCAGAGTTAATTTGACCTTCACTGCAATTTACCGCAAAAAATCCTTTACCAGTGTCACCTTCAGCCACTGCTGGTGCACAGTAAGCTACACTTCTGAACTTTCTGCACCTGCATAACCATCAGAGATACCTATTCTTTTCTGCTGATGTGGCAGTTACTCCTGAAGAGGGTCACTGCATCTTAGTCTGGTTTCTCTGCTTTGACCTTTTCACCTTGACCCTGCTAGGGACCAGCCCAGTGAAAAAGTCTGGCCTCTTCACAACAATGCTCTCAGCTTCTCTTCCTCTCCAACCATATTAAAGTGTAGTTTCACGAGAGGAAAACTTGCCTTTTTCCCTAAATCTACTTAGATCAGAAACTTGAAGAAAAATGAAAGGAGTGAAGAAGTTTAGCTAACCATGACTGGTATGCTGGGCTATTAGACAGTAAAACTATGCATATTTATTGGAGTAACTCACACTGAAAGTTATGCATGCAAGAGGACAGAGAGTTATATTCTATGATACCATAAATGGACAAATTCTGGTCAAAATTCCCAAAGCGTTTACTCCAGATATGGGCACTGTAGTGAACTGACACAGTCTACTTTGTACCTACCACAGTCTACTTTGTACTTTCTACAGTCTACTACTCCAACAACATGAAGATGGATAAACATGCATACATGTGCACTTTATTTAAATGTTCAGATAAATGAAATGTGTTCAAAAATACGACAGTCTCTGTACCAGCATAGTGTAACAGTCGACATCATTCGCTAAAGTAAAGTTTCATCTTCTCAAACTCTCTGTTGTGCAGCTGGCAGAAGGATATGCAGTAAGAGAATGGCTTGTCTTGTCATCTTGTCCTTCTAACACCATGACAACAACGCCTTTGGAAGTGCAGTGATTCAGAGAAAGGAAGTAAGGAAACAAAGGGAGCAAACATGAGAGAGAGAAAAGGCCAGAGGTCACAACAAGGAGAAAAGAGAACAAAAGTGAGAGAAGGAAAAGAAGACATAGGAAAGGGAATTTCAAGCTAAGAAGTAGCTTGAATGAATCCAAAAACATAATCCTCACAAAATAGAGAAAGCAGTTTTTTAAAAAGTTGTTGCAAATATTACCAGCAGCATGCAACTTATATATGTGAAGACAATGTGTAAACATAACCTTCTTAAAGGATAACAAAAATTAAAAATCGTAAAGACTTTGTTAACAATGTTAAAATTATTAAAGATTAATAATATTTTAAAACTGTAATTTTCTTTTAAGCATACTTAAATATTATTGAATACTAATTTTTCAGCAATCCAGCCTTTTGAAAAAGAAGTTTTGAATCTTTATTTTATTTGCCTGAGGCTTAAGTAGAGAACAGACGTTATCCTACTACCCCTTGTCTTTATACCCCTCTTTGTACATGAGTTGTTTTATTGTGTGATTGTCAGTAGCTACTCATGGGTGTTTACATATTCTTTAAACAATATTATGACCCTCCAGTTTCACTTTCCACAAGTAGTTATAGAGCAAGAAAGATGGCATATTATTTCTTGCAGTTAGGAAAAACACTGTTTCAAGTGGTTTATT
The DNA here is from genome assembly GCF_004798865.1 of Varanus komodoensis. Classification (NCBI taxonomy): domain Eukaryota; kingdom Metazoa; phylum Chordata; class Lepidosauria; order Squamata; family Varanidae; genus Varanus; species Varanus komodoensis. The sequence continues at coordinate 307,937 of NW_025336236.1, forward strand.
TGTGCTATTCCACTATACCTAGAGTGCCACCTAGAGGTAGCTGAAAAGCAGAGAAAATGTTTCTCATCTCAGTTCTGTAATGAAAATGAAAGTACATGAAGCGTATTATAGCCTCATGTAGAAGAACCCTTGGTAAGGGGGCCTCTGTTTTATTGATTTTTTGTAGTTTTTATTGAATTGTGGTGCTGTTTAGGAACTTTGTAAACTCCCCAGAAAACACTGGCTATTGGGAATTGTAGAATTTAAATAATGTGCAAACCAAGAGCTGTGATTTGAAATAGATACGGTTTTTTAAGGTATCGAAACAAGCCATGGTTTATTGTTAACCTGATTAATAATTTGATAAAGTTTATTTTAAGCCATTATTTCTTGTTCGCATGTAACAAACAAGCCAGAAATCTGGCAAAATATAGCAATCCTGGTCTGCTCCTTATCCCATTACACAGGAAAAGAAGAGAGCAGGCTCTTTTCTACTCATACATACAGTGCTAAACCACAGTTTAGTTTTACATGTGAAGCCTACTGTTGAGCAATAAATAAATGTATCAGTTGAAGATATGGTAAGTGAGAAATCTGAGACACTGCATCCTTTTATCTGAAACGCAAGATGCTGTGAATTTTAATTGTTTTTCCTCTCAGTCCTGCTTTCTATTACAAATAACTGAATAACATGGAAGGTAGGTCCAAGATCCACAGCTGGATCTGGGAAGATGATCATTGTTTCTGTTCTTTGCTTTTTCATAATCCTCTTGATTAAGATGTGCTTCAAATCCTAGTGAAGATCGAATCTTGCTTATGTATGGACCATTATTAAGTTAGTGCTAACAAAACCCTTAACCTTAATTTAGGCAGGTGGGATACTGTTGCATTCAAGATGTGGGGGCAGGGGAAGAGAATGAATTATTGCTAATTATAGTAATAATTATAAAATAAACTATGCATCCATTGACTAATATGCTCACTTGAATTTAATCAAGGATAATGTGGTTATTTTGGCTTTTTAGGCTTTGTAGGTTTTATGAAGGGTAGTTAAAATTCTTTGACAATACAACTCAAATTCTTTGATATTTTTCCCTTTATCTTACTAAATTGAGAAGCTTCTCAAGGTGCGTGGATTTCCAACACTAGAGTTAGCTAGAAATATTTCAGCAATTCACTGTTCACAATTACCTAGATTCAGTTCAGCTTTTGCATGATACTAAATAAATAGTTATTGCAAGTGCATTTAACATAGAATAAGGACTAGATGATGCAATCCTTTGACACATAGCAGGTTTCTTAGTTTGCACTCTGTTGTATGTATTTTGAAGTGGTTAAACTTAACTTCTGTGGGAACAAACTGCAATTCAACATTGCAACTGCAAACAATCCTAAGTGACATTCTGGTTGGCTTGTCTGTTTATTTATTCTTATCTAACATATGTATGCCTTCTTTCTTACATTGCTATTTATATATCTCTTTCTTCATGCTTTCCCACCTTTGTTGTTAACCCCCTGAGTTTGGTTCTTGATCCTCTCTTAGTTCCTGAAGAGTATATTTAAAAAGGCATTCTGCGCATCGTCCTAGTTTGTATTCTATTAATCTTTATGGTTTTTTCCTTAGATTAGTTCATGTCATTCTCTGCTTCATGCTTCTCATTATTAGCATTTTTCTATTTTAACTCTTTCTTTGCAATGGCTGCTTGCTCCATCTTGTATTCAGTATAAGTTATTTTCTCCTACACTGCTAATGTTCTTCCACCAATCTTCATTCTTTGTTTTCCAAATTATTCCTGATATTTCATAAGCCACATACTGCATCTGCTGTTTATGTCCTTTCTCTCTTGATTCTTTTGCTATTATCTTGCTTTCGTTGTGCTACTACACTCTTTCCTCTTTTAAGAGACATCTCAAAATCTATCTCTTCTAAGGCCTTCTTCCGTGATAGCAGTCTTTATATTTGATGGTCACAGGAATATAAATGGGCAACCTTATTTTCATCAGATATAATAGTATGCTGGATAATCTAAGGGCTCTAATTTTAAGGCCTCTGTCAGCCAGGCTGAACAGGTTGGAGGCTTTTGATCATGGCCAGCTGGATGGGTCTCTTGGCACATCAAGATGTCTTACATAGCTGTGCCTGGGGTCAGTGTTTTAAAAGTCCTTGCAAAGAGTAGATGCAGGCCCTGTCTGTCTGTCTGTCTGTCTGTCTATCTAACATACCTTTATAGCACTTAATATATTACTCTCTAAGAGGTTTACATTAAAATGCCACATAAAATATAGAAAAATTAAACAATACATTTAAACAGTTAAGAATGTTTAAAACCATTGAAGACTCTTCTTCCACAACATATACTGTTGTGCTTCCTTTTCCCCCTCTGCTATCTCACCCAAGGATGCTATTTCATGTTCAGAAGAAAAGCCATCATAGTACTTTCCAAAGCGACTGTGAGGGGTAGGGTATAGGGTGAAAGAATCTCCTCTTGGATTCTTGCTCCAAAGGTTCAGGTATGTGTCAGGAATCTGCACTGCTTTCAAAAAACCTACAAGAATGCTCTGCATTTTGGCATTATTGTGACTATTAATATTATGCATGTTAGCTTGAGTGACAGTAGAACAACTGGGAAATTGAAATCATACTACTATTTGTAATAATACTGGTTTTAACACCAGTTTTACAATGAGGCCAGATTATTTGTAACATGAGAAAATGGTATGTATAAACCAGACAATCATGAATATGGATCCACTGTGGTATCAGTAGCACAGTTTGGGGACAGTTTGGACTGCCTCTGTTAACACCAAAGTTTTATAAATTGCACTGACCCCAGGAAATATAAATTCTCTGCTACTTCAACTATTTAGAAGTTGCCTGCACTATTTCCAGGAATACTTCTATTTTATTAAATATTTACCTGAATGTGTATTACTGAATCAGTTGTAAATTTGTGACCGAGTGTCAAATGAAAAAAAAACAAATATTCTAACCAGACTTTCCCTGTAAAAAAACAATTATTTAAATATTGATAGTAACATAAAATATCTGTTGCCATTTATATTTTCATATATCTCAGTATCATAAATCCTGCTTCATTATGCCATATTTCATTGTTGCATGAAATCATGTTTTATTGCTGCTTGTGAACCTTTGAGGGAATCCATCCATTTTGAGCTTATCTGAAGAATGGTACAATCAAAACATGTCATAGTGAAATCATAATGTCTATTATACTAAAATATTTGACATTTAAATCCCTCTTCAAAATATGTGTTGCTATGAATGTAGCAGAGAATGTCCACTGAAAAAAGAAAGTAATTGACAAATACAATTGAGATGATGATGATTTGCAAATATTATTATGCACTGTTATTTTCAGCTATTTGAGTTAAAATGTAAGAATGTATTATGTATGGGAGAATCATCCAAAATGTATTTCTAACAATTCTCCAGAAGTTTTGATAAATTTGGTAGGAATTTGTGCTAGTCTCCTTCTCCTTCTCCAACTTGTGAATTCTTTCATGCTGAACCGTAGTATCATTTGCATGTCGCTGTAGTCCACTTTGATTTACCTACTGTACAGCTTTTCTCTCGCCACTGTTCATTTGGACTTCTTTGTATAATCTCCCTTCTATTACTTGTCACACTTCTTTGTTGGCATGTACTGGAAATGTATTCAGCAGATGTACAGTAGACTTGCTATCTCAAAAAACAGGAAAGGTAGAGGGAGCTGATCTATTATCTAACAGCTTCTTTATAGAGATTAAACCATCTCAGAAGCTGTGCATCCTTTTGTTTCTACGCATTGTATTATTTTTCTTTGAAGCCTTCTAAATAAGCAGACACCTATAATTTAAAATGCACAGTTTAATTTGAATTCTGAAATGAATGTTTTAAGTGCAATGTCCATGGGTTTGTTGTATCTGTGTGAGCTATGATCCCAGATAAGTTTTCTGCTGTCATAGGTCATTGCCATCAGTAATATTTTGAGATGTTGGTTATTGTGGAAAAATCTTCTGGGTATACTTCATACAAAGTGCAAAGCATAATACAATATTTACAATTTCAGCACTGCACACTATTAATATTTGATTGGTGTTGCAAGTGTCACATGCTGTTATTGTCAGTGGCACTGAAAAGAAAATGTTCAATGGGGAGAACAACCCTGTACATAGAAAGATCAAGAAAGACAAGTGGCAGTCAGAAGGTTAAAAGCATCATGATGAGATATCAAGGGACTTAAAAAGTATAATTATTTAAGGAGTATTATCTACTTCCCCTTGAACAAGGCTCGTTTTCAAATAAAGCTTTATCACACCATTGCTTGTAAATCACATTGCTGTTATGTGTAGAGTATAGCAAACTTTTACCATCTTCTTGATCAAACAATAGAGCAAGGACGGGAAATTTGTGGCTGTCCACATGATGTTACACTGCAGCTCCCATCATCCCACACCACTGGCTTTGTTACCTGTGGCTGATGGGAGTGACAGTCTGCCAACATCTGGAGGGACACACATTCCCTGATGAAATAAGGTCATGAGGCCCCACAATAAAACTATTGTTTCAGAAACCCACCCCCAAAATATTGGCATGATCCTTGCCCCCAATTCTAGATGATGACAATCCTATTTTTATACCTGATCATCTAAAGGAGCAGTAAATTTTTAGATACATCAACCAATGGCAAATTTCCCATAAAGAGCTAAAATTAGTACAGAGTCTGTAAAGCATGATTCATTCATTTCAGATATTGCCTGCTGGCACCTCAGTACTACTTTGTTACATTCATTTTGTGTTGTTTTTATTGTAACCATCCCAAGACACTAGTAGTTGGACAGGATATAAAAGCTTTAAATAAAATGAATGAATGAATGAATGAATAAATAAATAATCTCTTTTGTAATTCCATGCTTTTCAATTTGGTTGCCTTTTCTTCTTTTGAGTTAGTTTGTGACTTGTGTCTAGGCACTATAGAAAGTCACTCACTGATGTTATCATTCTGAGGAGGAGGAGGAGGAGGAGGGCAGGACCAAAGGGGGCTGGGTCTTTGTAATTTCAAGGCAGAGTGTGACAATTGGCCTGCCTAGGAAGGGACAGAAGGGCTTTCAGAAAGGGAGGGAAGCATATGCAAGACCTAGTCCTTGACTCAGTAAGGAGGCTTCAGGAGAAATGAGCAGTGCAGCAGGAGAGGCTTCATCATTTGCACCATCTTGATCTCCATCTGTGAAAGCCACCCTGATGTTGGATGAGAAGCTTACTGAAAGGGGAGAGGCAGAACAGGAGGTTTCCAGTTTTGATCCAACTCTACACATAGGCAGATGCTTCTCCCTCAAATTTGGCAGAGTTCATACTGTTCTGTAATCTGTGTTTCAGTGAAAGAAATGCATTTTAAAAGCTAACCCTGAGTTTGAACCCAGGAGGGAGGGACTGGCTCACACCAGGCATCTACTTTTTCTTGTTCAGGCTCCATGGATTGCAATAATATTGCAGTTGTCCAAAAACTAAGTCAGTGCAATGTAGAACTGGACCTGGGGCTGATGAGACCCTCATTCATGTTGTGGTATGCAGATCCACCCAATATGTTCAGTGGTAATTGATTGTTTAAATAATAAGCACCTAACAATTGTTTTCAGGTTTATATTCATATTTATCAGTTGTGCGTCCACAGCATGGGAATGATAGTGCTTAGTGTCACCGTTTCCCACACCCTGTTCCCAGTGCACCGCTTCTTTGTCCACAGCTGACTTAATACAAAATACTATCAGTGCTACAATGTTTGGCATAGCCTTGGTACATGTGGCAAGTTAATTACCTTCAACCTAAACTGGATGTTCTCAAGTCCAGCTTATGTGATGACAGAGACTTCATAAGATGTCATTCCAGTGTTACTACAGCAGAGCAAACATTCACATTGAAATTATGCTTAAGAAACTTTTGGACTTTCCATTCAAATATATAAGGTAGAAATGGGATTTTAGGTTACTGGCTTTTTCACATAAGTAAAACTGGAAAAGTAAAAATATTGAAAGGAAACACAAGAGAAAAACTCTTCTAACAATAGCACTGTGCATAGAAAGCATTGAAAATGTGCTCCCCCACAGTAAACTCCTACAATCCGGCCTGAATTCAGATGGGATGGCTTATAAGTAATGTTGCTGACAGACATCCAAATCAATTTAACAGAGTAAATAGCCTATTTGGAGAAATAAATGCTGGTATACTTTCCAGTGAACTAAAAGCAAGTATAAAAATTGTTTTAGTTGCTTCTGAACATTTGTGACATGAACAATGTAGAATATGTATACAGATGTTCTATAGACTTTTCTGGGTAGATTGCAAAATGTAGAAGATTCATCAGTAAGATCTTCTTGACATATCTTGTACCAGCACTCTCACTAAGCAGTTTCCTTTGTGATGTGTTTTTTATAGATTGTATTATGAAAAGGTTTCTACAGAAATGGGAGCTGTACAATCAAGATTAGATCTTTCACTGATAAAACTCCAAATTAATGGATTGATTTAATCCACTCAAAAGTATATACCTTATTTTCAACCACAGAATAACAAGAGATACAGGTGCAGTACTAGAAAGGTTAGGAGCGCTTGCATGAGAGCATGGCCTGCATTCTTTCTGTCTATATTTGATTTGTACATTTTTATTTGCAAAGGATAGATTTGAGGTAAATATATATCTTAAATAGTTGTATCTAACAAACATTTCAGCTTTTGCAGGCCTTTTATTTCCCCTTTAGTCAAATGCAGGGTGATCATATTAGGCTGTTGGCACTTTAAATGCTGACTGGTGTATCATGGAATAAGTTTTCATGGGACTCAGACATAAAATGAATGAAAAGAAAGAATGCGGTTGCTAGATACAGTCATTGGGGCCCAATAGAGGTTGTTTGAAAACTGCTGTTTTATTTTTGTCTGTATGCCTTATAACGAAGTCCAGATTCTTAATGCAGTAAATTTTATTTAAATGTTACTGAAAATTAAAACAGTAAACTGTTTAAAAAGTAGCTGGAACCTACTTTTTAAGAGGGAATGTATGTGTTACTGTGAATATCAGGCACTGGTGATGGTTCATCAGGCTTCATCAGCAAATATTGATAATTCTTCATTTACTGAAAGAATGCTAAAAGCTGTATCAACTGTTTCTAACTTCTAAAATTCACAGTAACAGGCACTATAGTGCCGCTAAGCAGTAAAGCAGACTAGCTGAAACATTTTTAGTAAAGAATATTTAGAAACCCTCAAGTGGGACTCAATCCTTGCTTTGTTGCATTGAAGCCATTATACTGAGACAGCATAACTGACAGTAGATTTGGCCTCTGGGATTTTGCATACCCATAGTAAACTAAGGCAACAATAAAACATGAGCAGTAGGCAAGTCACGAAAAGAAATTTCATGTGAAGTACATTCAAAATATGGGATAATTCTGGCAGTGTTCCAGAAATGATGATGTTTAGACAGGAGAGCAGTGTTGGGAATAAAACAGAATTAATGTTAAGATGTGCAAGAGGAAATAGAACTTCGAATCAGTAATCTGAAGCCCAGACTTTTGCATGCACTTCACAGGAAATTTTCAACTATATGGTTATGAAAGTAACATTAAAATGAGAGACAGAGAAAAGATGTTTGTATTAATAGTTGCAGAATTCCAAACCACAGTAGAAACTTTTGTTGCCTATGCAAAAAAATATACATCTTAACTACAAACTGTCATTCCCTCACTCACTGAACTGCACTCAGCAGAGTTTGGCTACACCAGCTATCTGACCAGCAGGAATGCAGTGAGTCTACCCCCTGCAAAGAATGTTATGTGGATTTTCAGGGGCAGTTTGCAGCTACCCAATTGACCTTCATTGGCCCAAATGTTTTTGCAAAACTGATTTTAATGTCAGTCTGTTATGCTATCCTGAGCAAAGTAAAGATCAATTTCAGTGATCAGAAAGGATTGTGTTGAGTGCTGACACTCAGTTACTGGTGGTATGGTAGATCTCTGGAAGCAAAGCAAACCTCTTGAGAAATCGTTTTCTTCTAAATTCTTAGCCTTCTTAATCATTGACTTTAATGGACCACTTCACTGAAATCCGTAGAGTAGTGTCTGCTAAACCAGGGTCTAATCAGATTCAATTCACCTTGAATACTTGAGGAAGACGAACACTGAAGTAGCTAACATATGCTCTTCGTTTCACCCATTTGACTCTTGTATGTACTCTAACACTTCAGTGGATGATTATCTGTTTTAATACCGTTTTTCAAAACAAGTCTTTTGTTTTAAGATGGATGGAGTTGATCGGCGAAGGAATAAGGGCAATAATTCAGAGGGCATTTTTCTTTGTGTGGTTGTTGTCTTTGTTTTTTTCTGTATCAGTGTGGGAATTGTACAAAATACTATGGAGTGGCCCGGCATTACAGCTGTGTCACAGAGATTAAGTGTGTAACTGTTTTGTGTCTAAAACCGTTTCTTCATATTCATATTACTTTGTACCTTGAAACAGCATTCAACAGGCACAGTTTCCCTTAAACCAGACATTAAGTAAAATAATTAAATGCTAAGGAAGGCAATTATTCTCAATACAGTATTTTAAAATATAAAACTATTTTTCTATAAAAATGCATTTACAATGGTATCTTGGTCTGTTTTTTTCCCCATGCATGTGTATGCATTGTTAAATGTAATGTTTTCTTTACCATCAGCAATGCATCTATTTGGCCTCAACTGGCAGTTACAACAGACTGAAAACGACACATTTGAAAATGGAAAAGTGAATTCTGATACTGTGCCAACACACACCGTATCATTACCTTCTGGTGAAAATGGTAAGCAAGCATTTAACTTTCACTATCTACCAAGGTTCTTATAACTCTCGTCTAACAATTGCAACTAATTTTATTACATCTACTGAAATTACAATGGATTTTTTTAAATGAACAGATAGAATTGCTGGATCCTATGACCTGATTTGAATGTTGTGACTCTCCATAGGCTTTTTAAGCCATCACTAGTTATGAACTAGTGGAAGAGAATGCACAGGTTGATTTGATAATTTATCATCATGTGTGAACCCGGAATGGCACACTGCTGAGGGAGAAACAAACCTAGAATTGTAATCCAAGAAGAAACTATGGAATTTTGAGATCTGATCATCTATTTCATAGTTGAAAATGATACAACCACACATCTGCTTTGACCCACAGACTTATTTGGTTTTACATCCATGCCTTAGAACCTGTCACTAGAAATTGAGAAGACAGAGCCACCTTCACTGAAGTTCTGGTATTGTTTTCCCATTTTCCTTTTGCTACCAGAAAAGAAGGCAATCTCAGAAAAGATTTAGGATAGATGTAGTCATTGAATTAGTTTCAGTTAATTGCTTTGGATATAACATAGAGTAGATTCACAGCAAATTAATAGGATTAAGAACAAATACTTTTTATTTAAATTTTCATCCCAATCTGTGTTTTAGTGGTAATTTATAGTTGACGAAGTTTGTATAGCAATGCCTGGAGAAAAAGTGCTAACAGAAGGATTGTGCATAAGACAGCTACCGTATTTAAAGTGAGTTTAGTTTGGATGACAGGAACATGTTTTCAGAGTAAAACATTGCTTGATTAGGAGTAAACACAGTCTCTAAAGGAAGCTCTTGAGTAGCCTTCCCCAGTTGGAAGTCCAGATTTGTTGGACTACAGTTTCCATTATTTCCAGTTAAAAAGGACAGTGTGACTGGGGATGGTGGGTATTTAATATATCAGAAGGGCACTAGCTTGGAGAAGGCTGCTCCTGGGCATATGCCATCTGGATATTATTATGTAGTAGACCCAGCAACTAGAACAGACACATTGATGTGTGTGCTTCTCATGGTCTGTTTGTCTTTCTCTGAAAAGCCTTAAGGCTTTCCTTGTGTTATACTGAAGTTGTATGCCTCCTATCATGGTACACTGTTTAGCTTTCTTAGAAGTTGTCCTAGGATATTATATTGAGGTTGCCTCTTCCAGGCAATATATAAAAGTCAAATGCCATATTAATTTTGTTGTGGGAGCTCTTAAACACAAACCACCTAAGGGATTACATTTTATTGACTTTCTCTGATGTTGCCCTTTAAGTTTTTCTAAATCTTAAAGAGCCCATCCACTTTTAGTGAACAGATCGATAGTTTTTAAATGGAAAACCAGATTTAAATGGTTGATGAATACTGTATTTGCTGAACTATTTCCTTTAAATCTGTTTTCCCATTCAAAATGTACTGGTGACCTCTGTGTCATTGCAGATATAGATAGAAGCCTTTTCTATTCACTTTGCTGTCCATCACAGTTCCAAATTACAGAAATGATATGACTCCATCTCCAATCTCTGCCATTTTTCAGAAATTTTGTCCAAAAGAATGCTCCTTTCCCTCCTTCTCTCATTTCTTTTTGCTTCAGATCTGTGCCTTGTACTTTAGTATCCATTATCTCTATTCTTATGTGGGTGGCTTCCTACTTATAGAAAAGAACAGGGGGAAAATCTATTGTGCATTTAATGAATATATATACACTGTACTAGCAGCTGTGGCTGCCACATTCTTCAACTATGACTAACCAGTGCATTTTTACATAGAAAGTCATTTTCACAATTGCTATTGACATGTTCAGTGTGCATTGGACAGAGAGAAAGAGGGGGGAAATCATATTCTTAAATGTTAATGTATTTGTGTTGAAGGGTATGGAATTAGATCATGGGTGATGACTTCCAGTGCAGTCAATTCAGATAAGTAGTTTCTGATAATATGTAGTTAACATTTCATGACATTCAATATTGAGACACTGTTATTTAAAAATCGAGAACAATGAATAATTATTTTACATTTTACACGTTGTACTTTCTCAGGGCTTACACTAGAGTGCTGAAAGCTCTTGAGCAAGAGTATTAATGTGCTTTCTACACTTCCCAAAACTGGACTCATCTTGGGGGCAAGACGTGGCTTATACCCATGATCCCTCGTTCTGTCCCCTCTTAGATGTTTACTGCCCCAAACCCAAGATCATTCTCTTTCATCCATCTTGTGGCATAGTGGCTAATTGGTGGTTTGATTGCTGAACAAGGATAACCACAAGACTGACATAAAAGCCAGCCTGCCACCATGATGTTCAGTACTGCCAGCAACATGTAGCCATACAGTTATCCAGCATCAATAACACTAGCCAGAGTACAATTCATCTTAGCCAGCCTGGATGTTATTCATGTATTTATTATATTTTTATTAGCCTATTAACAATACTTTTCTGGGCAGATTACATAAAGGTAAAAGAATAAAATGCAATACAACTTGCAACAACAACAAAAAGCACAGGAAAAAGTATATAAAATTGAAAAACTGCTCTTTCCTTCCTCATGTTCTGCTTTCACTAGACTACTGCTGAGTAGCACTATGACTGGCCAATTATGTTTGTTACCCAGGAAAAGGCAGTCAGTTTGCTGAGCAAAACATGGGGAAGTCTTAAGGAGTGACTGGGATCCTGCTGGGGATATGGCCATCCACACTCTTGAGGAGCAAAAAGAAAAAGAAATCATTGTGATTAATATATGTGTTAAGAAAGGCATGAGATAGACTGTGCTTACATGCTTGTAGTGGCTTGTTGCCCACACTTATGTGGGGCTGGCTGCATATTGAGCCCTAAAGTGATGACTTAAGAATATGTTGGGAGTGAGGCCAAAAGAGTTTGATTGTTGACTAGGCATTAAATGCTAACCCATTGTGTCCATAGCAATGGTAGAATCTGGTATGTCCTATTAGTTATGACCCTCTCTTGATGCTAAATGTGCTTAACACTTGTGCTTGACCTTACTATATCATGACTCTAACATGATGATTGATATTTGCCAGAAGCATTTTTTAAAATTTGTGACAATTGGGATGTAGCACTAAAGAATGCTGTTAAGAAAAGAACAAGCACTATCTTCAGCTCAGCCTTTCAAATCCTTAGTTCATCTTATCTCATAATCTGATGCTATTTCGATGAGTTTCTGATTTTTGTTTTTGGGGTTTTGTTATTGTGTGTGGGGGGGGTTGTTTGTTTTGTTTTGCTTTGCTTTGTTTTTGACAGCCTTGCTACATTAGATTGCTTGGTAGGGATGGAGAAATAAATGAGGACATGGGATAAGTTGAATTAGACATTATAGAGGTGCTTGAAGTGAAGTGCCATCAGCATGCGGATAATGTTCAGCTTGTTCTCTCTATGACATCTGAGTCAGTGAAGCTATGCAATTTTTGGAACAGTACCTGGAGTTGGTATAGGGACTCATACAGAATTATTGTGGTATTTTGGGCAAACTACTCTATCAGGGAATTAGGTATACAGATAGAGTTGCATTCACCTTGAAAAAAGAAAGATAGGCAACTTGTGCCTTTAACCAGCTTTACCTGGTTTCAGAGCGGGGATAGTCAGACTGTGGGGATCCATTTTCTGGTACTTTTTCAATTGAATTAATATGTCATTGTACATGGGGCTGGCTGCCCTTGAAGATGAATTTTGCAACTTTGGAATAGTGCAGAATATGGTTATCAAAAATTTAATCTGTTGAGCCAAATGGAATATTACACAGATCCTTAAAGTGCTTCATTGCTTCTCAATGTAGTATAAAGTGCTGGTGCTTTCCTTTAAAGCCCTAAATGACTTGAGACCCAAATAACAAAGGCACGTCCCTCCATACATCAAGCTACACAGATCGTAGGCTTTCAGAGGAAGCTCCTCCCTAGGTTCCTTTGACTGTAGAAGCTTATTGTGTAGAAACAAGGCAAAGAGTCTTCTTTGTGGATGACTCCATCTTTGTAAAGCCTTCCTCAGTGACCCTTAACTGGCACCAATGCTGTTATCATTTCAATGCCAGATTAAACCTTATTTGTCAAGGCATTTTAAAGTGTTGGCCTGGTTTATTTGGCTTACTCCCTCATTTTTATACATTTGTTTTATTATGGTGCTGTTTTGTGATTTTATTGTGTAGCATATCTTGTTTTTTATACCTCGTAGATAGTACCCTGATATTCTAGGATGAAGGGCAGCTTAAAATTATTTTAAGTTAAAAAAGTGAAGGGCATGCCATTTTGAACAGGAATCTTGTGTTCTTTGTAACATATGGGGTTGCATGTGCCACACTGTTCAGGTAAAGTGTCCTTCATTTGAAATGACAAATGAATTGAATGCTACAATGTTGAAATATATTAACACACATCAGGGACAAGTACATTATGTTAGAAATGGCCATAATCTGCAATTAATAAATGCACAGTGACTAGAGGTTATGCTTATCTAAAGTGTTTACCTTACAGTGTACTATGGGGTAAAGTTTATCCCTGAGGTATTAAGTGAGTGGTTAGGTGATACATTTACATTCTGATTTGAGCCTGTGCTGGCTCAGTTCAGTTTATGGTGATATCCCAACCAATCAGTAGAATAAAGCACAATGCATGAGCAATTTCTACCTTATGTTTATAAACATACTTATAAGTACCCACCAAATAAAAATTAATGCTGATACAGCAATCGGTCATAGTGATTACTCAAGTGGTACATGTCAACAGTTGTTGCATGTAAAAGAAGTATACATTGTCTGAATATTCCTCCTATTTTATGACTTTCTCAACATGAGTACTTAAATTCACTTAACAACCACTACTGAAAGTGAACACATGCTCCTTTTCTTCTGCTTATTAATGTTAGATTTAGTGTCTTTGCTTCACACGAGAATTTGAGAAATTTTATGAAATATTTGCCAAGTAATTTAGATTCAATACCGTTGTAAAAATGAATGGGTAATTTATAACAAAGTTAACTGAATTAGTCCACAAATCATATGAAAAGGAAAATAGTCCAAGTAAAAATATTATGTTAACTTTTTAAGCTGCCTAATTGCAATTAAAAGAATAGCGAAATTAGTTATATTCTATATAATGATACTGTTGTTCTGCATAAGCTGGAGAATGCTGAACATTCCTCCCTAATTACTATTACTAACCAGTTTCTTTTCTAATATGAAATGCTCAAGGTCCATTTCTTTAAGCTCTATCCATTAGAACATGAGAACTCAAAAAATAGGAAGATTAACATGTCATGCTGTATTTGAAATATTTCCTTCTAATTAAATAGCCTCTTAATTTGATGTTTTATTGATTTTGTATTAGTAGCTGGGCAAGGAGGGTTTTTTAGATTTTCCTTAAGCTGTAGTGAATCTAAGGAAATTATATGAGATACTAGGAGATGGTATTAGCTGTTGATGTTTTTAAAGGATATATAATGTCATCTCAGATATCTCAAAGTGAGTGGTATGCATCCAAGGTTATGCTATGCAATTGGATAGTGTGGTATTGATTGTCTATAAATCTAATCTTGATACTCTCTTTAAAGCTGCCCATAATCACTAAAAGCTTGAAATTGTATCAAAGTGTGCCTTAGAGCAAGCATTGTTAATCTTTTACTGTCTCAGGAAATCATACCAAATTTATTCATTATTAGAATACATTTTTATGATTAGTTTTATTGATTATTTTATACTTTAACCTAATAATTTGGTAAACATGAGGTGCTGTGGCACAATCAGGTGGTATACAAATGTTTTAAATAAATAAACAAATGCCTTTGTTTTGGATTTGTACAGTTATAAGAAAAATTGATGCATCTTAATTTAGTAAGTGACCTTTAGAGAGAGAGAGAGAGAGAGAGAGAGAGAGAGAGAGAGAGAGAGAGAATTATACATGTATCCTAGTGGGGATTTTATTTGAGTAAGAACTGAAAATATAGTCAAATGAATAATTTACTTTCAAAATAAGAGTCAATCCACATTACTGGATGTATTGTCCATGTCTGTCAGGGGACAAAGATTTGCAGATCAGGAGAAGCAGCATCAATGTCTTATATTGTATTTGATGGCAAGCCACTTGCAGTACCATGAAATGGTTGTAGACCTCCTGTCCCAAAACAATACCACTGGGAAGTGCTAATAGCCATGCCACCTTACTCACAATCCTACTGCCACCCTTGTCCTTCATTTATCCTGGCTCGTCAATGTTAAGCCAAAACCTGAATTTATCTAAAACTGACTTTTGCAGGATTACCACATGGAGACTGCTTAAATTTAATTCCCAGCATCTATTCGCTGGGCCTGTAACTAGTAGGTGTACATGTTCTTTTGATTTTGATTTAATACTTCTGAAAGCCACTTATACTTGTGATATTACCACTGGAAAACTAATAGTGGAGAGAAATAATGGAAAAAGGAGCTTTTTGCCTGTAATAAAGGTGCTGTCTGTCAATTTCAGTGAAAGAACCCAACTTTTCATAATTAATGAATATGTGAATAAAGTTCCCACTATTCATTTTCCTTATAACGTGCATATTTTTAAAGAAAAACTGGATATTTATTTTATCTTAAGTCTTTTTTCCCCTAACCGATAGAACTTCAACTGTTTTAAGCCTTTTTTCTTAAAGAACATTATACATCACTGCTGGTACTTTAGTAACACTTTTGTGCAGCAGAATTAGTCTGCAGTCTCTTCCTAAATTATCCTAAACAATACACCTCCCTTTTCTGTTGTTGCAGTACACCAGGTTCAATGCAAAACTTATATGTACACATAATAGTGTTTGCTTTTTTACAATTACAATAATGAAGGAATGCAAGCACACTTTAAATTAGCAGGAGCAAGATACAGAAAAAAAAACAGATCTTACATATCTACAAAAAGAAATATATGTGAGAAACCTGTAAAGTCAAATAATCAACTGATTCTGTTGTGTAATTCTGTCTCTTTGTTGTCAGCACCCTTGCCATTGACTCGATTGAAAGAATCCAAGTCAGAAATGGTCTTCAGTACCTTTATTTTTCTATGCTTCTGATCACTGTATTTTCCTGAAAAAAGAACTTTGTGTAAGATTCAATAACCTGCATGTGAATCTTGCACTGTTACAAAGGGAACCATTTGGAATGACTTACTGACTAAATCAGGATATACTTGTGATACAGGACACTGGATGTACTTCAGTGAGCTACCACATGTGTCTCACCTTTTCCGGAATGCTTGAGTACTGATAATAGTTGCAAAGAAAAGGTAACCCATCATTCAGTAACAAAGCTCTGAGCTGAATATCTTTGAAGATAATATGGAGGTGTGACAGATTATTCTTCAATCTAATACAAGTACAGTATATTAGACTAATATATTTATTATATCTCTTTGAGAAAATAAAGGATGAAAACTAATTGGAAGTATTTCTATATTCTTTAATTTTTATACCATACATCATATGGATTATAATCTATAAATTATTGTGCAGTCTAGTTTTCAATTAATTCATGAACTCTTTAGGACAGCAACTTGGACTGCATGATCCCCAGTTCTATCTGCTCCACTTAACAAAGTTTGTCTTAAAGAAGTTCCCAAAAGACAAACATTACTATTCTCTCATGTCAAATCAAATACATTCTTCTCCTACCATGCTAATCTCTAAATGTTCTTGCCCTTTGCTTGCTTTTCCTGGCTTCACAGTCACTAGCTGATTCAGGTGTCTTGCTTTCTGGAGTTTTAGTGGTGCAGTATACTCCTTCATATCATACTTTTATTAAAACTTCTTTTTCATCTACTGTCCTTTATGCAACCCATATTTATTTTTTCTTTAAAATAAAAATAAATAATCATAAATTTATACTTATGAATTCTTTGCATTAAAGCATCTTAGTGCCACACAGCAAGATATAATAAAACCTTAATAAAATGCAAACACTGAAAAGACTCAGTTTTACATTGATGATCAAGTGATTGGGTGCAACTTTGCCTTTTCTCCACAAATGTACATATGGCAAATGCAGCTATCAGTTATTCGGACCATGGAAGGGTTTCTCAATATGTTTCTGCTTTTTTGTTGAACATGTTATTACCTCAGTCGTATTTAGCCCTAAGGGTACAATCCTGTGATCATCTAATAGTGATGGATAGGCATAGGCAGGGCTTTTTTTGTCATAGAACGCACTGGAACAGCGTTCCGGCACCTTTTTTTCCAATGGATTTTACGAAGTGATTTTGAATCGCCTGTCGGGCGTAGCAGAGCAGCAGCAAACATCATTAACATAGTGCCTGCGGGCTGCTTTTGTGTCTGCTATCTGATAGTGAGATAGTGAGGGTGCTGCTTGACTTGGGACACTGCTTCGCTGCTCGGCTTGGGATTGGTGTGTGTGCTGAGTGCTTACTGCCGGTGGCAACGTGAGTTCCAGCACTTTTTTTTTTTTTTTACAAAAAAAGCACTGGGCATAGGATTATTTGGAATCTGAGCTTCAAGATCCTCCAACATTGGAGCTGTGGCTACAAATCTGAAGCCTCCATTCCAATTAACATTAGCTGCATCTCCAGTGTCAGAAATTAACCTCCTAGAAGGCCAAAGAGGCTGCAGGGGGAGGAAAGGAGGATAAGAACAACAGCTTATGCTGCAGAGAAATGACACCCAGGCCTTCCGTTCTTTTCTCTCTTATCACTGGGATGAAATACAGTCCACAAAGATTGTAGTAGCAGAAATCTATCCTGAAGTGCATGCATTAAGCCTTTGTGTTTTCTGGCTTAAATGCTTCAAGGGCAAATGACAAATAGTCTTGCCCTAATTTTGTTAGAAATTTGTGCTAAGACCAAGGGAACTTCCTTATACCAAGTCCATCTTGGTGCATCTCATTGTTTGATCTTGTCCAGGTTCATCAACAATTACAGTGTCTTTCCAGGGTTTCAGACAGGATTTCCCTCTAGCCCCATATAGAGATGCTGGCAATTAACCCAGAATCTCCTGCATGTTTCCACTACTAAGCTGTGGCCCTTCCCTTTAGTTGCAGAACTTAATGTGTCTTACTGTTTTCCTTCTATTTTATGATAAATTCTAATGTCGTGATATATTTGTCCTTATTTGACAATATTTAGGGGAAATATCATTATCTTCTGTTGCTGCTGCTGCTGTTGTTGTTGTGTGCTGTCAAGTTGTCTCTGACTTATGGCAACTCTATGTATGAAAGCCCTCCAAAAAGTCCTGCTCAGCTCTTCTAATTTCAAGGCTGTGGGTTCTTTTAAACATGTGCTCTGTTACTTATATCCTTACAAGGTAATGGCTAAGTACACTTTCAAGTCACCATTTGTAGATAGTATTAAAGCAGTACAGATAGCAGAAGATTAACATTTGAAAATCAAATATCGATTCTGTTTAAAGTATTTTCTCATCCAAATTCAAGATGCAAGGAATCAAAAACTGGTTTTACCTACATATGTGAACGTTCCCTATAACATTTAGCCCTGCACTAAGCAAGAGGGTGGCAGAACAAAAGTATGCTAATAACAGGACTCAACAGGTGCATCTCTGGCATCTCAGAAAAGCTTAGCATATGTAGCATGACAGCTAGGTTTAAAAAGAGATCGTAAAGAAGGGAGGTTATATCTTTCTGTACTGTGCTTATAAAGAATCTTTATGGAATATACAGTTTCTAGAAAGTGTTATAAATAAAGCAATTCAGAATGTTATTTCACCTGAGTAGGCTAGAGATTGTGGTGTCCTGTTGTTAGAAGAGAAGGCTGTGAGGCATAATGCCAATAGCATGTTAATGTACCCAAAACGCATTGTTTCAAAACATAGGCTAAGATAAATTTTAAATGGGACAAACCATTTTTCTGAATCCTGGTGGGGTATGTGTGAGTACTTTCCTGAAAATTATGGAATTAATTTACATAGACAGGGTTTGTATTTTTTACACAAATGAATACATTTTGAAGACTTCACACAGCATCTCTATTGAATGCTGTACAATCTAATGTAGTATAAAATCGGACTTATTTTCACACTGATTGTTTTGCTATCTGATTGCATAAGAATTTCTCTGAAAAGCTATGTATATACCAGTTCATCTTAATTTTCAATTTTAAGAATACTGTGTGTTTAACAGAATGATAAATACCAGAGTTAATCCTTCTTAACAAATACATATTTGCAAAATAATTAGGTTAAGAGTGATTACATGGAGAATATGTATGTCCTACAACAGTTGTCTTAACAATATACCTTAGGGAAGTTATGGGATTTTGACTTCAAAGATATTTATGTAAGCTGTCCTTGTTGTTAGCTCTCCTTCAGTAAATTCCCTGGGATTGTTAACATTCTCTGAATGGTTCTGAAGTAATATTTCACTTCAAACTAGTCTAAATATTTGACAGCTTGTTTAAAGCATGACTAAAAGCTAACATTTTATATCTCAATTTCCTTTTAATCCCTCAGGAAAATTAGGAGGATTTGCACAAGAAAACAATACTATAGATTCTGGAGAACTTGATATAGGCCGAAGAGCAACACAAGAGGTTCCTCCTGGGATCTTCTGGAGGTCACAAGTCTTCATTGATCAGCCACAGTTTCTAAAATTCAATATCTCCCTTCAGAAAGATGCATTGATTGGAGTGTATGGCCGAAAAGGCTTACCACCTTCGCATACTCAAGTAAGACCTATTTTTACTGAAAGCAGTTTTCAGTATTCGTAAACAACTCTCTTTGAAAATATGTTATTGCTCTGAAATTCAGTCATTCCCTTTTTGTAATTGATTTTCAATATCTATTTTTGTACTATGTCAAACTGCATGTGACACACACCATTATGATATAAGCACCATTTAAAAATGTAATGTTGTGCATTTTTTCTCAACAGCATATGTACAGTATTATCTGATCACCTAGAAGAGTTATCACAAGTGCAGTCAAGACAAATGTGGACAAATAATGCTTAATTCTTCTCTTTTTGTAGAGCCATTTTGATTGATTTTAGCAGATTTAGTGCATGGGGAAGATCACTTGTACCTCTGTATCCCTGCTATTTAATTCACAATTGAATTGCTGAAGTAACATTCCAATCAGTAGATATGACCCCAATGTGATAGGTTTCATGATAGAACCTTATATTTGAGCTGAGGCAGGAGGCCTATAAAAGGCAAATCAAGAACACATGGGAAGGCAAAAATTTGAAATATATTATGTGAAAGCCATTTAGAGAGAGGTAAAATACATGAAGAAATGAATGTTAGTATACTGGAAAGGAGTAGGAGAACTAAGCACCTCTGGAGCTGTCCTCTGGACCTCACCTTGGCTAATTAGGTGATAGATGCAGTTTCTCCCAGGTGGGGCAGAATAACTGAAATGCCAGTGTTGATGGAAGTAACAAAATATGGGCAATCTAGCGTTATCTCCAACATCACACTAGTTGTAGCTTACTGGTGTGTTTAGGGCTTTCTCCTTCTCTTCTTCCCAATACAGTCTTTCAACACTGCCTGAAAATTTGCTCTGTGGGATTTCTCAGTCCTCCAGAGTAGAATTTGGGGGACTGTAGGGAGGGAGGAATTGCTCCCCTGATGGATCTGTTTTTCTTTGTCGTGGCCTCTGTGCATCACACATATGGGTGCTGTACCTGCGCAGTGCCTAGGCTGGAAGATTAGAAAGCTAATGGTTTTTGGTGGGAAAAGCTTCTTCCCCCCCCCATAGTATAAATAGAGTGGAGCGTCCGCCATTCAGTCTTTGCTACCGCCATTCACTGTGCCTCGTGCCAGTTCGTCTCTCGCTTCGATTCTTGCCTCGTGCTCGTTTATGGTTCTTATACCTTGTTATACTTACCTTGTTATACTCCCAGTTTTTTCTCTTATCCGTGTTGTAGTTTTCTTCTTCTCTTTCTTCTTTCTTAAAAAAAAAAAAAAACCCAAAAATATTATTCTTTACCCTCTGCACTATCACCTCCTTTTTTCCTTTTCACGATGGCGCAGCGGGTGGCATTTCACAAATGTAGCAAGTGCAGCTCCAAAATGTCTCCCGTTGACCCGCACGATCTATGCCTCCTCTGCCTTGGCGGGGGGCATAGGACCGATAAGTATGGGCATTGCTTGGCCTTTAGCAAACAGGCCAGGAAGAATAGGGAGAATCGTCTCTGCAAGTTACTTTGGGACCAGGCCTTGCTACAATCAGACCAGTTGGTCTCAAGGCCTACCTCTTCCTCGACTGTGCCTTCTCACTGCTCCGCCTCTACCTTGGCCGCGCCCTCCAAGCGCCCTGCTTCAACATTGGCCGTACCTCCACAGTGGCCTTCGGACGAAGGTGCTGCCTCAATGGAAGCGCAACAGCTACCTTCTCCCCCAACTAAGCAAAAGGAGAAGTGTAAGCATTTGGAATCTGATAAATCTTCCGGGCACAAAAAACTGAGGAAAGATAAAGTGGCCAAGGCTGCCCATAAGGGCAAGAAGCTCGATCACCCCAAACATCAGGGCTCGGGTTCGTTGAGGTTCTCAGTACCAACTGCCGCCACAGTACCAACTCCCTCGGGACCAGCCCTGTAATCAGCGATACAGGTGACCCTGCCGGGATCCCCCAGGCAAATTGTCCGGCCTGAGAGCACATCTCCTCCACAACCGGAGCCACCGCTTAGGGAATTGATCTCAGATGGAGAGAGCAGAGACTCCCCACTGAGGGAACGCTCTCCAACCCCGATGCCTACCGCTGGACCACCTGCGCAACCTGTATCGCCACCTAGGCGCAGAAGCTGTTCAGCTGACCACCAGTTGGATGACTGGCCTATGCCTGGTTATGGTGGCTTCCCTGGCTGGAGTGGATACCAACCCTACGCTTATTATCCATGGGACTGTCACTCAGCATCGATCCCGAGGGAGGCACCATCCACTTCTGGACATGCAGAGAGGAGACCTCCACCATCCCTGGAGACCTCCTCTTCCAGCGAACAATACCGCTACCACCAGGACTCGGACGAGTTGGAAGTAGACTCCACATCCCCTGATGTGGCCATCACTTCCCAGGACCCTGGATCCCTGGACGAGCCCCATATCACCTTCTTGGAGCTCATCTCCCACTTGGTTTGGTCACTGGAGATTGAGGCCCATCATCACCACGATCCCAGCACCGATAGATTTTATGACATCGTCCAGGGAGAACAATCTGCAACCATAGCATTACCTCTGCCAGGCGATGGTCCAGCCCTGGGACCAGCCAGCTCAACCACAAGCGACATCTCACCGGTACAAGTCTATATACCGGGTTAGAGAGGAAGACATACCATTTCTTCATCCCAAGCCAAATTCGGTGGTGGTTGAGTCGTCCCAGGGCAGGGAGGCTTGCTGTCATACAACACTCCACGATAAGGAAGGGAGGAAGCTAGATATGCTTGCACATCAGGCCTATGCAGCCTCGGGACTCGGCCTATGCATATCAAATTATGAAGCTATGCTGGCACGTTACCAGTACTTCATAATGTAGAAGCTGGATAACGTCGCCTCCTCCCTTCCAGACCACCAAGCTGACCTAGCCAGGGTCTTCATAAAAGAAGCAATGCAAGTGGCCATACAGCAACTGTCCACCGCAAGACACCATGTGGACACTGACTCTCAGGCCATGGTCAGTGCTATTTCCCTTCGATGGCATGCGTGGCTGAGAAATTGTAACTTCCCTGAAGAAATGAAGAGGAGGATAGAAGAAATGCCGTTCAATGGTACCAGACATTTTCATGCGAAGACCGATCATAAGCTCAAGGCGATTGACAAATCACGCATGACAGCGCGTCGCATGGAGCCTCCTCGACACAAACATAAGTGGCCATGGTCCAGACCTTACGGACGTCAACAATACCAACTCCGCCAGTAATATCAACAAAGGCAGCAGCGCAGAAGGCAACAGCCTCAACAACGCTTCTCCCAGGGCTGTCGATGCTTCGATACTGAAAAGCATCCTCGTTGAGAGTCCCGGTGGGCCACTCCATCTCTCCACCTCCCATCTTCCCCTCTCCCTTTTGGGGGCCGGCTTCAAAGCTGACTCCCCATTTGGGAGTCCACTACATCTGATAGGTGGGTGTTGTCCATCATTCAGCTCGGATACAGAATAGAATTCGACATTGTTCCACCATCGAGCCCTATCCGATTTACGCCGCCCTCTTCAGTACTATGCGATGAGGTCTACCAGCTACTTTGTAGAGGAGCGATTCGACGACTCTCTCGCTCTGAAGGGTTACACGGATTCTGTTCTAGATATTTTACAGTCCCTAAACGGGACGGTGGTCTTCGTCCCATCCTGGACCTAAGAGATGTTAATAAGTACATCAAACCTAAAAAGTTCCGGATGAGCACCTTACAAAATATCCTTCCGTTGCTGAGGAGAGGGGATTGGTTCGCCTCACTGGACTTGAAGGATGCTTATTTTCATATCTCCATTCATCCTTCTCATGGACGTTTCCTGCGTTTTACTGTAGGACCAATATACTCGAATTCAATGTTCTGCCATTTGGTCTCGCCACGGCCCCGAGAGTTTTCACAAAATGTATGGCCCTGGTGTGTGCACACCTGCGACTTCAGGGTATATAAGTCTACCCATACTTAGATGATTGGCTGATTGTGTCCCAGACTAGAGACAGCCTCCTTTCGGCTGTACATAAGATGTGTACTTTGCTTGACGACCTTGGACTCTGCATTAACCGTAAGAAATCGTCACTTATCCCTACGCAGGTCATCGATTTCATCAGAGCACGTATCGACTCCATCCTACAAAGGGCATTTCTTCCTCCGTCCCGTTGAGCAACTCTTTGTGCTCATATCCATCAAATTCGACAACACAGAACAGGTTGTCGCTATACAAAGGCTTCTGGGACACATGGCTGCCTCAGTTGCCATCGTACCATACACCAGACTCAGACTTCGGCCTCTGCAATTGTTTCTCAACAAGTCGTTTCACCCGCAGCGGGGCCCACAAAGCAAGTTTATTCGGATTCCGCTTTTGATCCTCCATACCATGACATGGTGGACTACTATAGACAGTTTATCTATCGGCGTTCTGTTCCAACCCCCTCAACTGACAGTGACATTGTATACCGATGCGTCCCTCATCGAATGGGGTACGGCATGTGTGGGACTTCGGGTCCAAGGGACTTGGAACCGACAAGAAGCAAGGAAGCACATCAACTTCCTCGAGTTTCTGGCTATTTTCAACCCTCTCAAATCCTTCAAGACCATCCTACACCGCCAAGTTGTCCAGATTGCGTCCAACAACATTGCTGCTGTTTTTTTACATCAACAAGCAGGGCGGGACAAAGTCACCCGTCTTGGCTTGATTATCGATGCAAATTTGGGATTGGTGTATCCCAAAGGACATAATGCTATTGGCAGTCCACCTTGCAGGGACCGACAATGTGAAAGCAGATGCACTGAGCAGACAGATGTCAACGACCCACGAGTGGGAGTTGGATCGGCTGATTTGCAACAAACTGTTCCGTCTGTGGGGATACCCGGACATAGACTTGATCGCTACCCGAGAGAACAGGGTATGCAAACTGTTTTGTTCCAGAGCGGGTATCGGACAGGACTCAAGGGGAGATGCCCTCATGATCACTTGGAACAATTTGACTTTTTACACGTTTCCCCCGATCCCCCTTTTGATGAGGGTTGTATCGAAGATTGTTCAAGACAACGCTACGGGAATATTAATAACCCCGTGGTGGCTGAGACAACCGTGGTTCACCACTCTACTCATCTGGTCCAAAGGTGTATTTTGTCGGCTTCCAGCAATTCCTCATTTGTTAGCACAGCACAACGTAGCGATCGACACCCGGACCTGACTTCTCTGAAGTTGACAGTGTGGAACATCCGCTGGATTTAGCTGCTCCATCGATCCCAATGGCATCTCGACAAACGGAACACTCAGTTCAACAGACTATGCAACCGAATCTCCCTTCAGGACCGTCAGGAATCGCTTCGGGACCGACAATCTTACATCCTGATAGCCAAGCAATTCTCGAATCTGCACTAAGGCCGTCTATGCATCGATCTTACACAGCAAAATGGAGAAGATTCTCATCCTTTGCCGACTGCCATTGTTTTTCTCCGGGATCGGCCTCTGTTGAGAACAATTTACAATTTCTATTTGAACTACACCTTTCGGGACTTAAACCGTCATCTATAAAAGTTTACGCCACTGCTATTTCACATTACCGTGGCAACATACAGGGCTCATCGGTTTTTTCTCAACCTCTGATTCGCCATTTTCTAAAAGGACTACAGAACCTTCACCTGTCAGTTCGCCCTGTTATGCCAACTTGGAGTCTTTCTGTTGTACTCCAAGTGCTTACAAAGCCCCCATTTGAATCTTTGGCGACTGTGGATCTAAGCTTAGTATCGTGGAAGACTGCTTTTCTTGTTGTGGTCACTTCAGCCAGAAGGGCTAGTGTGCTTTGTGCTCTTCTCATAGATCCACCGTTTTTGAATTTTCATAAGGAAAAGGTCATCCTTTGAATGGATTCAATGTTTCTTCCTAAAGTAGCTACATTGTTTCATTTGAATCAGGACATTGTCTTGCCTGCGTTCTTTCCATCCCATCGACTCTGTTCTTTCCATCCCCATCGACTCCACATGGTGTTGGTGAGTGGAATTGTTGTTTCGTCGGTTCCGCACTGATCTTACGGTACCGATGATGCTTATTGTAATACCATCTTTAACTGCAAGGGGGTGAACGTCAGTCTTCAAGACTGAATAAAATGGCGGATGCTCCGCTCTATTTATACTATGGGGGGGAGCAGAGCTTTTCCCGCCAAAAACCGTTAGCTTTCTAATCTTCCGGCCTAGGCACTGCGTAGGCGCAGCACCCATATGTGTGATGCACAGATGGCCACTCGAAGAACATCAGTTACAGGTAACCAACCTGCTTTTATCAGCAGTATAACACTATTGGTTAAAATGCCATGTGTCTGTGTCTTATCAAGGGTAAGTTGGGTCTTCTCAAGTATTGATTGTCATCAGGATACTATGCTGAATAAGATACTTTCCTTGATGTT
The DNA here is from genome assembly GCF_004798865.1 of Varanus komodoensis. NCBI lineage: Eukaryota > Metazoa > Chordata > Lepidosauria > Squamata > Varanidae > Varanus > Varanus komodoensis. The sequence continues at coordinate 333,773 of NW_025336236.1, forward strand.
TTTCTTCCTTATGGCTTTTTTTCTTGAGATAAAAAGATAGGGTCTTTGTTAGTTCTCATTCTTTCCAGTATCTCTGGATGGTGCTATGAGTTGTATGCAAAATTATTGAGGAACATAGAAATGCTGTACCCTTCTAGCAGAGCATAGAGATGCAAGGAACGAAGAGAACTGTATTGCATTATTCTTGCAGTTTATGGTCACAACAGCGTATAAGGCCTAACAGAGGCCCGGCTACATACGGAACTAACTACACCTGCCTTCTAATAAACTCAGGAAGGGGAAAAGGGCAAAATGGATCCATTTCATATTTGTCTCAGATCTAGAAAGTTCTGTGCCCAATCCAGTGTGGATTCAAGAATGAAATCTAATTCAGTGTCCCTCCTATGTTTGGTGTCTTTGGCCACACAAACACATGTTTTTTTGGCTGTTGCTGCTGTTTACCTGGTAAGAACTTTGACTGTCTTCTGTTAAGATAGGTTAGGGCATATCTTTGGATGCCCAGGACAGTGAAGGCCTTCTTCGGACAAGAGTATACCAAATTAAGCATGCAAGGATCCTGAACACAATCCATTGGGAGAACTGCAGTTCCATATGAGACAATTTTGTTCTTTTCTGATAGTATATCACACTCTGTCATCTTTTTCTTTTGGCAAATGGCTGTCAGTCGCTAAAAGGATCAGCCACTGTTTTCACACTTTCTTGTCCAGAAAGTATGGACCATTTGTTCCAATAAATTTATTTTTATAACCCATCTATTTCAATTTGTTTCCAATGCCCTTCAGAAGTTCTCTACTACTCCAAGAATAAGAAAAACCATGCTGGATTAGAACAATGATCCATCCAGTCCATCATTCTGTTCACACAGTGGCAAAACAGCTGCCCACAGGATCCCTTAAGTAGATTCTGCCTGCCCAAGCTCCTCAACAACTTGTGTAAGCAGGCATACTGCCTCTGAGAACAGAGGCAGCATGTAGCCAACAAGGCTGGTAGCCATTGATAACCACCTTCTCCATGAATTTGCCCAGTCCCCTTTAAAAACATACAAATTGGTAGTGAATAACTTTGCCTATTTACAGAAGGTCCCACCCTTTCAGAACATTTTCAGCCCCTTTTTAAGACAGGGCTTGAAAAGGCATTAAAGGGTTCTTTTCTTGAACCTAGGAGCCTTTATTTATTACAGAGGTAGCTAAGAATTATCTATTCCTACAAACCAACTAACCATTTTGAGAATCTACATTCTTCTTTGGTGTTTTCAGATCTACCTCTCCTTCATCACAATCTTTATCTATCTTGTAAGTTCTCTTTCACTTTCCCGTTTTCAACTTGTTTTACTTCATATAAATCTGAAGCTGCCCCTCCTACTTGTTGTTAACTTCCAGTTTCCCATTCATGCCCTGTCAAGTGCACTCAGGCATAATTTCAGCCATGTGGTGTAAGCAAGCTCCCACATTTTTCCATCCTCAAAGGATCTCTACAGCCTATTCTAAAATTCCAAAAATCATAAACAGCATTCAACAGTTTGGAATCAAATGTCTTCAGACAGCCCATGGGTTAATAGTTCATTTATTTATTTGTTTATTTATCGATTTATATCCTGCCTTTTTCCTACAAAGGGCTCGAGGCAGCTTACATCATTGTCCTCCTCCATCTTATCCCTGCAACAACAACCCTGTGAGGTAGGTTGGGCTGAGAGTCTGTGACTGGCCCAAAGTCACCCAGTTAGTTCCATGGCGGAGCGGGGACTAGAACCCAGATCATCTGAGTCCCAGTTCCATGCTCTTAAACACTATACCACACTGGCACTGGCTTTTCCCTTTTTTGGAAACTTGCTGTAGTTAAAAAAAAACATTTCTCTTCTGATGGAAAATGTGAACTGTACTTATCCACTATACCACAGTTGAATAGAGCTGTTCCTCCAGGCCTTTGATTGTGACAAACCCTTTCCTTGAAATTCTCTGAAAAAAAGTCAACACACCAAGGCTTGGACCAAGCATTTTGCAGTTTCATGAAGTAAAGACATAATACTTCTGGAATATACAGGGCACAAGCCATAATTTCATTAGTCTAGTAAATGTATATGCATTTATGTATTCAAGTTACTGTATCTAATTACATTGTATATAGGGTTGTGTTTTGTTTTTTAAAAACATTTTAGAAACAAGGGAGAATCTGTTGTTTTTGTGTAATTCATAAGAAATCTGAAGTCAGAAGCAAGCTTTTTGTCGAAGAATATTCCAGCTAAGAAGTTTTAGGTGCATTGTTGTTGGTTTTGCTAAAATATACATGTCTGATTTGTGAAAATACTACACATGAAGAGAAATATCAGAGTTTGAAATGCTTTTTAAAGTCATTTCTAATAGGGAGCTAGCACAATGTCTTACCACCATTGCCACATTTTTATATATCTTATATATCTTAAGCCTTATCGTTTTTCTTCCTGAATCAACATTTTTTAAAAATCACGTTTGTTTGTGTTTTAAACAACTTTACATGACAGTTTCTTTATTTGGTATATAAGAAATGATACTTGGCAGCTTTTTTCCTGTTTTGTAACATCATTCCTAGATGTGTTGGAATGACTACCTATTATGCTCTCTGTCCAGGTCAGAGCAATCTAGGTTGCACAGCTCTCTTTTTGCTCATGTATCACAAATAAATCAACCAGAAGTAATTGATAGTGGCTGCCCATTCAAAACAGTCAATGGTAGTCTGCAAGTCTTTGTGACATTTTCTTAAAATGTCAGTTTCATTGCAACTAGCAATCAATACTTTTATTTAAACAGACAAAATAACAAATAACTTCAGTAGCTTAAAGCAAAGATGAACAATGTGTACAACATGTATGTATGCATATCCAAAATTTTATGGGACTTATCCACGAGGTGAAAATAGTATAAGAGCATAATCATTTGAAAACATCTAACAGTTTGTTGCTTTTCTGTCACTATGTGACCTCAATATAAAGGACTAAAGAAATGTCCCATGATTTAAGTCTGAAGCAGTGATGTTACATGCAAGCACACTTTTTTAAACTGCTTGAAAGCCATGTTAGCAGCACTCTTATCATGCTCAAATCTCCTTCATTCAGTTCCATGCATATCCTGCCCCATGAAGAACAGAAAATGGATATGCAGTAAGGCAAAAACTGATTTTGTGTGTGTGTGAATATGCCGTTTTATTAACAGGCAGGTGTATATAAGTTAACAGTTTTAGAATTACACCACTGTGGAAGTTCATTCTTGGGTGTGGAACACATATCCACATGCACTTCTATTTTATATAGCCACCTTGTAACTGAAGTTGACTGCTATCACACACAACATTAACATACAGCATGAAATAGTAAAAACCATTACAATTAAAACATAGCTAAACCTAAAGAGCAGAGCCTACAATACTTACATTATTTAAGTGCCTGACCCTGCCTAATCTTGGAAGCTAAGCAGGGTCAGGCCTGGGCAGAAGCGGGATGGGTGACTTGAGGGTATGATTCTGTGATTATTGCTGTCAACTGCCTAGAGAGCTTTGGCTATGGGCAGTATAAAAATGTAATAATAATAATAATGATGATGATGATGAATTCAGTATTCAGTATTAAAGAAAAGAAGAGGTTTTCATTTCATCACAGGTTTAAACTATAATTTTAACAAGTAAAAATATTGGTTAATTATAGACAAGCAGTGGAGGCATCACTGTTCACCATTTGCTAAAAGCTTATTCTGTGTGACCATCTTGAAATCACAGCTTTTATTATATATATGCTGAGGAGTGGCTGAGAAGTAATTTGAAGCCAGTGCTTCTAAAGGAATATGTACAATGGCCTACATTGAAATATTGTGTGATGATTAAAGAGATATATTTTACTGCAACATTCTAGAAATGCTGGTTTGGTTTTTCTGAGTAAAGACTGTCATTCTTGACATTTAATTTCCCATTTAATTCTGTTCAAGGGCTCCTTCTGAAATTGAGTCAGTAGATACAAAGGACTTCAATCCAAATAACATCGACTGGTTTTATAACTGGCTTGGATGTATCAGTGGTTTCATATACTTACAACTGAAATAAAATACAACTTACATTTTGCTTGGTTGATTTCTAAAGTGTGAGGCAGGACTGCTGATGGATATGTGTGTAGTATGGGGAGTTGGTAGTAATGGAGGAATTTGATTACCCCATTTGATGTTTATGTGAAATGCTAAAAACTCCTTTAAAACAAACTTCAGTTACCTACACTGGCAGGATATCTTTAACTTTATTGAGCTAATGAGAAAAGTCCCAATTCACACTTCCAGGCTTTATACATCACCAGCACAGGATCTGTTTTTTTTTTCTAAACTGTAGATAATCTGTAGAATGGTAACGTATAAAGCAGTGAAAGGCTTTTTAAACACCTGCAATTTGGCACATTTGGTACTGTAATGTTTAAACATCTGATAATATATTTGTTGTTCTTAAAATATAGTGTTTCTGACAGCTTATATCTTAAGTTGCAATAGTGCTTTCCGTTATCTCCTTCCATATCTCTGTACAGTGGTACCTCGGCTCACAAACCCCTCAGTTCACGACCAAATTGGGTTGCAAACAGAAATTTCATAAAAATTTTGCTGCAGGTCGCGAACTCTACATTGGGTGACGACCACAAGCGCACCCGCCTTCCCTGCACGGGCATGATCGCAGTCGTGCTGGGTGGAGGGAAATGACTGCATTTGTGCTGGAGGGGAGATGGCTGCGATTGTGCCCATGTTCCCTGCCCGAGCACACCCACTTCCCCCCCACAATCTCTGTGGCGGGGGGTGGGGGAAGATGGCCGCAACCTTTGTTATTCTTTGTCACTTTGCTTCAAATTTTTGTGAGTTAAAAAAATAGTTGCAAAACGGATTGACCTTATTTACATTGACCATTATGGGGAAATTTGACTTGGCTCACGACCAATTTGGATCATGACCAAAGTCCTGGAACGGATTAAGTTCATGAGCCAAGGTACCACTGTAGGTACGTAGATACACACACATTTTTTCTGAAGAACAAAAAAATACTAAAGAGTAACTGAGTTATTGTGGGAAAATTGTTTGTACTGTTATTCTCAGATATGTTTGTGCTATATACATCTATTAAGTAGGTACATAAATAAATAAATATAATTTTGGTATATCTAGATGGCTATTTTTACAATTTCATTTATTTTTACAACAGTACTCATATCCTAAAGTCAATGTTGTTGGTTTTACTTCAACAGCATTTATACAATCACACCCTCCATAAGAAATATAGCCATGAAAATGTACTAATGGAGTGCAGGTTAGGATGTTAGCATGAAAACCCAGAATATTATGGAAGCTACTAATAGGAGTTCTTCAACATTTTACTGTGAATAGCACTTTAGGCACTGATGTTTTAATCAAGGAACTTTTAACATACTAAATAAACTGTAGAGCGTAGTATGAAAATGATTTTGAAAATAAACACAGTACTGCATAAGTGATTAACTTGTACATTTCATACTATTTTCCCTTGCAGTATGACTTTGTTGAACTTTTGGATGGGAGCCGGTTGATTGCAAGAGAACAGCGTAACCTTCTTGAGACAGAAAGAGCAGGTAGACAGGCAAGATCTGTCAGTCTTCACGAAGCAGGTTTCATTCAGTATCTGGACGCTGGGATCTGGCATCTGGCTTTTTACAATGATGGGAAAAATGCAGAACAGATTTCATTTAATACTATTGTCATTGGTAAGTACAGATTTCATAATATTCGTTAACTCTGCAATCGGATTTTCCCTCCCATATATTCTGAGTATTTTACAAAAATCTATTTTAATGGTGCATAATTATTCTACCCCTGCCTGGACGGCCGATTCCAGAAGGTGGTCCCAAATTATTGCTCTGCACCATGGTATTTATACCATGGAGTTCTGCAGGACTCTATTCCCCATGCTCTTTAACATCTACATGAAACCACTGGGAGAAGTCATCCAGGTATAGGTTCAAGTGTAACCAATATGCAGATAAAACTCAGCTCTATCTCTCTTTTTCATCAAACCCAGGTGAGGCAGTTCTTGTTCTGAATCAGTGCTTGGACCTAGTAATGGACTGGATGAGGGGCAATAAACTGAGACAGAGGTACTGTTGGTAGGTGGGTCACCTGTCCAGTTGGGAAATATTCAACCTGTCCTGAATGGGGTTGCACTGCCTAAAGGGCATGGTTCATTGTTTGGTGGTGCTCTTGGATCCAGGATTGTCCCTGGAGGCCCTAGTAGATGTGGTGGCACAGAGCACCTTCTATCAGTTTTGGTTAATCAATCAACTATGAGGGGAACCCCCCCCCCATAGGATCTTTTTTCAATTGTGTATTTATTTTTACATATTCAAACTTCAGTCACCTTCAAAGTACTTTCCATTTTATGCAATACACCTATGGAGATGTTTTTTCCACTGCGCAAAACAGGTTTTGAACTCGTTGATTTTGCTGCCTTTAGTGCTTCTGCTGTTTTTGTTTCACTTCTTCCACATTGGCCAAACATTTCCTTTTGAGGACTTTTTTCATCTGAGGAAACAAAAAAAGTTACATGGAGTGAGATTGGGTGAATAGGGAGGATGGGGCACAGTTTTGGTCAACAACTGCTGAACAAAGTTTCACTGCCACACTTTGTTCATATAAATCAGCCATCATGAAATAGGCTAATGCGTTGAGAGTCTCCAAAAAAAAAAAAAAACCCCTCTCTGAAGCCAAACACAGCTTCTTACAACGACTTAGCTGGCTACACTGATGCAGATTGGTTCTTAGAACACTCACCTAGCAGGCGAAGACTGTACTACAAGGGGTCCTCTCTCGAGAAGATAATTCCTGGTTTTTTGGGGTCTCCCCTCATACATCCCTACCTGGACAGGCAGAGCCTACCAACAGTGACCCACAATCTAGTAACCTCTTGCTTGGACTATTTTAATGTACTTTATGTGGGGCTGCCTTTGAAAACAGTTCAGAGACTTCAGTTGGTTCAAAATAGAGCAGCGATGCTACTAATGGGGGCTGGCTGACATGAACACATCAGACCAGTCCTCTGTCAATTACATTGGTTACTGATTGATATCGAGGCTTGATTTAAAGTGCTAACATTTGTATTTAAAGCCCTAAATGGTTTGGGGTGAAGGAACACCCCTTCCATATGTGCCTACCCAAACCCTGAGATCATGATCAAAGGCCCTCCTCAGAGAACCCCTGCCAAAGGAAACAAGGAAGGTGGCTTTTTAGAAGAAATGCCTTCTTGGTTGTGATGCTCCATTTGTGCAATCAGCTCCCCAAAGATGTATGCTTGGTACCCATTCTCTGTTCATTTTGGTGCCAGGTAAAAGCCCTTTTATTTACCAAATATTTTAACAGTTAGATTTTCATCTTCATTTTTACTGTATTTTATTGTACCTCAGTTTTAGATTTAGCTGCAACAGTGGTTGGAGCTAAATCTATTGTCTTATTATATAATGGTATGTATATATTAATTGTATTGCTGTGCTTTTATTGTATGTGTTTTATATTAATTATGGTATTTTCAATATTGTAAACCACCCAGGGAGTCTTTGAGCTGATGGGCAGTGAAGAAATGTAATAAATAAATAAATGATGAATTATTTGAATGTGTACTAAAAAAAATCTTATAACAGGCTGCTGAGCTCTATTATGGAAGTAAAAAAACATACTTGTAATAAATCTATTAAAATCAGTAGCCTTTGTGTTCTAGTCATTTAGTAACATTTTAAAACCTTTAATTAAAATAAATTGAGTACAATTTACTTTTTCAAAGGCAGTAAGTAAACTAGGCATACATAGTTCCCAATTTGCTGCCATTTACGAGTAATTGAAATTAGAATTCTCTGCTGGTTTTGTTAACCACTGTGATTGCTGTGTGTTAGAATTCCTCTTCTTACGGTTTCTTTCAGAGTCTGTGGTGGAATGCCCCCGCAATTGCCATGGAAACGGAGAGTGTGTGTCAGGATCATGCCATTGTTTTGCTGGATTTCTGGGCCCTGATTGTTCAAGAGGTATATAAATTGAATTCTTTCTTAAGTCGATATAAATAGGGAGCAGAAACACAAGTAGTTACTACAGCAGCAAGAAAAAGAAACTGAAGTACAACTTGTTGTCTAGATGTTCTTCTGCTTCTAAAGCTTGATTGAAAAGAATTGCGTTAAGTCTTCTGTCATGTTTTATTTCACAGCAGCCTGCCCAGTATTGTGCAGTGGTAATGGGCAGTACTCCAAAGGACGCTGTCTTTGCTACAGTGGCTGGAAAGGTACAGAGTGTGATGTGCCTACCACCCAGTGCATTGACCCTCAATGTGGGGGTCGTGGGATTTGCATCATGGGCTCTTGTGCTTGCAACTCTGGATACAAAGGAGAAAACTGTGAGGAAGGTAAATATGTAAACATTTACTTAGGCTTTGGGTGTAATTCTTTAAAAGCGCTTTGCTATACCATTATATTCTTGCCCCTGAATATAGGACCATATAAATTCTGATTCTAGCACTGTTCCATTACATAGAAACATACCTTTTATATGCATATAATCCACATTCAGCTTCTTTCAAGCATGTTCAACATAGGATTTAGAAAATACTCCAGACCGGTATACTTTAGGTTTTTCTAACAATTGAATGTGTAAATATATTTTAATCTCTTGATTGTAAACATGATCTTTGTTACATCATTGAGCTGTCTTAAATTTAAAAGACAGAAGAGCTAGATACTAGATGAGGTGCTTAGAAGAAATTGTTGGTGTACTGCATTTGTTGGCAATCTTTTCTATAAACATCCTTTCTCAAAATGACTATTTAACCATATCAAAGTAAAAATGATACATTATTTTTGTGTTGTAGTGATGGCCATATTTAAGTTATGATAGTCATTCCTCCATGCTCAAGAGTGTTGTCATTTTTGTGGATTTTCTTAAGGATAAAAAAGCACAATTGCCATTCTCAATCCAACTAATTTTATTGATCTGCATGTACAAAGTAATACAATTAAGTCTCTGGAATTAAATTTTCAGACCATTGACCCTACAAGTGTAATGTTTTATTGAGTCAAATTGCTAAATTAAATCTCATCATCTAAAGAACATTAAAGTGAATTAAGAAAGATAGAGACTATGCAACTCATTTATTTCTTAAAGAGGGTAAGCATACTACACAGCTGTCAGAACACAGGAACTACAGACTACTAGAACATTCCACCAGAAATTCATCCCAAGAGGGCCTCATTCAATTGAAAGGTCTGTTCTTGAATTCATCTGAACTGGTTCAGCTTCTATTTGTTTTCGCTGGGCTAGCATCACACAATTTCAAAGATGTGCCCTTTGTTATAAATATCTGAACTTTGTCTTAAAATGTCTCAGAAGATTAGTGTATAAAATTCTCATTTTCCTGAATTTCTAGGTCATTGCTCTGTTTTTATAACTCACACACACCCCTCTATGTCAGAACAGTGGGAAGTTTATTTTCAACAAACATTCAACTCTGGAAGAGACCAAATAGTTGATTTTCTTTTCTAAATTAAATTCCTAGTACTCTTCAAGACTGATCAATGGCCTAGTATAACATTTTCTGGGATAATAAAAATTAATCAAAAACCCTTGTGCACAATGATATAAGCATAGGTGAGGATCCCATTCTTGGGTCTTCTCAAGAGAATGGAGGGGCTTTGGCTGTTGACAACCCCATCCCGGATGGTCTTCCATCAATAATGCAGCTTGACGTGAAGACCGCTCTGTAAGTACAAAGGGGGGCTCTGTAGTGGCAGATCTCCTTAACAGACTAAAGTAACATTTAAAAAAATATTGATGAGCAGGCTGGATTTAGGAAGGGTCTTATTTATTCTGTCAAAACCCCCTTTTAAAAGGAGCTCAAGCCCTTTAGTCAAAAGGAACATGCTCCTGAAAATGGGTTGGCTCTTGTATTTCCACTCGCATGAATATCCAGCCTCTTTGGAAAGGATGCAAGATAATGAGAAGTTATATTTTACAGATACTCCCTTCATAGTAAAAAAAAGAAAGCCATAAAACATACTCAGTGGGCAAGCCATAAAAATATATCTAGTGGAGTAAAGAGTGGGAAAGCCTGCATGTAATTTACGTCTAAAATTTACTCTTCACTACTCAGTTGTAAATTAACACGGCTTAATGGTCAGATCTGCATCATTGTTTAGGAAATAGATGAAAAAGTTTCAATAGGAAACTTGATTTAAATAATTTATTTAAATTGTTTTAAATGAATCTGCCCTGATAAGCATGCTTTTCATATGGAGAAAACCAAAGGAAAAAATGAGTTTCAAGTGTAGATGGAAAGTCCAAAGGAGACCAAGTCTTTGTATTGGGAAACAATAGGTACATATGCCCTACAATTTTTCAAGAAGTTAAGAGTGCCATCCAGTCTGGTTGTCCATAACCCCTTGAATTCAGTTGACAAAGGACATCCAATGAAAGGTTGGAGAACTGTGAAGGCTTGAGTTGCCTCCAAAACATTGGGCTTTCTAGATGTCTTCCTCCTCCTTATGAGGAGAGGCTAAGGCACTAAGTACTCCTTGGAGAATAGTGGTCCTTGCCATCTGACCAGAACACCCCCCACACATGCCAGCTTCAAATAGGATCTTCCATCTTCAGAACAGAAAGAAACAGCTCTTGAAAGGCATTCCTGGAGCTGGGACTCTAGCCTGACTTATGGTCCCTCAAGGAGACAATTGGTCTTGGTAGTCCTGGCATCCAGGCCTTGTCACTGATGAAATATCAGTCCTACCAGAAATAGCAAGCTTGTTCTTTGATGCTATCAGGCCACAAAATTCACATTTGGGTAATACCATTATTAAGACCATCCAAATTTCCACAAAATTGTGCAAACATTACAATTTGCCAGGACAGGAATGGGCATAAAGTACATCTGGGCCTACTAGTAGATCTTAGGGCAATTTCTAGTAGATCAGCAAGGATTTCTGACAATAAGTTGTTTAGCAATAACACAATACTGTGAATTTTTCAGTCTTTAATTGATGTCTTTGTTATCAAAATATCAAATACGACATTATTCCTGCCCTACCTAGCTATTCCCTACAGAAAAATGGAGAGCAGGATTGCTATGGGATTGTGTCAAATGTGTTTGATACTGGGATATCGGAGGAACTAGTAATAGTTACCCATGAAATTTACAATGATAGGTAGGTTTGCAAACACATATGGGAACACAAAAAGAAATCAGGGCAGACAATTTTAAATCAGCCTTCTGGTTTAGAAGCTGTTAGCAGAAACAGCACTTGTTGCATTATGGGTGGCTTTTACCTTATGATCTAAAGCTTGCTTTTCCTGCTTGCCTGCCTTCTCTTCTCTTCATTCAAGGAGAATTAAATGGTGTTAGTAAGTCCAATTTGATGGTCCAATTACAGCTAGATCCTTTTCTAGATCTAGTGACTAGAGAAATGTACCTTATGTTATTTTGGTATTTATATTTAGTGCTGTGCATTCTCTTAACCAGTTGTTAAAGCTAAGGTCTGCAACTGGGATGCAAGGCCTCTGTTTTGTGTTCTCATTCATATTTTCAGCACATAGTATGCGTATGCAGATAGTTGAATCTGTGTGTTACTTTGTTCATATGTAAAATGAGCATAATGCAACCTAATTAATAGGAAATGACAATGGAATCCATAGATGGAATACTATATTTCTATTTCAGCTGACTGTTTAGATCCAGCTTGTTCAAATCATGGTGTCTGTATCCATGGAGAGTGCCACTGTAATCCAGGATGGGGTGGTAGCAACTGTGAAATACTGAAGACTATGTGTCCAGACCAGTGCTCCGGCCATGGCACATATCTTCAGGAAAGTGGCACTTGCACTTGTGACCCTAATTGGACTGGTCCTGACTGCTCCAATGGTAAGGAGTTTTTAAAACTCTTTTTGCTATAAAAGTCAATATTGTGCAATTTAAACAACATTATGTGATGATATTATATTTAGTTGCCAGTCTAAACCCAATGTGGACAAATATTACAGGAATTCTTAATTGCAGTTGACAGTACAATAAAGTATAGTATGGCAAGGGGTGGCAAAGTTTTGCCAAAAATTGCAGAGGGTTGCCAGTACGTGGCTGAATGTGGGAAAGAGTCCAGTTCACACCATGCATGTTTGTGTGTGTAGCATATGTGCAAAAGTTTATCATGTGCTACATAAACTTAGCCTCCCCAAAATCATGAAAATTATGTACATTCACAATGTGTTGCAGTTCATTCGTGCTGAGGTACCATCTTGAAACAATCCTATAACATAAACATCCTATCTTAAAGCTTCTGACATGGCAATTAAGTTCACAGCTTTCACACTAACACATGGCTTAGTATAATTTTTATGAGCAGGAACGAGTCCCAGTAAACTTCAGGTTTATGGATTTCCTCCCACTTTCCTTTCCTCCTTTTATGCTTCCAGAAGCAGAAAGTCAAAAGCTTTTCCACCAGTTTTCCTTCACTTTAGTTTGTTGTGTTACCTGAAACAACAAACTGTGGTTAACTTTAACTGTAGCTAGTTTTACTCTATAGCTACTTTGAACTATGTCTACTTGAAGCTGATGTGTTGAAAGTAAGTCTAGTTAATGTTAATGGTAGTTCCTGATTTGGTTAATGCAGAAAGCTGAAAACAAAAGCAGACGCTTCCAGACTTCTATGGGCATCATATGGGTGGTCCTGAAAGAAACGGGTGTGCCTCAGCACTTGATTGTCCTGTATCATAGGCAAGAAGCTACTGTTAGGACAGAATCTGGATAAACAGAATGGCATTCCCATAGGCAAAGGTGTCAGAAAAGGATGTACTTTATCTCCTTGTCTGTGCAAAGTATATGCATAACATATCAAAAGGAAAACTGGGTTAGAGAAAGGAGTGAAAATTGGTGAAAGACATGCCAACAATTTAAGATACATAGATCACACCATACTTCTGGCCAGAAAGCTGCAGTGAATTGAAATTACTCCTAATCAGTGCCTTTTTTGTAAAAAAAAAAAAAAAAAAGGTGCCGGAACTCACCTCTTGGGGTCAGTCACTCTACACACACATAAACATAATGGTCGCCGCCGGCAGTGAGCACTCAGCGCGCGACCACATGACCGATCCCAAGCTGAGCAGCGTCCCGAGCCAAACAGCACCCTCCCAAGCAGCGCCGACACACACGCAGCCCACAGGCACTATTTTAATGCTTTTTGCTGCCGACCTGCTACGCCCGACAGGGTGATTCACAATCACATGGAAAAATCCGTCAGAAAAAGTGCCGGAACACCGTTCCTGTGCGTTCTATGACAAAAAAATCCCTGCTCCTAATGAAAGTGAAAGAAGAAAGTACAAAAGCAGGACAATGGCTGAATATTAAGAAAACAAAAATGTCCACAGAAAAAATACTGAACTTTACTGTTAACAAAGAAGAAATGGAAATTATTTATTTATTTATTTATTTATTTATTTATTTATTAAAACATTTCTATGCCACCCCTTGCCGAAGCTTTCACAATTATGAAAGATTTTACATCCCTTGACTCAGTCATCAATTCAAAGGGAAGCTATAGCCAAGAAATTCAAAGAAGACTGGGGCTTGTAAAGGCATCAGTGAAGGAACTAGAAAAGATCATCAGGTGTAAGGACATTTCACTGGAGACCAAGCCCAAGACCGCCCATACTGTTTTATTCCCAATCATGTGAAGACAAGACTCACTGAAGAAGACAGCTATGCTAAGCAAAGTTGAATGCAGAAGAAGAAAAGGAAGCCTAAATATGAGGCTTTATGGCTTCGGTCCATAAAGGATGTTGCAGCCTTGAACTTAGAAGAGCTGAGTGGGGCTGTAATTGACATGACATTTTGTAGGGCTTTCATTCATGGGGTCACCATAAGTCAGAGATGTCTTGACAGCACTCAACAACAGATTCCTACCATATGATGACTGATAAGATTTAATAAAGCATGAGGCCAAAATAGGTGAGCTCAATATCTCTTCCTTTCAGTGTCCTTTAGTTTGGTTCAGTACTGGATGAGTTGGCAGGGCCAGATATGGAGCAAATATACACATTTTAAGCTGTTTAGTGCTATATCCATGGAATAAGTTTCTGTTTTCACTTGTTAATACTGCTAACTCATTTTATATTGGAAATTTGCCAGGTTCAGTTAATATACAGGTCTGATGAGAGTAGATGGAATGTCTTTTGATCCATTTCAGTGAGAACATAGACTCAACAATTTCAGATAGAACCCACATATATCTAATATATGTTATATCTTTCAATTATCTGCTAAGAAGATTTTTAGAACATATGAAAAGCCATACTGGATCAGACCAAAGGTCCATCTAGTCCAGCACTCCATACACACAGTGACAAACTAGCTGTCCACAGGACTGCCCAAGCAGGATGGGTGCAAGATCTTCACCTGCCCAAGTTCCTCAGCATCTGGTGTATGCAGGCACACCACCTCTGGTAAAGAAGGTAGCACATAACCAGTAAGGCTAGTAGCCACCATTAAATCCCAATTTAAACCATCCAAATTGGTGACCATCACCACTTTCCATGGCAACAAATTCCATAGTTTAAGTATACACAGTGTAAAGCAGTACTTCTGTTTATCTGTCCTAAGCATTCCACCAATCAGCTTCATAGGGTTATCCTAGGTTTGAGTGCTGTGGGTAAGGGACAATTTTTTTATTATTTCAATTTGTCTGCCACTATGCTAGCCTCTCTGAATGGCTCACAGTACATAAAAACCAGTCTCCCTCTCTACTTTCTCCACACCATGGATTTATTTGAAACACCTCTGTTAAGTCTCTCCTTACTTGCCTATTTTTTCTAAGTTGAACAGTTCCATTTGTTGCCACCACTCCTAATAGGCTAACTATGCTTCAAGAGCACTGAAAGTTAAAATAGTTTTCTCATCATTTCCCAGCATGTTTGTATATGATCAGATAAACATAGTATGTCACATCTAAGATAACCTACAGATAATACAGAAATGTTTCCATTTTTAAATAAAAGTTAAGATCTGTAAAGGAAAAAGAATAAGCAGTTCTGTTCTATCAGAAGGTTTATGGGTTTAAAGTCAACTCTATCTCCATCAGCAGTTTGCCCATTAATTAGCTCTCCAATTCCACTTCAGTTAAATTAACTCTAATTAATAAGTTCATTACAAAGACTCACACACCTTGCTTAAAGCAAGTGTGCTAAAAGCTGATAAACACCTTCACTTTAATGAAAAATTGATTAGATTGAAAAGAAAAGGTAAAGTCTCTGGAATAAACCTGTTTGTCCCAGAGCAGGAGTGATGTTTTTAACTTCTGAAGTTAATCAATCCTTCCAAGATTTCCTTATTTTAAAAAATCTAATTCCCAATAGCAAGCATTGTATGAGAAAAGTTTTTTTGGCCAGGGCACATTAGAACACATAAAAAGTGTCACAGTACTTCATTGTATGTTTATTGATGTACGAAACTCTAAGATAGAGCCATGCAATCATGGGAATAGAGACCCTTTTAGCCCTTTTATTGCACTCAGTTTTTAATATCCATCACAGATAATGTCTGATCTTTGCTTTCAGGACTGCTGTTCTTTTATAAGACTGGAAGTGTATAATAGGCTTATGAACCAGCATATGGCTGTGCTAACTCTGTTCTAAAAGACATAAACTATATCCCTTAGGCTAATGTCACATTGCCTTTTCCTCCTCCATAGAAAACCACATTCAGTGTTTTTTTTAAAGAAGAAAAAGAAAGAAGGATGAATGCAAATAGACTGCAGTGTTATTTTACTCCTTATATTACTTAAAGAACAAAGTGTACTGTGGAGTCTAGAAAACCCTTTATCCTACAAGTTGCACTTAATTTTTATGGGAGTCTAAAGGAGAAACTGAGTATGGTACATCAGTTTTTCTCAGATTGTCAGCCAGGACCCAGCAGTGGGTCTCAGGCTATTTGCAAGAGCATTTCAATGCTGCAGTCTGTCCATTGCCCCTTTGCTTGACTGTCTTGCATCATGCCCACAACATACGCATTGTACATGTAGCTGTGGGAGTAGTTAGAGAAAAAGAAGAATATATTTAATAATGATGATTTTTTAAAACAGATAATTCAGAGGAAAGGTATAAGGGAAGCTGTTATAGCAGGGAGGAAGTGGTTGTAGCTGGTGGAACAGTTGAAATAAACTGGCATTTGAGGATAGGGTACAAGTTAAGATTGAGGAGGGAAGGATGGGAGAAATATCAGGAAATGTATAAGAATAGCTTGAAAGTCATGTGGGGTTTGGAGGAAAATTATATAAAGTAAAAATTTCTCCATTTGGGGTCCTTAAAGTTCTGCCTGAATCCTGAATTGATGAAGCCAAATCATGATATTTCTAAAGCCAATGTCTATACTTAACTTGAAGCAATCTAAATTAAGGAGCTCCGTACTACAAGGAAAACACCACAACAAAGAATGAAGTGATCTCCAAAGAGGGGGTGGATGTTAGTATAAAATTATATCAACAATTGCCAGCTGAGAATGCCAAATTCCCCCTCTGTCTACAACCATTTTATGACTGGATCCACTCTTGTACTATAATTTTGTAACTGGTAGACATTGTTCATTTTCAGCTGTCTCAGGAGGACCCATGAGGTAGAAAATTAGGAAATCCCTGCTGTAAATGATTGACACTTTCATAATTTGTTCTAATGCAAGTCAGATTACTAGTTACTCAATGCTATGAACTTGTAGTAACTGAAGAAAGAAACATCCCTTATATAGTTCTCAGTCTAACAGCATACTCTTTTGTCCCACAGCACTAAGAATGCTAATGTTGGTAGAAATTACAGTAATGTACTATCTAGCATCAGTGTTATTTTTGTATTATTTACACGCAGCATTTTTTGTTACCTCACAATACAGAAATTTCCACTGTCAGAATAATAGAGATGGGGAGGCCGGACATATGTTTAACAGGGTGTAGTGCAAGACCTCTTCACTCCCCACTCACTTCATAACTACAGAGGAAAAATAAGTGCATCATCAACTTCCTATAATCATGTTTTGACCACTGTAACACTTAACCAGCAGCAGTTCAACTGTCCCTGAAAAATCCATATTCCTTTTTCTTGGGGTGCTTCCAATCAAGGAAAGTCCAGTGTGAAGGTTTTGAAGAGAAGAGACACAATTTGTACATGCATGCTCATTTCATTTGTTGCCTTGCATGAATGGTCTGGCAACTCTACCTGCATAGCAACTCATAAGCAGCACTCAAAGTGAAAACTGGTATTGGTTTACATGATTATGATGATCAAGAACCAATGGATTTTCCATAGCCTTCCATGGAAAAAAAATCTACAAGCTTTTTGAGCACACCTTTCCATAGGTGACTATAGGAAGTTTACTTAATTGTGGTCTTGGGATTGTAGATCTATTAAGTTGCCATAAGGCAAGTGTGAGAATATTTAATATTCACAAGACACATGCTGGACTGCAAATCCTATCTGGTCTGACTCTCTGATGGAAGGCTCCAGATCTTATACTGAGGAAAATAAAATATTACAGTGACATAGTTATATCTTAGTAGCATCTTTATTTTTCTACAGTGTGCAATAATTTGTATTTCTGCTTTATTCCCTTTATTGTAACTTCTAATAAGATGCATTGTTCATAATAATGTTCTATAAATCCTCATAAGTTTATGAGCATACATTATAACATGACTTTCATAAGAAATATGTGATCAGAAAAAATGTAATTTGAAATTACTCAAAGCTAACTAAAAATAGCTTTAGACATTGCCAAAGAAGTAGATACCCTATCCTCTCAAGAACTTCCCTAAAACCATTTGATTTAATTTTCAAATAGCTTGATTTTTTTCTCTATACAATTTGCATCTGGTGCTTGCTTACTCATTGTGCTCTCTCCTCTTCCCACCTCTATGCGTATCCCCACCCCATCTACCTTTCTGTTGCTGTTTATTTCTAATGCAGAGATCTGTTCTGTTGATTGTGGCACACATGGGGTTTGCATGGGTGGAACATGTCGTTGTGAAGAAGGGTGGACTGGCCCATCCTGCAATCAAAGAGCATGTCATCCTCGGTGTGCTGAGCATGGGACATGTAAAGATGGGAAATGTGAATGCAGCCAAGGCTGGAATGGTGAACACTGCACTATCGGTAAGATTACTGTGCTTTCATACCCTACTTCAGTACTGAACTGAAAAAGCCAGAACCTACTCCCCTTATCTGAATTAAAAATTTAGCACTTTGAAGCTTGTTTCTTCAAACAGAATATTTTCACTTGTCAGTGTGTGTAAAGGAACCAATATTTTTAAAAGGAAATGATTATATAATTGGTCATCAATCCTTTATGAATAGGTTGCTCTAGGAGGAGCAAGAATTTTTCTGTACATTTTTCTCCATTTTCTCTATACATACATTCCTCATTCCAACAGAAGAAGGTACTGTTTTTGTGCACTTCATAATTGGTGAATGTAACAGTTTATTGCTGCAGCATTTTCTATTTTTAGATGACAATTGTACACCTTATTTTTAAGCTTTTTTAACAAAAAGTAAACTATGAAAACATTATACATGAACATAAAAGCTGAAATGTGCCACCCTGACACTTTTGTTATGTTTTGTTAGCAGACACTATGAATTATTTAAGATTTTCACAAAGCTTTTATTTCCGTATTGACAAATTGCATAATTTGCTGACTTCAGCAATTTCCTTCATAGTTGTGTTTTTATAAGCAAGAACCTGTATTATTTATAATCCATTGCTCCTTTTTTCTTTCTGTCTTAATAATCATACAGATAACTTTGTTTAGTCATATGATACAAAAATTAGTTACTTTTCCTAGAATTCTACTAATGTTTCCTTTCAGATAGTGATCTATGGTCAAAGAAATGATGATAAAGTTGAATCTATGAATAGTCATTAAGCTTCACAAAGAGCAGAAATGAAAGAATAATTCTCAATTTCTGTGTCCATGTTCGCCCCCTTGCAGAGAACCAGTGTGGTGTAGGGACTAAGAGTGCAGGACTAGGACTCTGGCAATCCGGGTTCTAGTCCCTGCTCGGCCATAGAACTGATTGGGTGATTTTGAGCAACTCACAGACTCTCAATCCAACCTACCTCACAGGATTGTTGTTGTGCGGATAAGATTGAGATCCAGAAGAGGAAAAGTGACATAAGCCATTTTGAGTTCTTTTAAAGAAAAAAAAAAGGGGGGGGGGGAATAAAACTTAGTTATGGCAAAATGAATGGGTAAGACTACGCCTTTTCATAGCTTTTGACTACCTGCTAATAATTATGCAGATCTCTTAAGCTGGCCTCACTTATCTTGGCATTATTATAGAAGTTATATATTTATGAATTGAATTGTTCTTGTACAATTTTTCCAGTGGTTTGCACAAACTTTTTTGCCTTATCATTGGGAAGGCAAGTGTGTGTCATTTCACATGTTTGTATTTCAAATCCATGTAATTCCCATGTGTTGCTGCTTTTAAGAAAAGAATATATTTGCATTTTTGACTGACAACAAAGTTTTCCTAAATTGTAAACAGCACAGTGATATGGGTGGGCCCTGATCCTTATCTTTGTACAGACAGGATACTATTAGAAAAAGATGAATGCAGCAAAGTGACACTTTCTGTCTTTGGAAGGACATTAAGACAAAGGTTTCTGGCACCTGGTTTCCAAGGAAGTTTGCAATCACCAACCACTAAAAAGATAAAGGAGTCTACAGTGATTGTGAGAGAAATACTGCATTTCTGCAATATTTGTGTTGCATGTATTTCTGAGAACATCTGTGGGCCTATAGCATTGTTATTGTTGCTGTTGTTAATCACGAAGTCCTGTCCGACCCATCATGACCCCATGGACAACATTCCTCCAGGCCTTCCTGTCCTTCACCATCCCCCGGAGTCCACTTAAGCTCACGCCGACTGCTTCAGTGACTCCATCTAGCCACCTCATTCTCTGCTGTCCCCTTCTTCCTTAGCCTTCAGTTGTTCCCAGCATTAGGCTCTTCTTCAGTGAGTCCTTCCTTCTCATTAGGTGGCCAAAGTATTTGAGTTTCATCTTCAGTATCTGGCCTTCTAAAGAGCAGCCAGGGTTGATCCCCTCTAGGACTGACTGGTTTGATCGCCTTGCAGGGCCTACAGCATAGTTCAAAAGAAACAGGGTTGAGGCTAATACAGTTGAAGTGTACAATTAATGACACTCTATAAATGAATTAAAACAAAGAACAATACATGCATCAATACAGTTTGGGCAAAACAACTAGCTGCTCAATCGTGCTGTCTGACAAAACTAGGTAAAAGGTGCCAGGTTGAAATTCTCTCCAGACTCCTAAAGATTTTAGGCTTATCGATGATACTTAACAATGAGTTCCCCAGCTGTTAGTGTTTTGTTTTCAATTTTTCAATGGCTGGCTTCCCAACCCCACAGCAACCTTAGTTTTTAATACAGGTGCGCTAACCAGAATGCATTTTTTTCCTGTATAAAGAATGTATTCTGTTATCATTAATGATCCTGCTTTCCAAGGTAGTAAAGAACTGGTATCAAAACAAATTGCTGGTCTTTTGTAGCTTAAAAGAACTGGGATTTCCCCCAGGCCAGATTTCCATTTGAATTGCCTGCATAGACATGAAAATCAATGTAGCTCAATAAACAAGTTGGTATTTAAAGCACTATTATTAGACAATACCTCAAAGGACTACCTAGCCTTAAATTGGAGAGATGGGATTTTGGGGGGTTTCTTAATATGTGCCATCCTGAATACAAATAGAGAGGCTAAGTGAAAGTGAGAAGGAAAGAGATTAAACATTTAAAAAACAAAGTTCTCTGTGGAAACTTAGAGCAGCAGTTTGCAGTGCAGCTGAATGAGGTGTTTTTCTGTGCAACTCACCTTTGTTAGAGCTGTGGGCTATATCCCATGTGTCTTGCACAGTGATAGGGCTTTTTTGCCAGTCCATACAGACTTCATACACACTCTATATTTAACCTATTTCCTTTCCAACACCAAGAACAAGCTTCTCCAGGGTTCAAAGTTCCGTCCCAAGACTACAGTATACTCGTACATTTTTCCATGTGGACATTTTTCCATGTGTTCCCTAGTGGACACCTATGGGGAATGGGGGAACATTTTCATGTTCTTGGGCTTAAGGCAGAACTCTTTATCATTTCAGAAGGTAATGGGGAGTGGGGAGATAGTGGTAGTGACAGATCAAGACACTTACCATCATGGCATCTGGACATTAACAGCATTTGTTTTATTTTCTGGAGAGAGTTTGGAATATTCTTTAGTTTAATGCAGTTGAACACGTTGTACCTGTCCCATCTGAATGAAGCCATGCTTGCTGGCAATCCTAGTCATGGTAGACTCCTATTGCTTCCCAAGGCAGGAGTCAATCCATTCCATTCCCTGTGTGGTCAGTTATTACTCCTAGCTTTAAATGTGTGTAGACTGAAACCTATATTGAATAGGTTTCAACCACATGAACATATGTAAATATGCTTTTTTTAAAGTGTTAAAACAACATAACCCCAAGGATATCCTTAGTATGAATGCCACATTTCTGGTGTTTTACAGCCTTGGTGCTTTGTGTATGATGGATGGACAAATACACACATACTTTCTTTTATAATTACAGAAGATTATTGTATTACATGTTTCTAAATTACCTTTAGAACAAAGATTTTACAAGGTTGGGTACAAACTATAAATGGTATATGAAAATACAGTAATGCAAATATAGATTCATTTGTAATATATATACACACAAAGATTCTCAAATGAGCAGCACTTAAATCCACAGTGATTAATAAAATGCAGATTATTTAAAAACTATTCACACTGAAGTCGCATGAAACTGGGAAGAATTCCAGCAGTGTACTAAAGAGCCTGTTGATGCATGTGAAAGAGGAGAGTGCAAAAGATGGCTTGAAACTCAACATCAAGAAAACTAAGATCATGACATCCAGTCCTAGCACTTCCTGGCAAATAGATGGGGAAGAAATGGAGGTAGTGACTGATTTTATTTTCCTGGGCTCCAAGATCACTGCAGATGGTGACTGCAACCAAGAAATTAAAAGACGCTTGCTTCTTGGGAGGAAAGCTATGGCAAATCTAGACAGCATACTAAAAAGTAGAGACATTACGCTGCCGACAAAAGTTCGTATAGTCAAGGCTATGGTTTTCCCAGTTGCAATGTATGGCTGTGAAAGCTGGACCATAAGGAAGGCTGAGCGCTGAAGAACTGAGACCTTTGAACTGTGGTGCTGGAGAAGACTCCTGTGAGTCCCTCGGACTTCAAGGAGATCAAACCAGTCAGTCTTAGAGGAGATCAACCCTGACTGCTCTTTAGAAAGCCAGATACTCAAATACTGTGGCCACCTAATGAGAAGGACTCACTGGAGAAAAGACTAATGCTGAGAACAATTGACGGCAAAAGAAGAAGGCGATGGCAGAGAATGAGGTGGCTAGATGGAGTCACTGAAACAGTCAGTGTGAGCTTAGCTGGACTCTGGGGGATGGTGGAGGACAGGAGAGCCTGGAGGAATGTTGTCCATGGGGTTGTGATGGGTCAGGCTCAACTTCACGACTAACATGAACATGAAACTTTTGTACACTTAAGTACACTACCAGCCCAACTTTCTTGCTTACTAATTTTCATCTGAGGAGCCATCATGCAGAAGGTGGAGCATCTATTGGTTCAGAAGGCAGAACTAGAAACAATGGGTAGAAAATTCAGGGAAACAGATTTCACTATAGATAAGCATTAGAAAAAAACTTCCTAAAGTTTTACAGTGGAATGAGGCTGCTTTGGAAGGTAATGAACATCAGAGTTTAGTTGGCCATTTACCAGGGATGTTGTAGTTACAGTACATCCTGCATTGCAGATCATCTGTTGAGCAGTTGGGAGAACTAGATGACTTCCAAGGTAACTTGCAGCTCTATTTTATGATGCTTCATGAGCATTTCATAGTATATTTATTCTTCCTTCCTTCCTTCTCTCCTGTACCTCTCTTACATGCAGGCATGAGTACATACACACACAAAATCAACTGGTATCTGTCCTCGGGCTATGTTTTTGATCAACGTAAAATGTACTGCAAAATACTCATTTTACTCATTAGGGCTTATTTAGAGTTTTGGAATACACCAGAGATTTCTAAATTGTCTAAAATCCACTTAAATCAGTTATGTCTCTGAAAACTTTTGTTTTATTTTTTCCTGTATGTTCTATCTTAATAATTGGAAATTGCAACTATGGCTGATACATGGATTTGACCATTTCAGCTCTACATACAGAACTATAGGATCATTCATGAGGCATGATTTTGAACAGTAGGACTGTAGAAATAATTTCTGTCCAATCCTCCTAGTGTGTTTTGAAAACAGACAATGAAAGTTAAGGAAGGAAAAGTAGAGAAAGGGCAAATCAGGATCTTATATTTTCATATGTGTCTTCCCTCATGAACTCTTTCCATGTAAAGGGTTATAAATAAGCAAAATAAATTATTGTGCTTGGAGGGAAAAACAAAAGCCCTAGGAATCTAATGTTTATTATATTTCTAGGAAAAATCTATGGATGAAACTCTACACACAGAAAGTGTTTTAAGCAATATGGAGAACCACCTTTTCTGCAGGGACCCTTATCCCTTGAGTAGGATTTTCAGAGGGCTGCCATGATGATGGGATGGGAATGTCTGTTTTCACCAGCTCAGATGCAAACATCTATATTTGAGTCAGCCTATAAAAATCAAAACTTCTATGTTTGTAAGTTCAGTTCAGAAGCACAATTTTTTTCTCTAGGTAGAACTAAGGACCAAGTAGTAATTGGCTTAACTCTCTGTTCAAGTCCACAGTGTAGAATTTCAGGTATGCCATAATTTGTGAAGCATCTTCATTCATTTCAGGGAAGGGTCCCAGTCTCTGTGTGTGTGTTGTTGTTGTTGTTGTTGTTGTTGTCTTTAATTTCAGTGAGTGCCTGTAAATAAAGTTTCTCAACTGAAGTGAATGCAGATATATTTGTATACAGAGTAATTCAATCTGTATATTGGAAATCCTATGTGTTTTAGAAGTCACTAAATTTGGACATTCATGTTTACTGGGTTTCTGTCCTGTTTGTACTTTTGGATGCTAGTTTAGAATAGCATAAATCAAGTGCTTCCTAACTGCATACAGCCAGTTTGGCATAGTGGTTAGACTGTTGCACTGGAACTTGAAAGATCCAGGTTCTAACACTAAACCACCTGGTGAGTTTTGTTCTTGGCCACAAAGTTTGCTAGGTGAGCTTAAGCTAGTCACTGATTCTCAGCCCAACCTAAATGTTGTGAGGATAAAATGGAGAATAGGATTATATAATGCACCTTGTGTTTCCTTGCCAGAAAAAAGACATGGTATAGATATAATATATAAAGTAATAGCTAAACTGAGGTGTGCTGAAGAGTCACTGAAATCATTAGAACTAAGTACATGGTTATATGTTTAAATTTAGGGGTCTGTAAGTTTCACTGACTTATACTCAACTGTGCAACTATAGGCAGTTGGAAAACGGTTTGTGATGGGCTATTGTTTTTTGCAATTTAAGTGACACATATTGTGGGCAAATTGAATAACAGTCTTAGGAACCCTATAAAAGTGAATGCTTTCCCAGCTGCTTTCCCATTAAATGCTTTTAGCTGAATGGAATTAGCAAATAATTATGTTGATGGGAATCTACTATTTTCAAGTGTTGTATTAGTGTCTCCATTTTAAAAGCTTCATAATTTTTCTTTATATATGAGATTATTGTTGTAGTAACTTACCTTGCATTAGACAATTTGTATTACTATTCGTTTGCCATTCTGATTTGACAAAAACTCTTTTAAAGAACATCTGTACATTACATACTAGTGAGTAAGATAATCTTTTTTAGAACTTGCAGCTTGACTGGTTAACTCATGAGAAGCATTTCAGCTATTAAATTGTTATGGTAGGAAATGGTTATTGTTCTGTCCATAATTAATATTTATATGCACATGCAAATAGTGTTGGTACCATGATTGGGAATCTGTGACATACAATATTCAGATAAGAAAAAGAGTTAAGCATTTATGCTACTTAGCTGAAAGCATATATAGTTTAGCCTAAATTCAAGCAGAGGGGGACTATAAGATCATTGGTTCCAGCTTCTCACTGTTTCAAAAGGCTTCCATAGAGAGACACAAACAGCTGCAATTTAGTGCTTGCCTAAGTTGGATGATTTCTACAAGAGGCTTAAAAATAGAATAAATTAAGTTTAAAATTTATGGATGCAAAGTGATTAGAGATTTAGTAGTAACATTGTCTTGCCACTGTTACTAGTGTCTCTTTCACCTGGGAGCTAACTGGGTTATTTGGATTACCCAAAAGCTACACATGTCAGGCTATGGGACAAGACAAAATGACTGCATGACTAGAGAGGTTCTTGAAGGTTAAGACTGCGGGCAGGACAACTTGAAGTAATGTACTTAGCCAGAATGTATGTTATTGAAAACTATAAACAGAATTTAGGATTATGATGAGTCACTTCCTCAGAAGCAAGTCAACTTGAAGTATCTTCCTAAAACAACCTGCAGTTGTTTGATACAAGTTTTGTTTTGTAAGATATCCAAAAATCAGAGATTTATGAGCATTTGTATTTTTTCAATCTTTTGATGCTGCATATTCATTTAAAAGCTAAATGTGGAATAAGTCTGAGTGACAACTTGTTTTAAACAGGCTTATACACTATAAATAAGACAGTTGTCCTGGGTCATGAAATCATGTACATGAATGTATTTAGGTGGTTATAACAAAGCACCCCTTTGGGATACTTAGTTGCTGCTTTTATATTGATAATTTGCAGTGAAGAATTCCAAACACCAACCCATTTTTGTTGACAGTTCACTAGCAGTCCCTAATTTCATCTGAAGTAAAACAAACCAAATACACTTATAAAGATACAGACAGACAACACAGAACTTAACACAGTGGTTAAAAAGCTCTTAAGGTTTAACAGTATAGATGTGCTGTGAACTCACTGAATTTAGCATTGCTATTACAAAAAATTGATAGATATACAAGAGGACAGAATGTTCAAAGAATACAGCTGGTCTTGCACTCTACAAACTATGCAAGAAAAAGTGCATTCTAGTACAATTACAGGTTCAAATTCAGAATTATTCTTACTGCTGCAGAATTAGAAAGTGCAGAGTAAGCATTATCTGTAGGTGAAATAAAGGACTCTGTCAGCACAGGACTTCAGAAAATGACAGTATTTTGATAATAAAAGAAGACTGGAGAAGACAGGAAAAAACTGTCACTTTCTCATTGCATGGGAAATAAAAGATACTAAATGAATGAATTTGTAGCAACTGCCATTAATAACAATTGAGACCCACTTTTTCCAGGAAGGCTTGCATGGACATTGTGAGAGATTACATAACAAAGTCAAAATGCTACTTTGGATGCACACTATTTTAATCACAATGTGACACTTTAGTAACACAATGGTATGTAGCCATTAGCTTTCCATTAGCTGTTAATGATTTAACCATTTCCACTTAAACATATTCACTTGTGTCCACTCTAATTGAAGCACAGCATTCTTCTGTGTGCATCCTCTGTTGGTTGTTCTTGCTGTGCTTCTTTCCCCTTCTTTTATGATAGTTGCTTCATGATTCTTTTCCATATAGCCATGAATCTAAATTACAGGTGGCTTTGGTCATTAGGCAGCATTGCCACAAGGAGGATGTCTGAGGGACTCCAGCATCATCTTTCCATCATGCAAAGCAATGTATTTAATGTAAGGATAATGAGAGGGGAGGGGAGAGGAGTTTTTCATAATGTAGCCTGTTTCAACCTAGTTTCTTCCAGATGTTTGGGAGTTCAACTACCATTAGCCCTAACCAGCATGGTGAATATTCAGGAATGCTAAGAATTGTAGTACAAACCTCCAAAGGGCACCAGAGTGTGAAAGTAGGCATAATGGTTTATTACATGCTTCACCACAAATGCATAAATGCATTCCAGACATAGACATTTCAGTTTCACAGATATGTGTGTGATATATGTATTTAGAAACAGTAGACTGAGTAGCCTGTGTAGCTGCATCATTTGCAAATGGAAGAAATCCATGTTACTGTGCTATCACTCCATCATATCTATTTAGAACTGGTTGCTATGCAACGTTAGGTATGTTGGATTGTACCTGTTGCTAAAATGTCCTGACAATTCCCCTGATTCTTTTCTTCCTGTCCATCTACTTCTCTATCATGCAGTAGCTTTGCAATAATTAGTAAATTACATCTGTTGATCATGACTGTTGCCAAAACATCACTAAAAACCGATACAACAGTACCAGCAGACAGTTCTCATTCAGAATGGACAAATACATCAATTCTGGTTCTGCTTAGTTTCTCTTTTTTAATCCTTTCATTCATTTTATTCTATTTTTGCATCTATTTTAAAGTCTGCTTAAAATGTGCTTTTCTCCTAAAGAAAACCATATGCATGGTTGTACTCTTGATCATATGTATATTTTTGCAAGCAGTTTTCCCTAGTATAAAGTATTTTTGTATGTTATTTACTAATAGAGATTTTATATACAATTTTCCCTATTATATTCATTTTTACACAATGTTTTAATTGGAGATCTGCATTGCTAAATTAAAAATAGATTGACATTCTTAGTATAACTATGTTTTGGCTCAGGAAGTGAAAAAGCTGTTCTCCCTTCCTAGTTTTTAGTGACACAAATTCTCTTCCCTCAGTTCATCAGTCCTTAACACATATTTATGAGCCTTGCATTTCATGAACTATCCACTGAGTTTTGTATGACATCTTACTTCACTCTCATCTTGAAAAACTAAACAGAAAGCAGGATAGTTAGCATTGTTCCTTTTTATTTTAGCCCTAGAGAAGAAAGATCATGTTAAGTAAAAATATCTCATAAAGGGAAAGAATAAACTAATATGAATATGAATTCGTTATACTGCATTGAAAATTATGTCAGTGCTATAATCCTTTATGGCAGGGTAATCAGTAATAAAACAGTGCAGTGAGTACCAATTAAGGAACATCAAATCACTGGGCATGCTGTTCATGCTGATTTAAACAGGAGATGATTGGAATAAATGGATTTAATATATACTTCTTCACAGACTGTAGCTATTCTGCCATATCTACAGGAGCTAGTGTATGAATAATCTAAGGAGGATAGCTACTTACATTTCTCATAGAAAGCTAATGAAAAGCATTAAATTTTAGAAAGCCTGCACTGAGGCCTGTTGTTAAAAAATTACTACTAAATGAAAATGTTCCTGCTAGTTTTAACAATTTACTGCAGAAGAAATCACAACAATGACATTTTTTTCTGTTTGTATCCATTCCTCAATTACTCAGTGTTTCATACTTTGCAGGATTATGGAAGGCAATGGAAATATTTTATGTAATACTTTCTGTATTCTAATTAATTCCCACTACAGCCTACTAATTCTGTAACTGAAGTCCGTACTAGTACTAAGCCAACACAGGATTCACATTTTGACCTGTTTTCAGCCTCCTTAACCTAGAGGAAATTCTGAGCTATGCCGGCATGCTTGTGTTTTTTGAAGGCACTGGACTTTTTCTAGCAAAACAGAGAAGCATGAGTTTTGATTGTAAAATTGTAAAATTTGATTTTGTGCAGGGGGGAGTGATATGAAGAGAAGTGATGGATGAGAATCCTTTTTCTGCCGGCTGCTTCCCTACTTCATAACAAACTGTCCCTAAGCTGCTTTTCCAGATGTGTTTATTCTCAAAAAGAGATTCGTGCTCCTTTCCCTGCCACTTGCCTATTTGCAGCACTCCCTCCCAAAGCTCCTTCTAGAGGATGCTCAGATTTGGACATGCATTTCCTCGCTGGGTAGCTGTTTCAAGGAAAGGACAGGTGTGGAAGGAAGGTTGCATTCCTTTATCTCAGAATTCTGTTAGTGAACTCCTATATTCTATCATAAGTTTTCTTTTCCATAATTTACATTTACTATCTGCACAGTTAGGACTGCATAGATGCACTCAAAGGTAGCCTGCTCCTGACATTATCATTTGCTATATGGAGGAAGCTTCTTATATAGGAGAGCGTTGAAAAATAGATTCCTCACCTTCAATCTGAAGCCCTGATTTCCATCCTCCCATCCTCTCAGTCTACTACATTATGTGGAATTGTTTCTACACCATACCAAAGCGCATTCAACACCATTGATATAATCTGACAGTGAACTGACATATAGTAATCAGAATTAAACCTTGATAACATAAAAAGTCCTAAACTTTGATCCTCATACTGCATCAAGCTGTAGAGCTGCCTAGGCAAGTTAGATGTGAATATGCTTGACACATGTTTTTAGAATGTTTCTACTCCTTTCATCTATGATTACATGCAAGTTTTCAACAGTAAAAAACACCATATAATTGTATACTCATATTTTAGATTAAATATTTTCGTTTACATGACTGGAAAATAAAGCACATGGTGTATATAGTACATTTGTAATAAATAGCAGTGATAAAAATTATGCAGTTGTGATTTGACCATTGACCTGCCTGTGTGGGGTGGAGGGAGTCAGGGACTTTTAGAAACGTAGAAAGAGAGTGAGTCAGAAGGGGTTTCCCAAGCCATCTAGTCTGACCCCCGGTTCTAGGCAGCTCCACTCATGACATACCTACCATGTACATGTCCAGCCTATCCTTGAACACCCTCACGAATGTGGCTTCAACCACCTCCCGTGGAAGCCCATTCCATACCCTAGGGGTCCTAACTGTCATCCAGTTCCTTCCTGGCATCCAGACAGACTAGCCATGGTAAATTCACATTCAGTTTATGTTACTTGTTAAATGTGATGTTGTAAATAAGCTTGGTTGACTTTAAAATTCAAACCTATCTATTGGTTTCTTTTTCAATGCCAATGTACTGCTGCAGTATGAATAACATAGTTCCTGTTTAGCATAACTGAATTAGTGCATTGCAAGGAATGAGTATATTGTGTAACTGGATGAGTATTGCCTACCAATTCTCACAGTGGAAGGAGGTAAGAAGTGGGTTCCCTTTCTGATCTGTGCTTTTCTCTTGTTCATAAAATAAATAAATTGTAGTTAAGGATAACTATGAAACAGTCAAATGTAGACAACCAAATTATTCTAGGTAGCAAAAAGTAAAAGAGATTGCAAGAGCTCCAAAAGTATCTCTCTAGATTGGGTGAATGGACGTTAAAATGACAAGTGTAGTTCAGTGTAAGTGTAAATTGTGCACATTCGGGGAAAAGAATCCTAGCCACATAACACTGATGGCATCTGAGTTGGTTGTAAAGTGACCACACATTTAGTGTTGAACTCATGGTGAATAGTTCAGTGAAAATGTTAAGCCAGTGTGTAGCAGCTGTTAAAAAGGTGAATTACAATGTTTCAGGGCCTTTATTCAAATCTGTGTTTTGTCCATACTAAAAATGTAGCCCTGGAATACAAAGCTATGTATAAATCTGGTCACTACATATCTCTTACAAAATACATAGTTAACTTACGAGTTTATTTCTACAAGATGTGGTGATGGCTACCAAAATAGACAGATTAGCCCTTTAGATTTCCTGTTCTTTTGGCTACCAGTTGTACTTTGGTTGTTTCGTATACAACTCCTCCCTTTATCTGGAAATTGCCATTATCTAAAACTATTTTAAAGTAAGTGACGCATAAGACAGCAAGTGGCAATTGTGAATGAATTACATAGTGATGTCAGTCTGTTGTATCTTGCAGAGACTGGGTGGGCAGGCCTTCACCTGGACTGCCTGAATGACATTAAAGTAGGATCAGTGCCAATGGCGCAAGCGAAGTCCAAAGTGTGGAACTAAATAGGAGGAGGAGGAGATCAGTTAAATCCATGAAGGATAAAGCTTGCTATGTACTACCATGTTTCTGAATACCAGTTGCTGGGAAACAGTGTGATAGGGATATTGCTGTTTGTGAGCTTCCCAGAGGCATTGGAAAATGAGCATTCGTGCTCATTTCAGGTTGCACTGAAAGCTCTAAATCACCATTGTACTAGCAGTGAGTGCTGCTTATGCAACAGAATTGGTGGGAGTGAAAGCTCCCCATTGAATTCTACCCAGTGAAAGCAAATATATGGTCTTTCAAATGCTACAGAACTGGGCTAAATGAATGAAAAATCAGAATCCTTTGTTATTAGGTTTGGTCTAAATAAAAATCAAGGCACAACCAAAATAGTTACAAGAAAGGACAAAAGAAGCAGTAGATTTCAAATATGCTGGGAGTTTTTGAATCTTAATATTCATTTTAAAGAATGACTGTTTACTCCAAATATGACTGCATATGTGCAATAGAAAAATAAACACGTTTTAAACAGTGAGAAATTGCCTTTCCTCTCTTTTGAGGAAATTACTACTTTTTCTGTGTCTGAATTCTGAACTGTTCCTGTCCTACATGACTCTTCTGAAATGTCTGTCTGTTCTCTTTTTTCTTTTAATTTTCAAGCTCACTATTTGGATAAAATAGTTAAAGGTACTGTATATTTGCCCTTCATTGACATACTTCCATGTATCACTGTGTATATTATAGTAATCATTCCACTAGACATGGCAAATGCAACATATTCTTATGTGTACTCCATGAATTATAAATTTCATCCATGTTACTTTCCATGTGCCTTGGATATAAGAGATAAAGACTTTTTATGTTTTTGTTGCCTGTTAACATTTTTACTAAGCAATTTGTATCTTTCACTATAGCCTGTGTAAGTGTATTAGCTTTGATAATAGAAAAAACTGAAGATAGCCATTCATTTGCTGTTTAGGGTTTTTAAGCCTTCTAGCATTTGTTGTTGGAAGGAATGGTCTAGGCCTCGTATGCTAAAACATAATGCAAATTAAATGTTTTTCACAGGATAACTAATGCAATAAACTCAAGAATACGTTTTTAACAATGAAACCATGAGTGTTGGCTAGGATCCAGTCATACCCCACCAAGAATGGGCAGAAAGCAGTCCATGCACATGCATACAGGGGTTTCAGTATCTATTTCCAGCCATAGTCTTCTCTTGCCTCCATGACTATGGGAACCTTATGTGCCAGGGGCTTGCTCCTGGAATGGGAAGCTAAAAGTTTGCATGCTCAGGCGTTATACTTCATACAATGCTTTGGATCCTGGTAACTGAACTTGACAACCAACACTTTAAATTTATAGAAGCTCATAGTCAAAGTGTGAAAAATAATGGTTGCAGTCAGCTTTTACTTACAGTTTTTAATCTTCAATTTAAAAGAAGAGATGCTTGGAATCAAATAATTATACATTGTATGGGAGAGAAATATTGAGATGGAAAGGTTAATACAACCAACTACTTGATGAATAGTAATGCAAACTACTAAACAGCAAATATTTCATATCTTCAGTTATGGTAGAAGTTTGGCAAAAATATGTTTTTTTAATTACCACCAATTGTTCCCTTTTTCCAGATTGCCTTTCTTCTATTCCTTATTTGTGCTTTTTTCATTAGAGTATGGCAATATCCATGGCAATATCCAGGCTTTCGTATACTCTTGATCGTGTTAGATTGTCCACAGTGCTTTTCCAATAGGACAAATAAAGCTGTGTGTCCTATGTAACCAAGCGGAAGAACTGTATTTCAGAAGTAAAATGCACCGTCTGTCTGTATATGCAATTAAAATGTGCAGATGGCAGAAAGTGCCAAAAGAAAACAGACAGCCAAATCTAATAGCCTGGCATGATGACATGATATCCATAACTATAACTTAATCATACCTTGTCACGAGTCTCTACTATGATTCCTTTCCATCTGTACTAATTTTACTAGAGGCAATGATGCTCATAGAAGTATTGTTTAATTTGTACTGCATAGGTGGAGAAAGGAGTATATTAATAATTATTTAAGCCACAGGAAACCACATGGCAAACTAAAAGAAATAGGACACTATTCTAATTCCCAAAGGACATATTCAGATAAAACTCTAAAAGGTAGTGGCACAACTTATATTTCATGCTGTGTAGAGTTACAAATAACTGCTTTGTCCTAAACTATCTGGTTTGTAGCCACAGATTACAATTCTGCTTCTGTACTTGCTTATGTGAATGTCTTACCCACAGTCATAGATAAGGAATACCAGAATTCTACATATATATCTATAACCTGTCATCATCCTCATACAGGTCATGTTGGCTGCATGCCACGTTTTCATCAGTAGGAAGTGACAGAGACTGTTTTTGATGTACTGTTAGATGGAAAGAAAATAGATCTTGGATATATTAAATAATTTTAATTGTTTCCCAAATTTTCCCTCCTTGGCCATAAAAGCAGACAAGATAGGATATAAAGGTAACAGCACAAAAGCCTTAGGGAGATTGTCACACAAAAATCACTCTCCGCTATCTGTCTTGAAGCACGTCACTACCGTGTTTTTGTTCAGTCTATCAATGTTTATTGTGGTCCTTATGGTATTTCATTTTGTCCGTCCTAAGTAATCAAATCCGCACAGCTATTACATTTAGTTGGAAATCCTGTCGGTCCTGTCCCATCCGTATGCAGCCTGAATCCTAATGTTTGTTAGACTAGATGCTAAGCTGCTTCACTATTTCCTGGGCTTTGCTTATTCTGTGAAAAGGAATGTACTTTTGGCATAAAGTATAGCCATTGAAACTGACCTATACTTTGTGCAATTATTTAATGCACTGTAATTTCACATGAATCCACGGCAACTCTAAGGCCAGACAAAATTAATGTTCACTTTTATTGAGTGCAGAAGAGCATGCCTACTTTGGAATTTCAAAGGATTAATTTAAAACAAGGAATTTAACATAATCTGTCAAGTAAGCAACAATGCCTATACACAAAATGTTATGTCTTCTATACATGCAGAAGCCGCATTATTTTACGTAGAGGCTGTGTGGTGCATAATGATCACAGTGCCTGCTGATTTGTTAAACAAAATGTAAACATAATTTTGTCTGGCCAGCAGGTATTTAGTGGTTTCTTGGATATAATTCCTGCCTGCACAGGTAAGTGGTGTCTCAAGTGTCAGGCCAATCAAAGATGCCACTTAGTTAAGAATTAGAATGCCCGATAATGTTGCTGCTACTCTCCATGTGCAATTACAGTATTTGTGCTGTACTGAAGGCCTGTTCCCAGTAAGTGTCCCCTGTTTGTACTCTGATTAGATTTAAAATTAATATAATAGTTAAATTACATGCAGTGTCCTTTTTTATCTGTTTTGACAGAGGGATGCCCTGGCCTGTGTAATAGCAATGGAAGATGTACTCTGGACCAAAATGGCTGGCATTGTGTTTGTCAGCCAGGATGGAGAGGAGCCGGATGTGATGTCGCCATGGAAACTTTATGTACTGATAGCAAGGACAATGAAGGAGGTAGGAGAATGAAATTCCTGCACTAAAAAAAAGGAAAGGAAAGAAAAGTGAAATTATCAGCTTCCCAATCAGGTGAAAAAATACTGCTGTGAGAATGATACTGAGCTTTTACTACCTGTGATGAGATACAGGCAGGAATGTGCTACAATATTTATTGCCTTCATTTAGTATGCTATCAAATCCTTAAGAGATGGTTACAGCAGGCAAAATGTGTACATCGAAATCCATTAGTGAGCATTAGGTTCCAAGTGGTAGTATTTTATGTAAGGGCAAGCATTATATTGTAATTCAGTGAGCTTTGTAATAATGCTGCATACCAACAAAGACTAGTTGTGAAATCCACATTTAGGGAAACTTTCAAGTTGTATGTGGAACATCATAGGTTGAGAAACAATTCAAAAAAGTCACAGATCTATTGACAGTGATAATCATCCCACTAACTGTTTTGCTAGAACACTATTTCTTTATGTAATGTCAACTTCCTCAGTTCTTCTGTTTATAGCTCTCATTGCTGAAGACCTAAAATTTTTATTTCTGGGGAAAGTTCTGAGTTCAGTTGATCTAGGACCCACTTGTTTGTCTTTTCTGTTGCTCTAGGGCATTCACACACCTCTCTTCCAGGACCATGTTTTGATTTTCTTCAGTTTTCTTCACTGTCCAGATTTCACATAATAATTGGGAATAAAATATTGTGGATGACCTTAGTCTCACTCTCCAATGAAAGGTCTTTACATTTAATGATCTTTGCTAGTTCTGTTATTGCTGCCTTTCCAAGTCTCAGTCATCTTTAAATTTATTATTTCCTGGCTGCAATCACCTTTAGAAATGAGGACTGAGCCAAGATATGTAAAATCTTTCACAACTTCAGTCTCTTCATTGTTGACACTAAAGCTGTGTAATTCTATTATAGACATAGCCCTAACTGTAACCCTAACACTATTCTTTCAATTTCATCAGGAGTATTTTCCATTCATTTCTGTCTTCTACTAATATAGTATTATCTGGATATCTTAAATTACTGATTTGTCTTTTGCCATTTTTCACTCAACCTTACTCTGATCCTAATTCTTATTTTAAAAACACCCTTGTCTGATGCCTTTGCCTATGGGAAACCATTCTGCCTCTCCATAGTCTACTTTGAAAATGGCTTCCACAACACAGGATAAGATGATCAAGAACAATAAAACACTGAGGCACACCCATTTCTTTCAGAACCATCCATGACTTTTACTGTTCTGCATTGTCAAAGTTTTTTGCTGTAGTCTATAGAGCCTACAATGATCATCTTCTGAACTTCTTTGCTGCTGTCTAATAGCCATTGTATAGTTGTAACATGCATCTTCCTTTTGAGAATCCAGAGCTTTATCACTTCCTATCACTTCATATTCTTTGTTGCAACACTTTAAGCATCACTTTGCTTCAATGGAAAATAAGTGCAATATTCCTATAGCTTCTGCAGTCTTTTGCATTTCCTTTCTTGGGGATTGGAATGTGAATTAAATATTTGTGGTCTATAGGTCATTGTTTAGTTTTCCATATTTGTTGGCATATTCCTGTTTGGATTTAGTCTCTGCAATCTGGAATAGTTCTCTTGGTACCCTGTTTACTCCAGGTGCTTTATTGTGCTCTCAAAGCAGCTTTTACCTCACTTCCGAACACTGCACACTCTTGCTCATAGGATTCCTCTTTAAAGGCATCTGTCGCCTTTTTTTTCTTATATAGTTTTTCCATATATTGTTTCTGCCCTTACCTCCGCTGCCTCCTCCTCCTCTACTTGTCACCTGCCCTTAGCCATTGTGTTTCTTTTGACTCTTGATCTTTTTTTCCTTTTTTTTACAAGAAATGCCTTTTTTTCTTGCATTCTTCCCTAATAATGTCTCTGGTTTCACTCTATTCTTCTTCTGATTCGTGGCCAGTTGTGTTCAGGAATGCAAATCTATTCTTTATATGGACATTAAATCTTTCAGGAATATTATTTTGCCGCTATGCTTCTGTTAGTGATCTTTATTCTGACTTTTGTCATTAGGAAATAATGGTCACTATCACAGTCTGCCCCTGGGTTTGTCTTGGCTAATTATGTAATCTATTGGATTTCTGATGGTGTCCATCTATACTGTTATTGGATTGGTTGCCTGAAATGAATATGCATTTCCAGTTAACAAATTGTTGGCTTCACAGAATTCATTCTCCCACATTTGTTTTCTGTTTCTGCATTCCAGTTTCCTATGATGATCAGCATGTCTTTTTGGGGGGGGGGGGCATTTCTCTTGAACACCTGCATAAAAGTTTTTGATTTGTTCTTCCTCAGCACCTGCTGATGGAGCATGGAAATGAATGATTAGTATTGTTTATAAGTTTTTCAGACATTTCCAATTGCTATGATTCAGCCAGACTTTGCATTATATCTCCTTATTTGCCTGTGCTACGTCTTGCCTCAGTATCAGAATCACTTAATTTCTTCTTGAGGTTGTCATTTGCAGATTAAAACATTTCGTGTTTGTTTGACTGACATTTCCAATTCCAGTCCAATTTAGTTTGCTCATACCAAGTACTGCAGTGTGTGGCCATTCCATGTCTTGCTTTACAGTTTGCTTTGATTCATGTTTCTCATGCTCCATGACTTTTGGCTGTGTGCATGCTGTCCACTAGACTTCCTTTGGTTTTCATCTAGTTGTGTCATTAGTTACAGTGCTATTCGTACTTGTCATTTGTGCTTCTCCAGTAACTAGTTGTGTGCCTTCTGATGTGAGAATCTCACCTTCTGGCACTATATCTTGTTGCCTTTTGGATTGCTTTATCATAGGTTTTTCAAGGTAAGAAAATTCAGAAGTGACTTAACTTTGCCTTCTTCTACATGGCACTTACCTGAGTTAGTTTGAACTGTATTGGCATTGTCTATGAATGTTCACTGCCACTGCCACTGCCACCCCATTGGCTGCCCTTTCTGCACTCAGTCACCATTAGAAATATCCCTTCTCTTCTGCTGATGTGACAGTTACTTGTGAAGAGTCTAGTCTACTCTAGTGTCTTAGCTGTGGCCACCAATTTTATCCTACTAGGACTCCAGCCTAGTCAGGGATTCTGGTCTCCTGTTAACATTGCTCTCTGCTTCTCTGGTGCTCTCATCATGTTAAAGTATATATCCAAGAGAGGGTTCGCAGGGTTACTATTTGTCTAGCAATATGTAAGGAGATCCATGAACACTGCAGAGTAAAAGTAGAATACATACATAATAAATAATTTCTGACTTTGGGTAGTTACCACAAGGCCTTTATTTAAACACCCTGCCTTCTTTTTAAATGATTGCCCCTTTGTCCTTAAGACATCACACTAGTATGTAATAGCCTCTTATGTGTAATATGTTGCTAAGGTACATTATACTAAATATTCATCAAGTCTGTACAGATTATACTTAAGATTCAGAAATACTAGGGTGGCTCCAGGAAGATCTAGAATAGAACCTAAACCTTTACCCTTAAAGTATTCCTCATTTTGCAGAGAATGTTGGATGTTTTATGCATATTATGAGAATCCTTTAAAGTCTCGCTATTCACACATTCAACAGCAAGCAGATGGAAAACTTAGCAACATGAAATGTTACTAGACTCTCCTGTGTTCTGTTCACAATCTAAATACAGGTAGGAACATAAAGCAAATGAACCTTGCATGAGAACCAGAAGTATCTAATGCCATAAAAGATGAATGTTACTAGTCTCCATCGAGGTTAAAATAAGATAAATGTGAGGCTTAATAGCGTAAAGAAAAGAAGGCTGTACCAAAGGAACTTGGATTGTTCAGGTGCTAAGTTATACAGAAGTACAATTTATATGTATTTCTTTCCTAATTTGTATTTTTTAAATATATGAAGGTAGAGACTGAACTGATTGTAAATGTGACACTCTATATAGCAGTGAGGTCGCTATTCTGTCAGACTCCAAGCAAGACTAGAAGAACAGCAGGGGCTTTTGCAGCATCTTTGTACTCCAGAAATGCATGTTACGTTAGATTGGCCTCTCTGCCTGGATGGGGGCAGCAGTGCAAGTTTAGAAGTCTTTGAAATTGGTAGATGCCCCTCCCTGCTCATTGGCCTAGTACCAGCATCTCCATTTCTTCCGCTCCCAAGGTAATATGGCCACCAACCATGGCCACGAAGCTTACCGAACCTTAGAAGGGTATGGACTGGAGATCCATGGCTCTGTTTCCAGCCTTGGAGAAGCAGAACTGCAGCGTCCTGTAGATCTGCCATAAATTTGCAGATCCTCCAGGCTCTCCTGTCCTCTGCTGTCTCCCAGAGTCCACCCAAGCCCTCACCCACTGCCCCAGTGACCCCATCTAGCCACCAACCTCTGCCGTCCCCTTCTCCTTTTGCATTCAATCGTCCCCAGTATCAGGGTCTTCTCCAGGCAAGTCCTTCCTTCCCATTAGGTGGCCAAAGTATTTGAGTTTCATCTTCAGTATCTGGCCTTCTAAAAAACAGGGTTGATTGCATTTAAGATTGACTGATTTGATTTCTTTACAGTCCAAAGGACTCTCAGGAGTCTTCTCCAGTACCTCTATTCAAAAGCATCAATTCTTTGGCGCTCAATTTTCCTTACAGTCCACCTCTCACAGCCATACATTACAACTGGGAAAGCAATAGCTTTGACAATACGAACTTTTGTTGGCAGGGTGATGTCTCTGCTTTTTAGTATGCTGTTTAGATTTCCCATAGCTTTCCTTCCAAGGAGCAAGCATCTTTTAATTTCTTGGCTACAGTCAACATCTGCGGTGATCTTGAAGCCCAAGAAAATAAAATCTGTCAATACCCTCATTTCTTTCTCATCTATTTTCCAGGAAGTGATAGGACCGGATGCCATGATCTTAGCTTTCTTAATGTTGAGTTTCAAGCCAACTTTTGCACTTCCCTCTTTTGTGCATATTTATTCATTCATTCATTTTCAGAAGTCATAAAATAAGTTGGTGCACAATGTATTGCTACATTGGATTCTTACATTTCTAAGTTTTTCAATTATATTTTATCTCTCTTTTATGTGTTCAAAATTTAAAGTTTCTCCTGTATTAAAGCAAGGATTTCCTCTTATAGGAAACACTTTAAGACTTCTGTTTGGCAGAGGTCAGCCATGATTAACTGCAAACATGGTAACTAAGCCAGCATATGCAGAGGTACTGCTGTACTAGTATTTACTAATAATGACCAAAAGACAATAAAACAAATACAAATGTACATATTCATATTTGTAAGCATATATACAAATTTATGATTCAGTACTGTCATTTAAATAATACAGTGCATCTTCCTGTAGTGGGGGGAAACCTATGTGCCTGCACAGCCTGCTCTGAAAGTGCTGATGAGCAACTTCAGGGCTCCAGGGCTCTCTTATCCTTCTTTATTTTTAAATTGGATTTAGATGAGACAGCCCTTTAAATAGAAGATAACCTGAAAACAGTTCACTGTTCTCTGCAAAATAGAACAAATGGTCACTATTAATTAGGTATGTCTTTTTAAAATTTTCAATATATTTTTGTATTTGAGTAATACAAAATGTATTGAAGGAACAACTCTAATAAAAAGTGCATATATTCATATCAAGTGCAAATAACAACTTCCATTTTCCTTTTAAAAATATATCCAGAGGAGCTGTAGGTTTTTGCCCATGAGATAAATAGCAGGTTTGAGGAGGTGGAGAATTTAAATAAGGAGAAAAATTGTGCAAGGAGAGAATTAACTTCCACTGCTCTCAGCACCATGTTTCGTTTTGGAATCTTGAAGCCATTTTCATCATTCAAAATAATTTGAGCGATATTGTCCAGCGCCATGCCTAATTTGAATATGTTATAAGGACCTGACAAGGCAAGCCATAATTTTTGCAAAAGGTAAGGTCCTATATAAGACTGTTTTCCCCTTATAAACAGCATTCTTTGCTCAGGACTTGCTAAAATAAGTAACTTTTCTGCTGCTGTTTTTATGTCTGGTCAGTGACAAATTCATTTCTTCATTTTCCTTTATTCATGCCAGCATAAGCTGTTGGACAGATTTGCTGCATTTATGACTGGGGATTTCAGTTCTGTACCAATCTTGGTGAGCAAATATAGATGCTTCTAATGCCCTCTTCAAAAACACAACCATCATTTTTGGCCACTGAATATCCAGTCTCATAGCTATTGCTGTGCCAATATATCATGAAACCATGTTTATAAGCTTCACAGTGAGGTAAATCTATGGTTTAAAGATGGTTTAATGTTTTATTTTGTTTGCTCCATGAAGTAATCATAGTTCCTTTACTTAAAACTGCTTCCTTTAGATTTCATTGTTTGTTGGTCAGTGTGCAAAAAAGTTAACTTATATTTTATGTTTTTCCACCTTTTCCACTTTTTATATATGTCCCAGTTGTTCATCCTTAGGTACTGCCTTCCTTAGCTCAAGAAGTTTAATCCATTTCTACTAGAAAGTTTTCTGTAGTCCTGATTTTGTTCCTTTTATCTGAATACTGGCTAGTCATCCTGTTTGAAATATGAAGTTCAAAAGTGTATGCAATATTCAACAATGGATGATTCATGGGTTTTTATATAGGAATCTGGTATAATGACAGTTCTAAAAGCTCATTATTTAATTTTTTGTTGATAAGATATTAAACCTTGAAATGTGTATTAAAGTATTCTAAATGCAAGACTGTCATCTAGTATCAGTACTGATAATTTAGTAGACTTTAACATTTTGTGATTTTCTCTACATGTTTTTCTTAATTCAGTAGAAACGGTTTTTTAACTGTCTGAGACAGTTACAATATTCATCCTGATTACAATAGACCAACGATTTTGTGGAGGCATTTCACCTTTGCTATTGTATGCATAAGGGAATAGAATATTTTGTAGAAAGCATTAACTGCATAAATACAGGGCGAGAGCAAGTGAATGAAAAATGTTTTTGTAACTTAGAGTGAGCTAGATTCATAACCATCCGTCACTCGCTTGGGCAAGTAGCTGATAAACTTCATAGAAAAATAACAAACAGTGTGTCCCTGTATCTTGACTGGTGAAAATGAGATTCTTTCACTGATTGATGTGAGTGGAGAGGCTTGTAAAAATGCATTTCCAGCTGATTAGTTCAGAAGATGTCAATCTCACACAGTTTTATGACCTGCAGTCTACATGCCAGATGTACATTTGCTTTTTATAAAGTAACAAAGATGAATGACTAAATTTGAGCTTTTCTTTTTGGCAACTGCGCTAAATATTGCCTCCAGGACAACATGGAGGTGTAAAAGCAAACAAAGTAGAGCCCCCAGAAGAGCCTATTACAGCTTTTAACAATCAGTATAGAAGATATTAGGACCCACATTCTGATACAAATATAGACTGGGTGAAATCAGATTGGAAAGCCATGTCTCTATTGTTAGACTTTTTAAGGCTGAAATCCTGTATGTATTTATCTGGAGTAAGTTCAATTGAATACAGTGTAACTAATTACTAAGATTTTTTTCTTTTAATGAGTTCTTAATTGAACTAGTAACAGGCAAAACAAAATAGGTGAATGAATTCATTGTGCAACCAACATTTGTCATCACTTGCACATTCTAAAAGACACATTTGGCAATTACACCTGTACCCAAAGATATATAAAAGTGTGTACATATAAATAAACTATTCTTAGCAGAGACATTGTTAGTGACTCCAACTATTTTTAACATAGAATTTTCACAATGACAAATACATGTTTAATCATAAGCCCCATTGAGTTCAATTAGATTTACCCTAAGGTTCATGCTTAGAAGTCTGCAGTGTCGAAGTAATTTGGGAGTTAGCTTAAGGAGATGGAGAAAAGGAAAGGAAAAGGTGAGTGTGAATTATTTTTATATGCATATTATTAATCTAGTGAGACTGAGGCCATAGCATAAAGTTTCTTGCAAGAGTCAGTTAATTAAACACACTTTCA
This sequence comes from Varanus komodoensis, assembly GCF_004798865.1. Taxonomy (NCBI): domain Eukaryota; kingdom Metazoa; phylum Chordata; class Lepidosauria; order Squamata; family Varanidae; genus Varanus; species Varanus komodoensis. The sequence continues at coordinate 376,135 of NW_025336236.1, forward strand.
TTGATTGTGTTTAATTTAATGGTAGTTAAGAACCAAAATACCAGCCAAGCTTTTGAGTCAAGTGATATCTAGACCTTATATGAAAAATCTGAGTTGCTCTAGAGGACCTGTTTTCCTGAGAAGAAAATAGAAACAAATAATGTAGGATGTGAGCAGAAGAAACACGCAAGTAGAACAAAAAGGAATATCTCTTACAGATATTGGGTCAGTTCTCCATTTTATTAGCTCAGAAAACATGTAGCTGAAATGGTATGTTCCGGTGATGATGGGTTTTAAACCATAGGATGTGCTGCACAAATGTTAAAAATCCCTGGTGTGTATACAATGTGTTTATATTTGCCAGTATTCATCATTAACTGATTTACATTAGGATACAGTTTGCTCAACAGATACTGTGTTCCCATATATTTGTTGTCATGTGAAAGAATGGATAAAGTTACCTGTACTATTAGCAATGTAGCCTTTCTTGAAAGGAAAAAGAATCAATTTTCATAAATGTCCTAAAATATTTGAAGCTTACTTGCAGGTCAAATGCTTTAGAAAGGGCCCAAGAAGCAGCCAAACTGGAGTTACCTAATTCTCTTTACTAGTAAACCAAACAACTTCAAATAAGAACTATTTAAAACCTCACTGGAAATTATTTGATATTTATAAATCAGCAGTATCTGTGCTAACTGTATCTGTGTTAACACTAAAGTGAAATGTTGCAATGATTTCAAACCTGGCACATTTGCAGAACCTCAAATTGCAATAATTTTCAGCATCAAATCACAATATATGTGTGGGTACTTTGCTGGTACGTCCACATCCACAAGGGATCTGACATTCTTTCCATAACATGAAATTTGGGGATTTGGCTATAAAAGGCTGGCTTTTGCTTTATTTTTACAGTTAAGGATTTCTTTTTTATATCTTTATATCTTCATTGTATTCTTTTGTATTTTATATACATTTTTCTTTCTATGTGTTTAACTATTTTTATTTTATCACTCTAATTCTATTATATATTTTGTTTAGAGGTGCTGATTTGTAAGGTGTTATGTGCAACATAGACCCAGTTCCACATGGTTTTCAAATACAAGATCTGCCCTTTAATCCTTGGAGCCTGAAATAAAAGCATATTTAAACATCTAAACCACTAATATTTTGTTTACACTGTGTAACCTGCAAAGTATGAGAGTTATCTTTAATTACTGATATAGGAAGAAAAGAATAGGATGAAGAATTGTTCCTTCTGGTTTTTTGTCTGTAGATGGGTTAATCGACTGCATGGATCCTGACTGCTGTTTGCAGAGTTCCTGCCAAAACCAACCCTTCTGTCGTGGACTGCCTGACCCACAAGATATCATCAGCCAAAGCCAGCAGTCACCATCTCAGCAAGCTGCTAAATCCTTTTATGATCGGATCAGTTTTCTCATAGGACCAGACAGTACCCATGTCATTCCTGGGGAAAGCCCTTTCAATAAAAGGTGACTGCATCTTTGCTGTATGAAGTCAACAGTGATATGTTAAAGGTTTTTTCTTTTTCTCTTTTTTCACCATTCTGACTACTAAATTCTTTTTCAAGGGTACTGAAAAATATAGAAAATTTGAGACATCTTCATTCAAAACTTCAGACACTGATGGTGCATTATATAGTTTTTATTGTGTTATGTCTAGGTTCTAACGGGGCATTCTATTAAGGATTATATAAATCTTCATTGACCCAGCAGATTTGGGTTAGCACAGCTGGAAGTATATCAAAGTGATGAAAATGCCTCAGAAGGAAAGGCAGTGATGCTCTCTTAAAGCTGAGCTCAGTAAATTATATAAATTATGAATTAATGTAATAGAACTGTTAACTGCATGACAGTATGATTGCATAAGCTGTTTGCTTGGTGCTTTGCAGAGCAGTTATATACCTGAAAATAAGCTAGCAACTAAAAGCAGGTGTCCTGTGCCTTACTGAGTGAAAGTAGATGATTTACACTGGAACTCCTGTGTCTGCAGTAATTTAGCTGCATTAATGTAGTTGGGCACAGCAGTTGATTAAAAGTTGTTACACAAACGTTCCTTATTACTCCTTTAAATTTTGTGCTTTGCAGCCCCTGCAGGTTTACAGATTGCCTAAAAATTAATTGGCAAAGTACTTTGCTTCTGGGAAGTACAAAAGACAGGAGGTTTGGAAGGAAAAACTTGAGTTTATAATTTTAAAACATCATTGATAATTTATTAATTTTGTACAGTGATCCAAAATGTTTGGTTGTGATTCAGAAAACCCCTTTATATGCAATCAAGGGATTGTGCATGGTAGTAGGGGGCAGACAAAGATCATCCCTCTTCTCCCATGGCTTATCATAAATGGTTTTTAAAATTCATGAAATTGAAAAGATTCGTACAGAGCTACTGTGTGGAAAAATAAGATAAAAATACTCCTGGATATTAGGACAACTGGTTACATTTCTCAGATTAAAGCCATTGGCTTGGAAGTAACTTATTCTGGTCTGGTGAAGCAGGCTACCAAGTGAGTGTGCTCAAGGTTGCAGCATTAGCAAAGAAGATGCATGAATTCAGAAAACTAGGACTGCAGTTACAAATATGCTAGGCTTGCACTGTATGTTATTGTATAGACAGAAGAAAATTTTGTACAATACTCAGCAGCAAATCCAGATTTTCCGCTGAGGGTATGTTCTTCAACAAACTGTAGTCAGTCATAGACTTCTTTACATGATAAAAGTGTTTGCCATGTTCAGACTTCACTTATTTAGGTATACACTTAAAGTAACTCAGGCAGCGTGACAGTAAATTAGTAAGTGCTTGAAAAGGGCCAGCAGCCTTAGATGATGTGATTCTGTAAACTAACTAGGTGAGTGGGCCTCATTATGCTGGTGAGCAAGTGCTAATTTGAGGAAGTGCCAAATGCTTGAATGGTGTATCTTTTCCTACAGTCTTGCATCTGTCATAAGAGGCCAAGTATTAACAGCAGATGGAACACCGCTAATTGGAGTTAATGTTTCCTTTTTACATTATCCAGACTATGGGTACACAATCACGCGTCAAGATGGAATGTAAGTTTGCTGGCATGCACTTAGAATATTGAAAATTTGATTTATTGATCACAACAAAAGTTGTTTTAGTGAATTAATATTCTGCACATGGGAAGAAAATGTAAGGGGCATTGCTTCAGACTACACCTTGCTAAACATTTAGCAGATACTACTTTTTAATAAACACCCTTTAAATACTTCTTACATTTTTCATGAATTATGCCAATATCAAGAAAGAAATCAGTTTTTCCTCATTACTTTATTCTTTGTGATTAGTTTGATTTAATTTTCATTTCACCAGATGAAATCTTTTAGAAATTAGAAACATTATATCTTAATTGCACATGTGTGTGATCAGCATGTAACTTTAATTAGTATCTGCTTTTCATTAGGTTTGATTTGGTGGCAAATGGTGGTGCATCTTTAACTCTGGTGTTTGAACGATCACCATTCCTTACTCAATACCACACAGTTTGGATACCATGGAATGTTTTCTATGTCATGGACACTCTTGTCATGAAAAAGGAAGAGAATGACATTCCCAGCTGTGATCTGAGTGGATTTGTGAGACCAAACCCTGTCATTGTATCATCACCTTTATCTACCTTGTTCAGAATTTCTCCTGAGGACAGCCCTATTATTCCTGAAACACAGGTACAATGCCACTAAAATCAAAATATCTTTTTGGAAATAAATTATATATTCTAAAGGAAGAGAGACTAATGTGTTAAATGAAGTAAACAATTCAGATAATTTATGTAGCTCTTTTGGAAGAATGTTGCTTATAAAGGGTTAACATTAACATTGCATTGTATTTTCAGCTCACAGGTAAGCTCACACTGCCCTAGGAGATCCTAGCCTTCTTATACTTTATTCTGACTACTTGAAGCTCATAGCAATATAACAGATACAGTACCCCGTGGTATATTGTTTGTGGCACTTGCTCCTATATTATTTTTGTTACATATGTAAATACTGTCAATTATACAAACAAGATGGGCATTAGCAAAAAAATATTTGAATGAATCAGTGAACAGTACCTCCCAAACTTCAGACAAATTCTTAGATGTGATTTCACTGAACTATTTCTTCATTAACTATCTGGGGGAATGAAACTGGGAGGTATAATTCTGGAAAATCTGGGAAGATCTGAGTGATTCCTTAAAACTGCTAACATTATCCATGGAAGCAAAATGGGAAGTAGCATTGGGTTGAAGGACATATGACCATTAAGCTGGAGCATATTCAAGGACCTAGCTGTTTATTTATGTATTTCAAAGGTCAACATACACTTTTGAACATATACTTTTCCAGGTGATGTACAAATACTATGAAATCTATGAAAGAGATATGTAAATATCAGCATTTAGATTAATAAAATGATGATCATTATATAGTGTTTCAAGCCAACTATTTCATCATGAATTCAAAAACCATTACATGTGACAGTTTAAAAAGTGCAAGCAACACAGTAGAGTAAGAGTAACACACTAAAAGAATAATAGTAACAGTAGACAAAAAGCAAATGACTTTCAGGGCCCACCTAAAAGAAAGTAGGGAGCAAGCTAACTATGCTTATCAGCCAAGGATATTGATCTGCATCTCTCTTTTCTCTGCATGGAGCCTCTTCTATTTTCAGTTTCACAAAATAAGTCATCCAGAAACAAATGGAGGCAGGGACCTTTACAGTTTACTAATAATTTTACATCTATCACGGTATAAAGAATAGTGTTACACTGCTCGTGTCTAGGCAGGCAGCCCACTATGGGCACTAGGATTCCCTAAAAAAACAGAATTAGGTAAGGCCTGGTCTATTCAAGCAACAGAATGTCCTGAGTTGATTGAGTGGTTGATTAGGTATGGATTTACAAATTGTGGGTGGACTTACTAAGCAGAGAAGTAGTAAGCCCCAACGGCCAATCTTATCACCATTTCAGTTGACCTCACTAGGCTTTTGTCCGGTTTTACAAGGCATGTGTGTGTAAGAGAAAAAAGCTATTCTCATGACTTTTGTAAAAGTTGGCTTTTCCCAATCCCTTAATACCAAACTACAGGAAAGTGGGGGTTGGGGGCAAGAATTACGCCTTACACTTCTTTTTTCTTTCCTCTCCCACTTTCTATTCCTCATGCAAACAGCTTAAGTGATAGCTAATAGTTAATGTGCTTCAAAGATAGTATTCTATTATCTCACAAGCCTCAAGTCCTCAGGAAAAGGGTGAATTGCCACCCAAATATGCCTGTCCTCCCCAGTTGCCTGGTTTTATCTGTACCATCCTGGCTATTCCTGGAATCTTTACCTATAAGTGCTGAAAGAATGCTTGTGAGAAAGCATGGCACATGAAGAGAGACCATAACCTCACCATCTTTTGAAATTTATTAAGAACCAAATAGGTGAGAGGAGCCTGCAAAAGGGCACCCATGTTTCTGTATACGGGGCTCATTCCCAAAGGTGGGCTCCATGACTAGCCTCAGCTGGGACAATGTTTAATTTTTTTCCACTCATTCTTTGCACCAAAAATGAGTACAAAGAAAAGCTTTAAAAGAGTGCAAATTTAAAAATTAATTAGCAGGTACAGACAGTCCCTTCAAGATCCCTTGGGCTTGTATCTGCTCCTTAAGGAGATTAAGAAAGCCAACTCTTCTGGCAGTTTTCACAACCTTGGGGGAAGAAGCATTTAAAGGAGCCAGCAGGCCAAAATTACCCTATAATTTCTGTTGCCCAAGAGATGAATCATTGTTCCTATAGTGTCCCCTGGGATACTGCTAGAAGAGGTGATGGGAAAGTGAGGGAGAAGAGAGAGTGAAGCATCCATGAGGAGCCCAATTTTCCATCAAGGTTCATTGAGTGCTTTGGAGGGTCAACCAACCCATCTTGGGAAATCACCATGATGGGTTGAATTGCTGTGACCAAGGACTCAAGCTTCATGCAGATCAGAACACTCAAGAAAGCGCCAAAGCAGAGGTTATAGGTCAAAGCACACATGCACCTTATCTGCAGAATGTTCCGGAAAACATCTGCGCATTTCACAAATGGGGAGCACTGAGGCTGCTGGTCCCAAGAGCAAACAGTAAATCCTTGACACAAATCACAGGCAAAGCAGTTCATTCAGGAAGATGAGCTGATGAGCGAAGCAAGGGAATACCATTATAGACTCAATCCAGTGGGATTACCCATAACACTCTGAACTCAGAGGATCATGTATCATATGCTGGGCAGGAGGAATGCATAGACAATATTCACCTCCACACTCCTTTCTCCTTCTGCCCTGCAAATCATGGTAGTAATGTTTCTTTATCCTTCTCCATGGTCATCCACATGACTTTGGAGATGATTCTGATGCTGTACTTTTTGTACTGGCTGAGGTGGGGGAAAGAAGGATCAGACTGTAGATCCCCAGCTCCAAAGACAGAATGTTTTTCTAACCACAGACCTGGGAATCCACGTGATCCTAGGGTCATTTAGGGAATGTGGAATCCCTCCAAAGTAAAACAAAGTCCATTATATGATCAAAGAATTAGGCATGTAAGAAACTTCTTTTATAGATGCGTATTTCACATTTATATATGCATACTCACACAGTCTCATATATACACTTGAATATGACAGCAAAATGAAGCAAGAATGTTCATCTTCATATTCCATTTCTGTATATACACACATATGCACACATACTGCAATAGTTATTATCTCTCTTGTCATAAGGTCCCTTCATAGTTGTGGCATCTGAGAGCATGGTTAAGAAAATATGTTAAACTATGTTTGTAATAATATAGGAGTACTTTGAAATTGGTAATACTAGGAATCTGCAAATGTAAGATATTTGTTAGCATATTGACACATGTGAATTTATGAACTCATACACAATATTATTTCAGGGATTCAAAACATTATTTCTATGAAACTTGTATTTTAACTAAGAATGCCCTCACTCCATTAACATGGTGAGGTGCAAGTGGGTGAAACATAATCAGTCATTGATGCAGACTGAAAGCCTAAAGGAAAACACAGAATAATTAAGCAGGATCTAGTTTTATCTGTCACCATTATGCTTCTGCCTTTGGTTACTGTAGATGAGATCAAAAGTTATTTGCAAAATACTACCATTGGCAAGATAGCTTTGATTTTTGGCAGCAGCTGATGAAATGTCTCAAGTTCATGTCTATAAACAATTAAAATAAATAATTTACAAGATGCACAGTAAAGTGCTTTGAAAGAAAAATTTGTTTTAGGGGGAAAAGTTAACTTTCATATCCTATATATATAAACATATATAAACTGTACTGACATGAACAAGTTTTGATGAGATATATGCACACAGGTGCTGTTGATACACATATCTGAAAAGTCTCTTATGGAAAAAAATCAAGGATTTTTTTTTCACTTTGTGCATACACATAACTTATATCTAAAAGAATATATAGGGTTAAGGGTTAAGTTTTGGTCCTTAATATACAGTACCTAATAAGCTAATAGCTAATCTCCTAAGTTCTCACTAAATTTAATAGTTTGATGACTCAATACAATTCAGATTTTTTATTTCATTAAAAATATGTTACATTTCTTGGGAGTGAACAGCATAATTTTGCACAGAAATGATCATGCAGAACATATAGCAAGTTTGAGAATGTGAAGTCTTTTTAAATTTGTATTTCCTTTTAGTTTTTTTATGCTAACATTAGTAATTTCATTAATATGAGTTAGCAGGATTTTACGCTGTTTGGACACAAGCAGTGTTTCTTTGGAACAAGAGCAAAATAGTCAAAAGGCACCTTTGTTCCCCTTTTGCAGTTTGACTATTAAAAATACATAAACACTGGGTATTGTAGCAGTTGTAATGTGAATCCTCTAAAAAGAGCAACACTCAAAAAACCTACTATTATATTAGGAAGCATAGATTCTTGAATGACTCTCAGCCAAGTCTGATTACTATTAGCCTCACAATTAGCCTTTCAGTGAATTAATTTACTGACAGGATTTGGTAAGATTGTCTGTGCCAACACGTCTGGTGGCATTTATCTTTTCACAATATGATTAAATATATTACTGATGATTCAGCAGGACATCTGAAATACATTTTCTTTTTTCATGTCTAACATACCAAAGTACTCATGAAGCAAGACAGTACTTGTGCTAAAACCAGTATTATTTAAGACTGTTTGCTTGACTGATTCCAGCATTCATGATATCATTTGCTACATTGCTTGCCTATTATTACCTCTCTTGATGTACATCTTAACATATTGAGAGGGGATTAGACTCTCAGTGAAACAGGAGCAATGCTGCCAAAGTGTCCGGACTCTCTCTCTCGGCTGGTCTCCTAGCGAAGTCACTCAAGGCAAAGTGGGCAAAGCTGAGACACAACACTAAGATGCATCTGCCCTCTTCAAGAATAACAGCAAACGGCAAGAATAACAGCAATAAGAATTCCATCAGCAAAACGGAATGGATATCTCTAATGGTGACAGGATAGAGAAACAGCAGCTAGTGGGCAGCAGTGATAATGGAAGGTAACAGTGGTAGAGGATCTTTCACAGACAGTTGCAGTGACATTCAAGCTAACTAGTTAGTGCTGAGGCAATAGTATTCCACTGCTGAATTTTCTTACCTTGAAACCTGCTAATGAAATGATTCAATAATGCCAAAAGATGAGATTCCCACATCAAAAGGCACTCAACTAGCTACTGAGGAAGAGCAAAGGAGAAGTATGAATAGTGTTGCAGCTAATGACACAAGTACATGAAAACCAGCATGCACAGAGCGAAAGATTGGGTGCTGCACAACACATACCATTGGAACATGGAGCATGAAAAGCATGAATCAAGGTGAACTGTAAAGAAAGACATGGAATGGTTACACACTGCAGTACTTAGTATTAGCAAACTGAATTGGACTGGAATGGGAAACGTCAAACAAATACGAAATGTTTTAATCTGCAAATGACAACCTCAAGAAGAAATTAAGTGATTCTAATACTGAGGCATGACATCACAAGGAGCTATAGTGCAGTGTCTGGCTGAATCATAGCAATAGCAATAGAAATTGTCTGAAACACCTAGCAACATAACCATCATTCAATTCTATTCTCCATCAGCAGGTGCTGAGGAAGAACAAATCAAAAGCTTTTACCAGCTTTTCAAGAGGAAATCGATAACACCCCATGCAAAGGGGCAGGGATATGCTGATAATAACTGGAAGTTGGAATGCAAAACTAGGAAACAAGGCAGAAGCAAATGTGGCAGGTGAATTTGGCCTTATGGTCAAATACAAAGCAGGAAAAGGACTGTGATGCCAACATTTTTTTTTTTTTTTTGGTAAATACATACCAATCCAATGACTGTGCACATGTACATCACCAGATGGCCAATGCAGAAATCAACTAGGCTGCATAATTAGAAGCTGGAGATGGAGAATCTGTATTCTACCTGTTAAGACAAAATCAGGAGCAGATTGTGATAGCAACCATGCATTTCTAATAACTAAAATCAGAGTAAAACTGGAAAAGATCACTAACAGAAGCACAGTGGTAAAATACAACTTAAATAACATTTTTGAGGAATTTAAAATCCACATAACAGATACTGATCTCAATTGACTATGAACCAGAAATATTGTGGACTAACACTAGAAATATTGAGGAAGACTACAAAAGGATAATTCCTGTGGCCTAGATAAACAATGGAAGAAATACTCATAATTCCTGAGCACAGGAGAGAAACAAAATATAACTTCAGTGACTCTCATGTAGAGACAAAAAGAGTGATGTGTGAAGAAATGAAAGAGAAAGAGAAAAAACAAGGGATCTCTTCTAGAAGATCCAAGAAATAAAAGGGAAATTCAAATTAGGGATATGATAAAGCTCCACAGAATCCATCCCTCTAGTATTTGCAGATTTCCTTTCCTGTTTAGTCTTGTCTTGGAAAGCAAGCCAAGCTGAGAGAGAGTCAACAAAAGCTTACAGAATGAAGGCTGCATAGCCAACAACCTTATTCCACATCACATGCAGCAACACAAAGAAGATCTGCTGCATGTGGCATGAAAGAGATAGTACACTTTCATAGCATTTGCATGGCACTCCATTCCTAGCAAACTCCACATGTTCAACCTTCCATGTCACATACAGCAGCACAAACAAAGGCTACACCATGTAGTGTGGAAGAGAGACCTTGCTTGCACAGCATGTGGAGCTTGCTTCTGGCAAAAACGGCATGAACACTGGGCCCACTTGCCAGGAACTTGGACTCACAGCCATGTCAAAGTGGACCAGACTCTGAGGAGCCAAGCCCAGAGAATCCTATGGATTCCCACGCCCAATAGATTGTTGAAACACCCCTAATTCACACCAAGATATAGAGTACTGAAAGACCAACAGGGAGCATACTATGTGACTAGGAGAAAATAAAGAGAATGGGGGAATAATATATGGAAGAACTATACACAGGGGATTAAAAGATGACGGATTGTCTTAAAGAGGGCTGAAGAACTGCAGTGTGATGTGGATGGAGAGTTGGATGGATTTGGCAGATCTGGGTTCTAGTCCCCACTCGGTCATGAAGCTCACTGGGTAACTTTGGGCCAGTCACTCCTCACTCTCAGCCTTACCTCCTCACAAGGTGGCAGTTCTGAGGTTTAAATTGATCTATGTAAACTGCCTTTGTTTCCTTGGGTGGAAAAGGTGCAGTATAAATGCAATATAACAAGAATCATTAAAAAGTAAAATGAAAGCTGATTTGAAGACTCTTAGAAGGTATAAAACACGTGGAATAGATAGAGCTATTTCAAGTTACAAAGACTGAATCAGTCCAAATCCTAATAAGAATATGCTGGCAAATATGGAAAACAAAACAATGACGCACAGAATGAAAAGATTCAGTATACATGCCAGTGCCCAAGGAAAGTGATGTACAAGAATGCAGCAGCCTATAGGACCATTGCAATCATTTCCCATGCAAGTAAAATTATGTGCAAGGTGTTGCAGCAAAGAATATTGCCTTATGTCTGTCATTCAAGCTGGATTCCAAAAAGGAGGAGACAATATCATATAGCAAATATACAATACTTTGGAGTGGCCCAAAGGAGTTCAAAAGAAGATCACTCCATGGTTTATAGACTACAGCAAAACCTTTGACTGTGCGGATCACTAAAAGCTATGTCCTGAAAGAAATAGGTGTGCCTCAGCACTTCATTGTCTTGTCCTGCATTGTGGACAAGAAGCTGCTGTTGGGGCAGAATATGGACAAACAGAATGCTTTCGTATAGACAAAGACATCAGACAAGGGTGTATTTTATCTCCCTGTCTTTTTGCAATAACATGTAAAGAAAGCTGGATAATAAGGATCAAAGGAAGGAGGAGTGAAAATTGGTGGAAATCAATAATGTGAAATATACAGACAGTAACATATTACTGGCAGAAAGCTGCAATTAATTAAATGACTCTTGTTGAAAATAAGAAGAAAGTGCAAAAGCAGGACTGTAGTTTAATAGTAAGAGAGAGAAAAGTATGTTCACAGAAGAATTACAAACTTTGACTTTTAATAATGAAGAAATTGACATTTTGACATTTCAGATAACTTAGCTCAGTCTTCCATTGAGACAGAGACTATAGCCAATAAATTAGAATACTGAGACTTGGAAGGCCCCTGATAAAGCAACTAGAAAAGAGCATTGAGTGTAAGGACCTTTTTCTGGAGACCAAGATCATCCACAGTATTGTGTTCTGTTACTATTGTATGGACAGTGAAGAAGGCTTTTGGGAAGAAAATTGTTGAATTTGAAATGTGGTGCTGAGGGAGAGCTTTTTTTCTATGCATCTAAATAATATTTCAGAGAAACAAAATTGTCATTCCATTATTCACCAATAGCAAGAATTCCCATCATGGAACCTACAGGCCCCTGAAAAATAATTGCTCTGCAGTTTTTATTTTTTTCCCTTTTTAATATTGGAATATGGCTTTTCATTTGACTTTCTATTGTGTATATAGGCTTCAACAAAAGCAGACCAAATATTCAAATAATTATCTGTATGGAGGTGGCATTTGTAAGGTTCTTAATTCACTGCATTATAGAAAGTCAATATTTATCTTTTGATTTAGTAATATCTATCTTTTAACTTCCTAAAGAACATTGGGAGTCCAGTTTCCTTTTCATTTGTTAATTTGAAGCATGTTAATATTTTTAAAGAATGTGTACGGAATAAATATTAAAGACTGTTCCAGTACAGAATTCAACTCCATGGTAACCTCCTCCCAAAAAGAAGCAAGTAGGCAACATTGCCAAAACATGTTTAAAAGAAGCATTACCTGCACTGCATTACCAGCAATTAGCTGAGTTAAATAATCCCATATTAAAGAGATACGGTTTCCTATAGGTAGGCACACAAAAAGTTTTGCTGAATAAGATACAGCCCAAGACCCATTGATGCAACAGGTAGACACAAAAGAATTGATCCAGTGATTAGGCATTTTGTGATGGTGCCCACAGTAGTTTCTTAAATTACTAGTTGGGCCTGAAGGTCCAAAACAGTTGGAGACTCTCTATCGATATATTAAATAGAATCTGGAAAATCCCCAAGAAGGAAGCTCACAGGAGGAGATTTTCCTGTTGCTTCTTCTTTCCCTACATGCCCTGAAAAACCTCCCCAGAAAGTCAAGGGATTCTTTTGAAAAGTTAATTTGTGCTGGCAAAAGGAGCATAACCCCAAATCTTTGCACCCTCGTTATCCTAAAGTGTTTAGGAGTTCTCCTGACAATTCAGGAAAGCTTTTCAGCAACCAGGGTATAATTCTGGATTTGATTTGTAGGACCCAAACTACCATTTGAGATAAATTTATCTCATTTGTCTTTACTACAGCAACCTGAAGTTATTTGATTCAAGGAGGTGAACAGGTTAGCTTGACTGAATGAGAAGATGAGGTGGGGGGAGAGAGGGCTTTGTTCCATGAAGGTGGACAGAAGGAATATAATGTTGAAGAATGGTGTACATTGGTTCATGCTCATTGCAATACAGCCAACTATTTCTACATGTCAAAGAGAAGTCATCTTTTAAGGGGCATCTCTTAAGCTAAAATGATGATAATAAAGCTACCCATCTGCTCAGGTTTTTGAGATGGTTGCCAATATATGGGGTTAGTGCATCATGGGTTTATCTTCCTGTTAGCCTTATGATAGCCTTCCAAACCTGTTGCCATCCAGTTGTGTTGGACTACAGTTCCCATCATCCCCAGCCAGCATAGGGTGGAGTTAGGATTAACAAGGCAACAGTTCAGGGAGACTGTTCTAAGGGATGTTCTGACACCTCTGGGATTTATGCTTTATATGTTTCAGAGGTACCATAGAGCCAAGACATCAGATTTATAGTTGTATTTCTAGATTTTTTAAAATCTTAATGGCGATGCTTGGTGGCTTTACAGCTAAAGCTTTAGCTTCCAGTCTTTAGTGGTGTGATATTTTTAATCCTGTTGGAAGTCCTGAATGAAATAAAGAAGATTGACTATCGTAATCCATGAAAGGCAAAAACCCATCTTGTCTTACTATCACCCACACATTTTTCTCAGAGAATGCTCTAAAAAGATTGAATCATTGCACTTTTCTGATATGAAAAAGGAGTGAATATTGATCAGAATGCATGAGGAAACCTTCCCCAAGGCAGTGATCTAGCCTAAGAAAGGAAGGGAAAATACTCTTATTTTGAACAATTTCATAGCCAACTGCTAATGTAAATACTCCTTTTTCTGAAGGGAATATTGGGAAATGGCACACAAAACAGTATCATTTTAGTGATTAGAATTAAATTTCAAAATGGAATAATTGAAAGCAACAAAACCAAGCATGCTTGTCTGAAATTTAAATTATAAAAAGTAGCTCATCTACTTCAACAAGTGATCTGGTTTTACAACTTCCCAGCTGTGTTTCTACATGTATATTCTCTTTGCTACTAATAACTAAGAAGGCAGGCAATGGAGGAGCAGTTTTAGGGCTGGAGGAATTCCCCCCCCCCACTGCTAAGTTACCTATCCCTGATGGTAGTGCTCTTGAAATATTCCTTCACTGTTCTTATAAGACAAACATGCAACCTTTTAGAAAGTATAAAGTGTTTCTTTCATCCTTCAAGTCTTCTGCTCTTTCCTGCTTCTGGCCCAAACAGTCAGTCAGCATTTCATTGCCACCAAAAATGTTCTGTCCTTATTGGGCTGTTGGGGAGGGGGGGGGTGTTCACCCACTGAGTTCTCCGCATGCCCCAACCCTTCTGTAAACCTTGGATTCCCCCATGCTTCTGGACACCTGCCTTGCATGTATATGGCTTGGCTATATAAGCAATAGTACTCACCGCCTGAACATCAGAAACAGAAAGTTTGCTTTTCAGTTATTTGTATGCTACTCTTTAAAAAATACTAAACAGCTTACAAGAAAGATTAAATTGTGCAAACAGAAATGCTAAAAATAACAGATAAATGTACAACAGCATTAGAACAAGCAGGGAGAATATCTTATTAAAACTGCAATAAACCCATTTTAAATGAATTTATTGGAAATATCATTAAAGTGATGCTGCCGTTTGGGACTCAGCATTCAAATCCTAAGTGTTCAGCACCTGCTTTTGAGGAAAACAGGCTAAGGCACTGCTGGTATATATTGTATCCTGGCAGAGCCTCATTCCTCCCTTCCCTGACCCCTAAACACCCCCCCTCCCCCGTGACTGCAAGGTAGGTCTTTCATCCTTGGCAGTGCAACTTGTACAGAAAGAACTGCACAGGCTGCAAAGGTATAGGAGGAGAGCGTCCAGCATGTGTTTCAGAGGTCAGAACTGAGTTTTCTATGGCCAGCTAGCCAGTGTAGACCAGCCATAGTCACTGTTAGTCAAGTGACTATACAGTTTTTTCTACACCAGAAACAGTCAGTAGATTTAACAGTGTGTCTTTGGATTTAAATGGTGTTCAAGTTAGCCTTTGAATGAACCCTTTTGCAGATTCCTATTGTATTCATACTATTAGATGGAAGTCTCTTTGAAGTGATACTCTGGATAACAGATATAAAGATTTGGCTTAAGGTTTACATCTTTAAGATGGCTGTTGCTTTGCTATAAAACTGCCTGATTATAGTGATATAATAATGTTTGCATGAAGTCTGTAGCCCCCAAACTTGCTGTATTAAGGTGTCACCTAATAAAGCACAGACTCTGGAACATTACTTTTCTAGGCCTTCCTTCACATGCACACACAACTTATCTTGTTTATTGAGTACTTTCTGAGATGGTTAATTTCAATACTTGCCTATTTTAGAAATTTTCTTTCTGTAGTGTTACTTTATGTTTCCTGTTAGTATAAATGTTGATGTATAATAGTTGACTGTTAGCTGACAATAAAATTGACTGTGGCTACTATCTTTGGAACCTGCACATAGTAAAATAGTTGAGGACTTTTACTTAGGCTGTATTCCATGTGCTACCTATCCAGATATTCTGGTTAAGATACATTGGTGTTTACTTGTCTGTGAGTTCTGTTGTCATAATCACCAGAAAGTAGAATCTATAAAGCATGTTTTTCTGTTCTTTAATGTGTATGCCTGAGATTGTCAGCAAATGATTGCCCTTTTACTGGCCAATCGTGAGGAAGGTCAGCTCAATTTTATGTTAAACATCTGCTGACAGTCAAAATCCCATGTTAATGCTAACTGTTAACATTAAAAGTTAATGTCAAAAATAGCATTAAGCATGCATAAATCCCTTCAAAGATAAAAGAAAATTCTACAAACCAAGTGGTTCCTAAGTTTAAAAGGGAAAAGATACTATGGGTGGCATTAGAGAAGGCCAAATTTTTTATCAGTGGCAGTAAGAAGGACAGATTAACTGTCTTGACTTTGGTAGGATGTTTGGGGCAGATTAGCCCAGGTCATTTGCTGTTTTCATATATCTACATTTGAGCTTATGAGACTTGGTTTTATTCAGTTTTATTCCTGCTGTATTTACAACAATAAATAGAGTAGCTGGCGCTGTTGCCATTTAGCATTTCAGTTTTAAAAATATATATATTTTAAAGCATGCAAACACACTCCATTAACTGGATGCTCCCATAGTAGGAGGAGGAAGGAGCTGGTTATTTTCAGCTTCCCCTGAAAATAATCAGAAGGAGGGCTTCCCCTGCAGCCCCAGTCACCACCTTGCATACTTTTCTGAGGGCATCTTCAACCCTTTGGAGCAGAATTTTGAGGCTGCAGGGCCAGCGAGAATTGATGAAAATCATGTTACCCTTCACCCCTGGAAGCATCTACTTGACAGAATTCTAATTTGGAAAAGTCTCAATTCATCCCTATGTACATAATACAGTCTAAATTGGAACACTGTGTAAAGCCTTAACTGAGTTAGGGGTAAAAACCTGTAACAACCAAAGGTTTAAATGAATATTACCGAAAACTGATAAGACAATATTCTTTACTGACAGTAACAGTGGAGATAGCTTTAAGCATCAGTGATAAATTATGCTTAGAAAATCAGTTAACACCATTGTTTGGTATAGAAGCTTCACCAAAAGTTATTTGACTTAGATTTACACTAATATAATGTTAAGGTTCTAGCATGTTCTATTTAGCTAGCCTTGAATAAGTTAAATAAAATATGAGGATAATAAACATAGATCCTCCTCTATAAATATGTTTCTGAAAATCCTAAAACACAGAAATATAAGGCCACATTTTTACAATAAATTAAAATCTTATTCTTTACCTTTTAAATCCTTTAACTGTCCCATTAGGATTGATAAGGTTATTCTAAATGACTATCATATTCTATCATATGTGACTTGCTGACTGCTGCCACATTTCTTAATTGCAAAGAATTGGAACAGTATAAAAAGAACTCTGAAAGTAAAGGTTGTCAAGGGTTGGCATATAGAAGGAAGTTAAAATTATTGTATTAGCAAGAGGGAAAGAGGAAGACAAAGAATGAAAGAGAGCTTCAATTATTGAACGGTATACCTATTAACAACATGTGGCACCTATGATTGATACCTAGAAAAATATAGGTTAGCTATAAATGTTTAGAATGCTTTCAGTTCTTTAATGTTCTGTGATGTTAGATTAACTCTTTTTACCCTCCCAGTTTTGAATTATTCAGGAAACAATGCTTTATGCTGCTTCCTTTTTCTTAAATATGAAGCAGATGTTTAAAAAGAGAAAGGAAATAGATTTGGCTAGTGGGTAGTATAGAAATGCAATATATTTAATTGAAAATGGGAGAATAGAAGTAAAGACAGTGAATTGCATTTACTACTTTTTCAGTTATGTGGAGAAGCTAGAATGGTTTTCTCTCACTTGAGAGTGAGATCTAGAGGCTTCTAGCTGAAGGATACCCAAGCCACTGCTAGGATTCTTATGGGTTATACACTAGGTTTTTCACTTTGCAAAACTTATTTACTTAAAACAGTGTTACTTAAAACAATATTTTCAGTGTTAATTGCAATAAATTAGTGTGTAAATCTTTGTTATGAGCAGTACAGAACTGCTTTGGATAAATGTGGACCCTTTCAAATGCGACATGCTCCTCCATTGCCTGTCCCTCATATTATGACTGCAGCCTTTCAGTCTGCCTTGATTTATGAACCGTAGTCTCAGACAAGAATTCAGCTGTGGCCTAATATTCTTTTAGCAAATTCTGGTTTAAAAGGTCAAGATAACAGTGCCAAAACTAGTACACAAACTGAACAGGGAGTGTGCAACCCCAGTGCTTATTGCAGACTTCTTGAAGCATAGCTTAGAAATGGGAACCGGCCCATTTTCTCAATATTTTGGTAGGGAGAGGGAAGTTACTTCTTAGTGCAGTCATGACTTCTTGGAAAAGTCTGATGCAGGGAATATTTAAAAGCATTTATGTACATTCACCCTAAATAATAACTAAATTCATGCTTCAAAATTTGATATAACTAGCTCAGATATATTACTTTTGCTTAACTATTGCATCTTCCTGTAGAAAATGGTATCTGTAATATGGTTTCACATTATTTGCACCTTTCCTTTATTTTCCTTAATTTTGTGTTTGTGTGTTTGTGTGTTTGTTTTTTGTTTTTTCCTGTCTTTTAGGTACTACATGAAGAAACAACAATCCCAGGAACAGATTTGAAATTGTCGTATTTAAGCTCCAGAGCTGCAGGATACAAATCTGTTCTTAAAATCACCATGACACAGTCAGTGATACCATTTAACTTAATGAAAGTTCATCTCATGGTTGCAGTAGTGGGAAGACTTTTTCAAAAATGGTTCCCTGCATCTCCAAACTTGGCTTATACATTCATATGGGACAAAACTGATGCATATAATCAAAAGGTCTATGGTCTATCTGAAGCTGTTGGTAGGTTTTATATGTTGGTGGTTTTCATTTGGTTGAATTGCCTAGAAAATAACAGTAGTAATGATCATTAAATTTTGCAGAAATGTTAATGCGTACACCCTTTGACTGTTTCCATATTTTGTTGTATTACAACCTGGAAATGAAATGAATTTTATTGGCATTGTTACCCCTTGATGTACACAAGACGCTCAGCATTATGAAGGTGAAAAATATTTTTATTGTAGCACAAAAATTAAGTAAACAAAAATGTTGGCACTTGTTGGTTGCATAAGTATTCTGCCAGTACTTGGTAGAAGCAGATTTGGCAGCAGTTTCAGCTGCAAACCTTCTTGCTAAGTCTCTATCAGCGTTGCAAGGCACTATATTTATACTACTTATTTGGAACAATATTTATAGTGATGTATGTTAGTGTGTTTGATAAAATAGATGTAAACTTGATGTTACAGGCAATACATTTTGGAAAGAAAAATTCACAAAGGAATTATATTTAATTTGCAGGTATTGCATTTGAGTAAACTAGTAACTGGAAGTAACAGTTTGAAGGATTGTGTAGATCATGTCAGAAATGCAATTATATGCAAAAGACCTGCTTGTACCTTCATTCTTGTAGGAGTTTCTGCCTATGGTGCTTTCAAAAAATAAAATGAAGTTAATTGCCTTAAATTGCTATTAAAGATCTGATGTTTTTGATGGAAGCATCATTGTATCATGCATATATAGCGCTCCAAGCTCTAATCAGGCACTACAATTAATTTACTGAAACTTCAGTTGAAGATTAGAATTTGTTATCTAATTAATTGGCAGAGCCAAGCATGCAACTTACGAGTCTTGAAGTATCTCTCACCGTGCAGGATATACAGGTGCAGCAGCTCCAATTCTGCAAAGGATTTGATGAAGCTTAGATAGGTTTTCTCTCTTATTTTGTGTCCAAAGTAAACATAAGGTAAAATTATATCCTCAAAAAAAAAAAAAAAAAAAAAGGCATGCAGGTGATTTTAGTGGCGTTCAGATGAAATGCACATCCATACGGGTTTCACCCAATTGTTTCCATTCATAAACAGAAGTAGAGTTCTGCTTACAAAAATACTGGAAAAAAGGTATATTTTTAAAAATATATGCCTTCCACTATACTGATGAATATTCAATTATTTTTGAAACAGTTTCTACAGTGTCTGCTATGTTAAAATCATGTGGCATATTGCAAACAATTTGTAATAACACTTCTTCGTCGTGGCCTCTGTGTATCACACATATGGGGTGCTGCGCCTGCGCGGTGCCTTTGGCCGGAAGATTGCAAGCTAATGGTTTTTGGCGGGAAAAGCTCCCCTCCCCCTCCCCCATAGCCTATAAAGAGCGGAGCGTCCGCCATTTTGTTCAGTCTTTGCGACCGCCGTTCATTGTGCCTCGTGCCGCTTTCGCTCTTGCTCTGACCATTACTCGTTTAGCTTGTTTTTCCTCTCAATTGTTCTCCCAGTTGTTATAGCCCAGGTATTTCTCCTAGTTCCTGTTATTCCTCTGCTTCGTATAGTTCTTACAGTTTTCTCTATCGTTCTACCTTTCTTTCGATCTTCTATCTAAAAAAACAAACAAACAAAAATATATACTTACCCTCTGCACTATCTCTCTTTTTTTCCGTTTCTTGCAATGGCGGAGCAAGTGGCTTTCCGCAAATGTGCGGAGTGCGGGTCAAAAATGTCTCCAACTGACCCGCATGACCCATGCCTCCTCTGCTTGCAGGAGGGGCATAGGACCGATAAATGCTCTCACTGCCTGGCCTTCTCTAAGCAGGCCAGGAAGAATCGTGAGAATCACCTTCGGAGGCTCCCCGCTTGTTGCTGCTCCAAAGCCTGGCTCCACTTCAGTGGCCCCACCCTCTCGCCCTTCTGACGAAGGCGCGTCTACTACAGTGGTGGTTCCGCCCGCTTCTCCCAAGAAGAAGCACGAGAAGCGTAAGCACACCGAACCTGACAAATCGGCAGGCCATAAGAAGGCCAGGAAGGACAAGGCTCCTAAACCTTCCAAGAAACCGAAGGATCTGGAGCGTCCTCGACACTGGGACTTGGATTCGACGACCCCCTCGGTGCCGGCGGCACTTACCATACCGACTCCACCCGACCCGGTGCTTCAGGAGGCTATGAGGGTTACCCCTCAAGGGTCCCCTAGCCATGTGCCTGACCTATCTGCTGGGCCTGTTCCAACTCTGCAAAGAGGCTCAATTTCTAATGGGGAAATTCAGGACTCCCCCCCCCCAGGGCTAGGTCACCCATGCCTATGCCCACAGCCACAATGGAGGCGGAGCTGGAGGAGTCGCTCCATGGAGCAGCGCTCGGAAGGATGGCATCATCCATACTATCACACCTGGGGCGATCCGCTCTCCGTCGGGTACTATCCTGCTCCTAGGGGTCGGTCTTCACTACTGTCCCACGACTGACCACAGTCTTTGGACCCAAGGCATGCATCCCCAATACCTCCTCGGGATGGAAGTAGCCGCTCCTTCTCCCCGGCAGAGTCCTCCTCATTGCCTCTCCCGTATTACAGTGCTGACTCCGACGATTTGGAGGTCGATTCGACCTCCCCGACCAGCGTCCGGGACCAACTACGGACAAGTTTTACGACATCGTCTGCGGGGAACAGTCCACATTGGTCACCCTGCCGCTGATCACCACCTTACAGCAAGCGATGACGCAGCCCTGGGACCTGCCCTCTCACCCTCAACTCAAGTCTCGAAGGTACGAATCCATGCACCGGGTTCGGGAGGAGGATATCCCCTTCTTCCTCCACCACCCCAAGCCAAACTCGGTCGTGGTGGAGTCCTCCCAGGGCAGAGAGGCGAGAGGTCACACTGCACCAAGGGACAAGGAGGGCCGAAAGATCGACTCCCTGGCCAGGTGAGTCTACACTGCTTCAGGCCTGGAGCTGCGTATCTCAAATTACGAGGCGACATTGGTGAGGTATCAATATTTCATCATGCAACGCCTCCACACTGTTGCCTCGACCCTTCCGCACCAGCAGGGTGACCTGGCCAAGGTCCTCATCAAGGAGGCGATGCAGGTTGCTGTCCAACAGTTGTCCACAGCCAGGCACCATGTGGACATGGACTTGAGGGCCTTGGTCGGTGCCGTTTCACTCCAGAGACACGCCTGGCTAAGAAATTGTAACTTCCCGGAGGAGACTAAACGTCAGATAGAGGAAATGCCATTTGACGGGTCCGGGCTTTTCCACTCACGCACCAACCACAAATTGAAGAAGCTGCATGAATCCCGCATGACAGCACGCAGGATAGAGATACAGACCCAGACCAGGCATAAGTGGTCATGGACTCGTCCATCTTATAGGCAGTCCTACCAGCCTAGACAGCAGCCCCAGCACCGACAGCAGCAGCAACAGCAGCGCCGCCGTCCACAGCCCCAGCAACGCTATCAGCAGAGCCGCCGCCGCTTCGATGATAGGAGACAGGGTTGACGGGACTGGCGAACCTTTCCTCTGCTCTTTTCCATACCCACCCCCCTCTCATCTGGGGATCGGCTCCGAAGCCAACTCCCCATCTGGGAGTCCATCATTCAGCACGGCTATCGGATAGAACTCGACGTGGTTCCTCCTTCGAGTCCGATCCGGTTTATATCATACTGACCGGTACTACTCGATGAAATACAACAACTTCTTTGTAAAGGAGCGATTCGTCAAGTAACCCCACCTGACAGACTCCACGGATTCTATTCCAGATATTTTATGGTCCCGAAACGGGACGGTGGTCTTCGTCCGATTTTGGATTTATGTAATCTGAATTGATTTATCGTGTCGAAAAAGTTTTGAATGACCACATTGCAAAATATCTTGCCGCTGCTAAGGAAAGAGGACTGGTTCTCCTCATTGGACTTGAAGGACGCCTATTTCCACATTTCGATTCACCTGAGTTATAGGCATTTCCTTCGCTTTGCTGTTGTACCCCATTTCTACGAATTTACAGTTACCTTTTGGACTGGCCACTGCAGACGCTTACCTTCATTGGAGCCCGCCTGGATTCGACGTTGGAGAAAGCCTTCCTTCCTTGGGACAGACAACAGATTCTTGCTCACCACATCCATCGAATACAACGAGACGGGACGGTCCCGGCAAAGTCCATCCAAAGGCTCCTGGGGCATATGGCTTCCTCGGTTGCGGTGGTGCCACACACCAGACTTCCACTCCGTCCATTACAACTCCTCTTCAACAAGATGTTCCACCCACAGAGAGACCCACTGTCGAAATTGATTCAAATCCCATCCTCGGTGCTCCATTCTCTGTTCTGGTAGTCGGTACCAGCCAGTTTGATCTTTTACGCCTTCCCTCCGATCCCTCTCATGATGAGAGTCATAGCGAAGATAATGTACGATCGAGCCTCGGGGATACTAATTGCCCCTTGGTGGCCACGCCAAGCTTGGTTTGTGACACTGTTCGACATCTCTCGCGGCGAATACCTCCATCTACCACTGCTTCCATACCTCATAACCCAACAGGGCAGTACGCTTCGCCATCCGGATTTACTGTCATTGAACTTAACAGTGTGGCAAATCCGATAGCTTCCATTGAGCCACCGGTATCGACGATGACTTCAAGTGATTTGAATCCTGCCGTCGAATCCAGTCAGTTTGGCGTTTCCTCTTCATTTCTTCCTTCCGTACCATCTGATTCAAGGATTGACCTGTCGAATCGACAGCCTTTCCTCCTGATATCCAGCACATCCTTGATTTGGCTTTAAAGCCATCCACACAGAGATCCTACACGGCTAAATGGAAACGATTTTCTACCTTTGCCGAGTCTCGTTCCTTCTCTCCATTTACTTCATCGATACATCAGATCCTTCAGTTCCTAGTAGAACTGCACCATTCTGGATTAAAACCGTCTTCAATTAAAGTGTATACGGCAGTGATAGCCTACCATCATGGCTTAGTTGACGGATCACCCATCTTCTCTCAACCTATTGTTAAGAGGTTTCTTAAGGGACTTCATAATCTTAATCCAGCAATCAGACCAGTAATGCCTAGCTGGAGTCTCTCTGTTGTTCTGCAAGCGCTTACGAGAGCTCCCTTTGAACCATTGGCAACAGTCGATCTACATCTGGTTTCCTGTTGCAGTCACTTCGGCCCAAAGGGCCAGTGAGCTCTACGCTCTCCGCATAGACCCTCCTTACCTGAATTTTCAGAGAAAAGATCGTATTGCGCCTCGACCCATCTTTTCTCCTAAGGTGGCTACACCTTTTCATATGGGACAGGATATTATCTTACCTGCCTTTTTTCCATCACCGTCGACTCCATTAGAAAGATCCTTGCACTCACTTGACGTTGGGCGCTGCTTAGCCTTTTACAGGTGGAGGACTGAATCTATTCGACGTTCAAATAGACTATTCATTAAATATTCCACCAGAGATCAAGGCGATCCAGTCTCTTCACAGAGACTTTCCAAGTGGATAGTCCATACTATCACCTTGTCCTATCAACTGGCTAAGATTGATTTACCTGCAGCCCCTCAAAGCCATTCGACTAGAGCTGTTGCAGTCTCATCTGCCTTTGCATCGGGGGTACCGATTGATGATGTATGCCGAGCTGCTACTTGGGTGAACCCTTGCACTTTCTCCAGACATTATCATCTAGACGTTCGGGCTTGGCAGGATTGCTCCTTTGGTAGAGCTGTTCTTTCATCTATTCTTCATTGAGGACACCTCCCCTCCTCCTTTTATGGTAAGCTTGTTAATCTACCCATATGTGTGATGCACAGAGACCACGACAAAGAAAAGCAGGTTGCTTACCTGTAACTGATGTTCATCGAGTGGCCATCTGTGCAGTCGCACAACCCACCCACCGACCCCGCTAGGTGTCGGTGAGTGGACATATTGTCGGTACCAAAAGTTTTCCCTTTTTTCATGGTACCAATCTTTTTTCCTATCTCATACTTGCAAGTTTTCCACATGGGGGCGTACGTTTGGTCGTCAAAGACTGAACAAAATGGCGGACGCTCCACTCTTTATAGTCTATGGGGGAGGGGGAGCGGAGCTTTTTCCTGCCAAAAACCATTAGCTTGCAATCTTCCGGCCAAAGGCACTGCACTGCACCCCATATGTGTGACTGCACAGATGGCCAGTCGAAGAACATCGGTTACAGGTAAGCAACCTGCTTTTTTGTGAACTAGAGTCCACTTCATCAGTTGTATCAGATACATCTATGTATATGAGGTAAATTACACTTTAGTCTAAAAGTATTATGCCATAGTAAATTGGATAGTTGTTAAGGATTTGTTTTTGTTTTAAAAATACGTTAACTATAAAGGATTAGGGAATAAATATCAAAATAGTAAGTATGCCCTATATAACAGCTCTAAGTTCTATATAAATAAGATTGGATATTAATGCAAATTGGTGCTGAATAGCAAAGATTAAGTTCAGAAGCTTGAAGAGTATTTTATTTTTATTTCTAGTATCTGTAGGTTATGAATATGAATCTTGTTTGGATCTAACACTATGGGAAAAACGGACAGCCATTTTGCAAGGCTATGAATTGGATGCTTCCAACATGGGAGGCTGGACGTTGGATAAGCATCATGTGTTAGATGTTCAAAATGGTAAGTTTAAAATCATTGTCCATTCAAATATTTATAAGTTTTATAGTACAATATCTGAAGTAAGTCCTATTCTGTGCAGTTGCACTGCTGTCAAGTGGGTATAGATAGTAACTAACTTTACCATTGATCTTAATAGCTTTCTTAAGTTATTTAGTTAATTCATAAATTAATGAATATTCACATTCCTGCTATTCTAGAGTTCCCTTTAACTTCATTCATGATGAACTTATGAACAAGAAGACTGTTTCAAAATCAGACATTTTTTACACTTTTCATATGGAAGAACATTATGTTTATATCTCCCTCCTAAACAGTCGTATTTCCATAGAACAATGCAAGGCAAAACTATCATGATTAATTCTCTCCATATTAGTGTTGTGATGAAGCTCCCCAGCATTTGTCCCTCTTCAGTTTGCAAACTAGCTCTCAGGCTCAGCCTTGTCTTAGGAAGTGAGCCAAATTGAAAAGAAGTCCATGAGCACTCATGGAACTCTGACTGCATGACTGGCAGCCTCTTCTGCATCACATGCAGGACAAACAAAACCTGCAGGTCACATGGGTGGAAAAGAGACACCACTTGCATAGTGGTTGAGAGGGATTCAGTTCCTGCCAAGCACCACACAAGAGCTCAGTATACCCACCAGAAAGTCTGACTCATAGCTTTCTGGTGAGAAAGCAGAAGAAAGCAGCTAAAAGAAAGCAGACTGGAGACTAGGGAGCCAAGCCCCAGGGCATATTCCTCACACAATACCACTTCTTATTGTATTTTCTCAATAGCTCCACCCCCACCCCATGCAAAGAAATGAGTATTCTCTAAAACTAATTCATTCTTCATCCCAATATTTGATGGGAGGATGTATTTTATAGAAATACATTCCATGAATTCTTGTAGAAAAAGGTTTATACCTCACAACACAATCATCATAATTGTTTATACCAAACTGATGCTCAGATAACTTGGGTTTAGTGGTGAGAGTGTTGGACTGGGATTCAGGAGCTGGGCTCTAATCAGCACTCAGCCATGAAGCTCAGTGGTGACTTTGGTCCAGTTGCAGACTCTCAGCCTAACCTACATTAAAAGGCTGTTGTGAGGATAAATGGAGAGGGGAGGAACCTTGACTCATGATAAGTGGTTCATATATTTTCACCTTTTTTAATTTCTTGTACTTGGTTATTCATTCATTCATGATGCAATCAATCTTTATATTGGTTTTTCCTTGGTCAAGTGCTGCTTCTATGCCTCACATTCTGTTTTACCTAAATGGCTGTTTTTGGTTATCTACATAAAGCATTGAGAAAGGGAGGCACAGGAAGCTGTGTAATAGGCATAATTCCTCAGTGCCAGCCTCCTCTCCTCTCCATCTTCCAACATGCCCTCTGCAAGCCCAGTTGCAACCTTGGGGTGGAACAGTTGGCATGGCTCTTTCCATAAGAGGACAGAGCAGAGGCTCAGCCTTCTGAGTTCCAGCTCATAATTCAAAGGCTATTGGAGCTGCAGCTTCTGAAACTATAGGACTGCATTCTAAGCTTCCCATGAGCAGTAGCCAGTTCTGTTCATTCACTTGCAGGCTCCACCACCATTTTTGTCCCTTAGACATCCTCTGCAACCTGTTTCATCCCAGAAATGAACATTTCTGCTTCTTTTCAGTTGCCAAATCACTGTTATTCAAGCTTGTACAACAGCTTCACCATTGGATCCCTTTGCTCTCTTTACATATCCTCATTCTTTTACTCCACTGCATCAGTCTTCCCCTTGTTTATCCCCTTGCTGTCTCTGTTTCTTCTTTCCAGATTCAGGATTTTTGCATCTAGCTTTTGTGAGCATTTTATCACCTTGCTGCTTATCAGTGCATAGCTCTCCCATGAAATGTCTCACTGCGATTGTTTCCTTTAAAACTAAAATAACACCTTCCCCCTCTGCCCAGTATTCTCTGCTTGACCAATTTTCTTCACCTGTCTTTCTCCACCAATTCCCCCTTTAATTGTGTCTTTCGATTGTGCCCCAATTCATCTGTACTCAGGCTTAAGTGCTTTGTGGAGAAAAATTACTATAAGCTTCTCTTCTGGCAGCAAAAGACTAAAATCAATGGATCACCTGATATCTTTAGCCTCTTGTGGTTCAGCAGGGAGGTAATAGTGCCCTTCACAATTCCTACTCATTCTCTTTCCCCACATCAGGTCTCATGAGAACAAACATTTCCTTCCCTACTCCATATTCTCTTAGCTTGGGACTTGGCATGATGGGAGTAATATGGCTTCCACTGAAAAGAGAAGTGTTGCATCTCAGCAGAGTACAGCAGGCAAAAAGAAAAAAAATGAATCCATTAATGTTGACACAGTACAAAATGTCTAGTGCTTTTTAGTTGCTAAAACTGAGGTTCACGGTGCATGTACTAGGACTTACATGTCTCTGAATTCTGTGGTACCAGTCAGAATTTATTCTGAATAAATGGTTTGGTTAAAACCTTGGGGAGCTTCTTAATTCATCAGAAGCTAAAATATATTGGGACAGTTATTAATATGACCAGCCACAATTGTAATGTAATATGTAATCTTTATACGTATTTTCTTCCATCTTCAGAAAGGCTACATGAATATAGTAATGCTCATACCAGGTAGAATGCTGCCAGCTTTAGAATGAAATATGGCTACTATTTAACTATAGGCAGTAATGACACATTGGAAAATATCTGAAATAAGAGTTTAGTAACGGTACAATCCTATGCTCTTAAGTAAATTCCTTTACTCGATTACGTGTACTGTCTCCAGAAAATGAATGAGCACTGGTGCTGACTAGACAATATATTATGGGTGTTAGGGCAGCTGAAAGACATTTCCTAAGATTTAAGATAGACAGGGGGTTATATTTAAAGTTTTAAGCCTTTCTTCAGAGATATCATCCTTCTACAATCAAACAGGTTCAAGGCATAACCCATTATAAAGAAGAAAGGAGGACAATTGATGCAGAAACAAATGAAATTCAAAGAACAACTAAAAACTGATCGAGGGTTTATTCAAACAATATTGTTTCTTGATTTTAGCCATTGTGAGATTTTGTCATGTGTATATAATACATGTCAATTGAGGCGAGGGTTAACAAGTGAAAAGTGTACCATTGACAGCTACCATTCCAACATTGCCTGGGAACTAGCATCAAACAAGTGAGGATTAAGCTTTATGGTATTTATGTGTGTATTCAGCCTGTCTTTTGGGGGGATGGGAGGTAGTTTCTGTTCATACGGTGAGTCAGCTATGTGCTTAAATTTATGCTCGGGAGACAGTTTGACAAGCAATGACTTTTCAAAGCGATGCCTGTCTAATTGAATAAATGAAGTGGCTAGTTGTAATGTCAGGGTGGATGAGCTTCGAAAATTTATTCACAAGGGAGCAAAGACAGTGACGGGTGTTTATACGGACACCCTGAATCACTGCAATAAATATTCTAATGTTCGTCTTTCCCCTCTGTAGTAATAGAAGAGAGATGTGAAGGGGCAATTTTTCAAAGTAATGACAGAATAAATCAGGTGCCATAGTGCTGAGTGCTGACTTGTATGGTATCTCTGATGAAAATTATAGAACTCAGCTATTTCAGTAAAATTATGGTTTCCTGATTGTCATAAATGATGTAATCATAGGAGGGGGATTTCAGCTTCCATTAATGCATTCTCATTCTAACTATTCATGGGAAAATGTATTCCGTGCACTGTTATGATGCAGCCTTATTTACGTGGCTTCTCTTTTCCATTTTCATAAGCCATTTTCATATTCCCATATTTCATTATGCAGACTTTCTCCATCAGTCTGATATTGCATGGCATTAGAAATGTAATTGGTAGAACCCAGAACACATGGTATCCTTATGGGAAATATTTACCCATTGAAATTTGACTTAAAAGTAGCCTTGGGGTAGAGAAAGCAGTTTTAAAACTTTGTAAATGTATTTTAAGAGTTGTTGTGGGAAGAAAGTATAATCATTAGCTCCAGCATTGTCTTTGAAATGCTGAACACTTAGTCAATAAAACAAATATTGCTCTACAGTACAAAGTGGCATGTGGTTTGCATGGATTATACCATACTGAGATTTACTGTGGAATGGGTGGAACAATAATAGCTGACAGTTCTTGCAGCAGACCTTGATTGAGTCATTGATCTGGATAATAATGAAGATACTGGTCATGGCTCAAAGAATATTGTTCTAGTTGTGAAAGCCTAGCATTGGGCACGTATATTGCTTCCCCATGTATCCTGTGAATGCTGTAAAAATGATGTTGGCAAAGTACTTTGTCCTTTCCCAATGACTGTTGATAACTTAAAGCTGAATGCAGTTTAAAGGGCAGGTGGCTTGCCAAAACATTTTTGTTATGTTTGACATATGACTGCAGAAATGAAGATACATTATAAAGCAAGACTCTGTGACCAAAACTAAATTATTCTTGTACATTTTATAAGACCATTTTGCAAAGTGAAATTGAGGTTGCCAAATAGTTCTTAACAGTTACTTGTTATAAAGTAATACCTATAATACCTTATAGCATGTGTGTTTGCAGTTTATGAACCTGACTAAACCAAACCAATCCAATACTTAACCCAGTCTAACACAAGGAAATATGCATGCAAAAAGGTGCTATGCATTCATTTCCCATGTGCTCAAATAATCTTAATAGTTCTTGTTATCCAGATAGATGGATGAGAACCATGGCATTAGTTTCAGTCCCCAGAGCATTGCTTACTTTTCAAGGTATTCATTAGGGATTGCATATGCTTAATTTTGGTTCCTGGAGTAGAGGTTTGAGCTCTGAGAAATGCATGCATTAGCACCCATGTGCACAAGCACTGACACCTGTTGGATTGGGCCCTTGTATCTGTCCCGAAGGCTACAGTTCTGTGCCCACTTTCCTAGTAGCAAGTTCTATTGACATAATTAGGAGTTCTTCTTCATGTCCCTTGTGCATCACACAAATGGGCTTTGTGCCTGCGTGGAGCCTGTTGTTGGGAGGAATCTATAGCTTAGCTTTTGTTAGGGCAGGAGCCCCTCCCCTCCCCTCCCCTCCCTGTTTCAGGTATACATTGGAGAGGCTCCCACAAATTTCCTCAGTTCCTTTTCAGCCACCATTGTGCCTAGATCAGGAAGCACTTTTCTCTCCAACTTGAGTATTTTTAGCATTTTTTATTACCTCTATCTATTGTCCCCTCCCTTTTTTTCTCCACTCAGCCACTTTTACCCATGGCTTTCACTGGAAAAGCTTCTTTTTCACTCTTTGCCCATCATTAAACAAAAACAAAAACTTTTCCACTTTTTTTCTCCTTGCATCTTCTATCAAACTCTCTTCACTTTACTCTCCACCTTCCCCATCTACCACAATAGCTTCAAAGGCTGCTTTTCAAAAGTACATCTACTGTGGGAGCAAACTCCTCCATGTGGATAGGCAGTTGTTTTGCCTTTTTTGCTTGGAAAAGGAGCATGTTGTCAATGCCTTCCCACACTACCAGGCATATACAAAACAGGCCTGAAAAAATAGGACAAATGAACTGATGGCTGAAATCTGGAGCAGGGCCCTATAGGCTGCCAACTCCACCAATTGGAGCCAACCAGCCATCCACCCTGACTGGCAACACCATCCAGACCCTTATCAGCCACAGCAAGAGCTCTAACTGACCCTGCCAAGTTGCTCATAGGAAGATTGCAAGACCAGGAAAGCACCAAACACACAAAAAAGATGGCTATCACCAAGGAAAAGCACAGGTGCCATGTGAGCTCCCCACAGTCCTCAGCATCAATATTAAGAGGACATCTGGGACTACTAACCACAAAATAGAGCCAGTGAATGCTAGGAAGTTGAACCAGCCATTATCTCTCCACCATGATGCTTCTCCCACCGAAGCCTCTATGAGGACTCAGTACCCACCAGATGATACCAACTGCAGTCTCAGACAGTGCCAACTCTGAGACTCCCAAGAACTCTCCATCATCTCTCCATCATCAGACCCCAAGGTTTATGTATTTGGCTCAGAATCAGCATCATTGTGGGCCCCATCTATTGGCTCACTCGACACTGCTGTCACCATGCAGGAGCTGGCGTCTCCATTGGAGGAGATGGGCAGATTCCCAGATTCCCATCCTCAGAATGGCAAATTCCCTTGGGCTTAAGAGATGTAACTGCAAGACTAAGTTACAGAACTGGTCTTCAATGCCATACACACAGAAGACTTAGCATTGGTGGCAATATTGCTGCTTCCCACACTGCTGCAGACAATCTGGCAGACATGGAAGGCCCCTTTAGCAGTGTGCTTCACTTCAAAGAGGCTGAAAAAAGAGGTCATTGTCAAGTCCGCATGTTGGATGGAAAGTTCTTCAGCAAAAACTCTTTTTTTTTTCCAACTTACATCCAGAAAACTATTAGCCAGCAAAGAAACGGTCCCTGAACGTGCCCAGGGAG
The DNA here is from genome assembly GCF_004798865.1 of Varanus komodoensis. Lineage (NCBI taxonomy): Eukaryota > Metazoa > Chordata > Lepidosauria > Squamata > Varanidae > Varanus > Varanus komodoensis. Next base: position 407,526 of record NW_025336236.1, read on the forward strand.
GTACACTGAACCTAAACTAGGGACTATTTCCAAGAACCCTCCTTTTCAGTAACCCTGGACCCTGCCATCCAATAACCCTGGATGTGCCTCTGTGGAGATGGGCAAGCCTCCTAGATCTACGCAGGCTCTATAGTTGGCTCATCTTTCTCTTCTACTGCCATGTCATGGGTCAGGCTATGCTCTACAGGCTCCTCCCCTGTGTCCCTTCCTAGCACTTCCAAATGCTCTTGGTTCCCAGAATCTGCTTGAACACCTAGAGATGATGACCTTGAGATAAGTTCCTCCTCCACCATCTCACACCTCAAATGACTGGCCCCCTGAGCAGGGGCAGCACAACTTTCCTACCTTGGGCCTGAGACCTATAAGCTGGCTCAATAGAACTGAGGGAATGGGTAGGGGGCCCTCCCATGTACACCTAGAAGGGAAAGGGCTCCTGCTCAATCAAACACTTAGCTGTAGAATCCTCCTGGCAACAGACTCCATGCGGGCACAGATCCCAAATGTGTGAATACACAGTTGACTACACAAAGAATGACAGTTACAGGTAAGCAACCTGACTCTTTTTAAATAGACATCTATAGGATTAACCTTGAAAGCCAAATATAAAGTAGTTCAGTTTTCTTTTTACTTTTCAATATGTTTTGTCTAGTTGTGGTTGCCCTGATTATTTATTGAGCTTGACAGTTAATATGAATGGTTAAGGGCAAGTCGTATTTTCATGGATTTTCACAAGAAGCCACACTCATGAACTAAAACTGAAAGATTCATGCATGAGATGGCTGCATGTGCAGCAGTCCTATGTTGTCTGTTCCCTGGCAGCAGCACCCAGTCTTTATAGGCAAGCTACTTCTGAATATCAACCAAGCAACAAAAGCAGTAACTACTAGTGAGCACTTTGAGGATTCCAGCACTCGTGAAATATAACCGCAGTAAAATTGTATTGAACATAAATATATTCAAAGCCTTTCACTGCATAAACATTCTTGTCATGTGGAAAATTGTATTCGTGTTTTCTTCAGGTATCCTCTACAAAGGCAATGGGGAAAATCAGTTCATCTCTCAGCAGCCACCAGTTGTCAGTAGTATAATGGGCAATGGTCGGCGACGTAGCATTTCTTGCCCGAGTTGCAACGGTCAAGCAGATGGCAATAAGCTTTTGGCTCCAGTTGCCTTGGCTTGCGGAATTGATGGAAGCTTGTATGTAGGTGATTTCAACTATGTTCGGCGGATATTCCCATCTGGAAATGTAACAAGTGTTCTTGAGCTAAGGTATATCTTTTTCTAAACACTTGGATTCAGGATTAAGCCCTGTTAAATTAATAGTTTTATAATGCCATGGCTCCATTTGGACATTATTTAACTAGCAAGTGGAGAGTGGGGCTGCACACGGTAGTCCTGACTGCAATGTCTTGTATGCAATGACACCTCTCCTGATGTTCACACTTCAGTATAAATACCCAGGAGGTGACCGCAGGGTCAGGGCCATGGGGTGCAGCCACATTCCCTACTCACAGGAGGTGAGCTGGTTAATAATACCTGAAAAAGGCTTATGTCTCCTGTGCATCTGAACAGTCTAATAAAAATGCAAATGCATTAAATTTCTATTTAAAATGAAGTTGAAGAGAAATGGCATATTTTCTCAAGTGTTACTTATGCTGATAGCTGTCAAAGTATCTGAGCCATTCAGATGATCAAACTGATTGAGCAGAATCGTAATCAGCAACCTTACCTGCATCATTACCTATTTACTGTTCATCTTTTAACAATTCCTCCAACTTTTTTTCTCTAATACTGTCCTTTTGCTCTTCCTTTTATTGCCTTCCCATCAAGAAATAAAGATTTTAGACATAGGTAAGCATTTTAACCGTGTTCATATTTGGTCTAAGTGTTTTTCCCATTAAAAGAAAGGAAAAAAATCTACTGAATTGAAGGGCTGTAAACTGTTAAATTCATAAGAACTGAGACCTCTTTAAAAATAACTACCACTTTTGACATAAATCAGAATAGTTGCATTTTCAGTAGCAGCAAAATTGCTACTATTCAATATAAACTAAATTCTTTCCTTTTCCTAATTAAAATGGTTATCTTTTATTGTATGCTGCTCCAGGAAAAGGCAAAGTATAAATGTCTAAAATGAATGAATAGTTTCATGAATAGTGTTGCTTGTTTTCCTTCATTCTTATTTCCTTTGCACAGTCTATTTCATTGCCCTTATTTTCTTTTCAATAATGTCTGCTCCAGTCATCACTGCTGTCTTAGGCTCTCCTTATTCCCTTTTCGGTGTCTTGGATACCACAGGCAGAATTATCCTGTTAGCTCATATCACCTGAAATGCAGTGTGTTTGCAGTGTGAGGAGACCATGTCAGTCATTAAGTGTAATACAGGATCAAGTAATGTACATGCATGTGTGAAGCATGCCTATGTCTAAGTGCAAAATAAGAACATGGGAATCATTATAGCTCATTGGTAGAGCATATGTCTCTTCAGATGTGTCTGGGAAAGAATATGATACCCTGGAGTGATCCTGCCAGTCGGTGAAGACAGTTCTCAGCTAGATTGACCAGTGCTCCGGCTCTAAGACATGCTCCCAAAAAGGAAACAGTCGGTGCTTCTTGCAAAATTTTGGCTAGGCACATCCATCAAGAGGAGAGAAAACTGGGAGCACAGCACTTTCTTGACATTCTTGAGCACAGAGAAAAGGGGGGAAATCCCTGGGGAATGGAATAACTTGCAGGGTGCAAGCATTGCTCTGTTTCTGTGTGGCACTGCTGCCAAATATGGCATGGAAAAGGCAGGGTGACATTCAGAAGTCCTAGCTGTTTATATGTGTGTTCATTTCTTTTTTTATTGTCAGTCATCTCAACTGTGCACACCCTTGCCTGCCCCCCAAGTTCTCATTATACATCAATCTATGGAGACCTGCATTTCGTGTCTTTTTTCCTATGCCTGGTTTCTCTTCAGAACTATTCTGCTGCTGGTTATCCTGTTCCATGTGTGTTTTCTACCTTAATTGTAGAAGGGTTTTATGTTTAAGAATTAATGTTTCACATATGCTGTTTTGTGTAGTGTCAGCAAGGAACATTTTCCCCCTGACTGAATATAATTTTCACACTGTGATCATTTTTTCTCATATTATATGCTCCTGATGGTTCATTACTGTGCTTTGTTTTTTTTTTAAATCACTGTTATCTACCCATGACAACATAGTGATACTTGAAAATTCCCTAAAAAGTTTTTTTTAACTCACAATTAAAAAAAAAATAATGCTATAAAATGCAAAATGTATGTATTACTACATATATAGTGGAATGTAGAACTTCTGCCAAGTAAAACATGTTTTCTTTCTTTTACTAATATATTTTACACTGTCATAATCTTAGACATGACTTTTCTGTTATGATTTTAATAGGAAAAGCTATCGGCATTTCTTAATTCACTCTTCGGGGTGGTTTGGTTGTCTTTAGTGGAACAGTTCTTTTGGTTTTGAAAACCAAAGAGAGTCACATGTTCAGTGTTGCATGAGGTACATTTTCTGGGTAGACCAGCATGGTTCTGCAACAAAAAGAAGCTGCCTGTGGGAGTAAGACAAGACTCTGCTTATTTGGGTCTCAACTTCTTTGAGAGTGTGCATACTCGAGCAATTCCCCAAAGGACTAGCAAGAGTTGCAGAGGCCATTGCAGTGGCAGAAATGGAATATTTTTCTGACTGTGACAGATTTTCACTACACCAAGTATACCTTGTCATGCCTACATGATGGCAAAGATTTTGTTTGAGTAGAAAGAAGAAATGTCTTGCATTAGTTAAAAAAATTGCCTTTTTACAGGCAGCCAATATTTTTTTTGTCTCTCTCAAGAGCCCAGAGATTGTGTCAAGCCTTTGAAGTCTCATGAATGGAGGTTATTTTCAGTGATGTTGGATTCTCCTGAAGCATGCTAATGATTATTCTTCAGAGATTCATATGTCTTGCATGTGGCTAGCAAACAGCAGAGCTAGTGTCATTTTCAAAACTGTCTTACTATTGTAACAGTTTCTCTAAACTCATGTCAGAAATGTGCTTGTCAGAAGCCTCCACCAGATTTACACACACATGTTCATTTATAGCCCTAGTGGTAAAGACTAATTCGAACTATGGAACCATTACTCATCATAGCTGAAATTTTCAGATTCATGTAGAATCTTTTCAAAAAACAAAAAACACATCAACAACAATAACAAAAGTACTTCTTAGGTGTTATGAAATTAAACACACAGAACACTGTATTGCACATTATTTTAATGTGTAACAAATGTAAAATAATACTAACCTGTGCATTACGGTACATTTCATATAATTATATAAGGTTCTGTTTGGGAGTGCTCCTGGAGCACTAACTGCAGATGTTCAGGTGGCTGCAATGTGCAGGGGTGCATTTTTCCAGCTTGGGCCAACACTTCACCTGTAGCATTATCTATCTGGAGAGGATAGACCTTGCCTTCATTATCTGTGCACTAGGGATGTCTCGGCTACTATAGTGCATTCTACTTGGACTGCCTTTGAAAATGGCTCATAAATATCAACTGGTACAGAATGCAACCACCTCGGTGTTGGTGGGGTCAAAGGGGACAGATCATAAATTGCCTGTATTGCTGCAGCTCTGTGATTCCAGGCCCTATTTAAAGTGCTTCTTTGACCTTTAAGTCCTTAAACAGGTTGAGATCAAATTATTTGAAGGATTGCTTTCACCCATGTCAGCCTTCCTGCACTTTAAGGACAACCATTTCCCTTTGAAAACTGGGGTGGTAACTGAACTCAGGGAAAATGGAAAGGTTAGATTAGAATTAAGCAACACTGAAGAATCCAGGAGTCAATTCCCTCCACCCCTCCCAAGACCTGCCAGAGACTGCAACAGTGAAATCACCTTGGCAGAGAAAGTAGCCACAGTGCTGCCTTAAAACAAGATGCCTTACCCCAAGCATGCACCTTGGGGTAATGAAAAATCATATTCTCTAAAGCCTCAGAGAATGATTTTGCACTATTTGGCAGTGCAGTGATGGTGATTTGAGGGTATTGGGTCCCATAAAAAAGGACTAGGAGCATCCTGTGGCCTGTGTGTTGCCACTTCCTGTCTTCTACAGCTTTAAACCCCTTCATGGATCACTGCCTTGCTGTGGTGAAGGGGCTTGTGTAGATCAAAAAAGCTATGAGCTATGCTGTGCAGGGCCACCGAAGACAGAAACGTCATAGTAGAGAGCTCTGACAAAAGCTGATCCACTGGAGAAGGAAATGGTAACCCACTCCTTGCCATGAAAACCCCATCGACAGTACCAAAAGGCAAGAAGATAATGATGCCGGAAGATGAGCCCCTCAGGTCAGAAGGTGTCCAGTGTGCTACTGGGAAAGAGCAGAGGGCTAGTACTAGTAGTGCCACAAAGAATTAAGCGACTGGATCAAATCCAAAAGGACACTCAAATGCAGATGTATCTGGTAGTGAAAGGAAAGTCCGATGCTGTAAAGATCTATACTCCATAGGAACCTGGAATATAAGATCTATGAATCAAGATAAGCTGGATGTGGTCAAACGAGGTGACAAGACTGGACATCGACATCTTAGGAATCAGTGAACTAAAATGGACAGGAATGGGTGAATTTAATTCAGATGACCATCAGGTATACTACTGTGGGCAAGAATCCCTCAGAAGAAATGGAGTAGCCTTCTTAGTCAATAAAAGAGTAGGAAAAGCAGTACTGGGATACAATCTCCAAAGTGACAGAATGATCTCAGTTCGAATCCAAGGCAAACCATTCAACATCACAGTAGTCCACGTCTATGCCCCAACCACTGGTGCTGAAGAGGCTGAAGCTGACCAGTTCTATGAAGGCCTACAACACCTTCTAGAAATAACACCAAAAAATGATGTCCGTATCATCATGGGGGATTGGAATGCTAAAGTAGGAAACCAAAAGATAACCTGAGTAACAGGCAAGTTTGGCCTTGCAGTACAAAATGAAGCAGGGCAAAGGCTGGCAGAATTTTGTCAAGAGAACACAATGGTCATAGCAAACCCTTTTTTCCAACAACCCAAGAGATGACTCTACACATGGACATCACCAGACAGTCAACTCAGAAAAATATCCCAAAGAAAAAGAAATTCAAGAAAGCAAAATGGCTGTCTGGGGAAGCTTTACAAATAGCTGAGGAAAGAAGGGAAGCAAAAGGCAAGGGGGAAAGAAAGATATGCCCAATTGAATGCAGAATTCCAGAGAATAGCTAGAAGAGATAAGAATGCCTTCTTAAATGAACAGTGCAAAGAAATAGAAGAAAACAATAGAATAGGGGAGAGACTAAAGATCTCTTCAAGAAAATTGGAGATATGAAGGGAACATTTCATGCAGAGATGGGCATGATCAAGGACCAAAATGGCAGGGACCTAACAGAGGCAGAAGAGATTAAGAAGAGGTGGCAAGATTACACAGAAGCACTATACAAGAAAGAACTTAACGTCCCTGATAACCCTGATGGGGTGGTCGCCGACCTCAAGCCAGACATCATGGAATGTGAAGTCAAATGGGCCTTAGGAAGTCTTAGCAACAACAAAGCTAGTGGAGGAGACAGTATTCCCAACTGAGCTATTCATTTCCTAAAAGACAATACAGTTGCAGTGCTACACTCAATATGTCAGCAAATTTGGAAAACTCAACAGTGGCCACAGGATTGGAAAAGGTCAGTTTACATTCCAGTTCCAAAGAAGGGCAATGCCAAAAATGTTTGCACTATTGCACTCATTTCACATGCTAGCAAAGTTACGCTCAAAATCCTACAAGCTAGGCTTCAGCAGTATGTGGACCGAGAACTACCAGAAGTACAGGCAGGATTTCAAAGAGGCAGAGGAACTAGAGATCAAATTGCCAACATACGCTGGATCATGGAGAAAGCTAGGGAGTTCCAGAAAACATCTGCTTTGTTGACTATGCTAAAGCCTTTGATTGTGTGGATCACAACCAATTGTGGCAAGTTGTTAAAGAGATGGGAGTCCCAGACCATCTTATTTGTCTCTTGAGAAACCTCTATGCGGGTCAAGAAGCAACAGTGAGAACTGGACACAGAAGCACTGATTGGTTCAAAATTGGGAAATGAGTTCGGCAAGGCTGTATATTGTTACCCTGCCTATTTAACTTACATGCAGAGCACATCATGCAAAAGGCTGGGCTAGATGATGGACTAGAAATGGAGGTAGTGACAGATTTTATTTTCCTGAACTCCAGTATCACGGCAGACGGTGCATGCAGCCAAGAAATTAAAAGACGCTTGTTCCTGGGGAGGAAAGCTATGGCAAATCTAGACAGCATACTGAAAAACAGAGACAGCATACTAAAAAACATCACCCTGCCAACAAAAGTGCATATAGTCAAGGCTATGTTTTTCCTAGTTGCAATGTATGGCTGTGAAAGCTGGATCATTGTGTTTATTATTGTGAGCCACCCCAAGGAAGGGAGGGAGGGAGGGAGGCTGAGCGCCGAAGAATTGAGGCCTTTGAATTGTGGTGCTGGAGAAGACCCCTGCGAGTCCCTTGGACTGCAAGGCGGTCAAACCAGTCAGTCCTAGAGGAGATCAACCCTGATTGCACTTTAGAAGGCCAGATCCTGAAGATGAAACTCAAATACTTTGGCCACCTAATGAGAAGGAAGGACTCACTGGAGAAGGCCCTAATGCTGGAAACAATTGACGGCAAAAGAAGAGGGGGATGGCAGAGGATGAGGTGGATAGATGGAATCACTGAAGAAGTTGGTGTGAGCTGGGTGGACTCCGGGAGATGGCGGAGGACAGGAAGGCCTGGAGGAGTGTTGCCCATGGGGTCGCGAAGGGTCGGACACGACTTCCCGACTAACAACAACAGCTTTAAAGATAGATTGAAATTATTTTCCTTTTCCCTGCTAGGTCTTTTCCTTCATCATATCTCCTTGCCCTCCTCTTGCCGTCAGATAATGGCAACTTGCTTCTATGATTTTCAACTTCAAGTCTCACTTGCATTTTTAAGCAAAACTTTTATTATGGTCTTGCCTTATGTAACAAGTTACATAAGTTATGTATAATAACATTTATTTATTTATTTATAATAATTATGTATAATAATAAGTTATGTATAATAAGTTATGTACATCTGGCCTAACTGGTTGTCCTGTGTCTCTTTGCTTCAACCTTTACAATACAACAACTTGCCTTGTTTCTGTTGCCACATCCACTATATTAATGAGCTTTGCTTTCTCTGAGCAGATACTGCATAGTCAGGTCTGGCACTTCCATGAGGTATGGTGAATCCCTACTCAGGCAGCAGATCAGAAGGAACACCAAATTTCCCCTACCCACATACACATGTGCACGCACATGCGCACATACAGGAAAGGCTCCTGTGGGTGCTATCACCACACTGTCCCCACCTGCCTGCTGTAGCAAATGACTTTTTTGATTTCCTGATCTATTGTCATGCAAAAGAAGTCCAGATGAGAAATAATATGAGCAACCACTCCAGAAAAGCACTCACTCTAAATGCAGGATCTTTCCTAAAAGTGTAACTTGATGAAGTAGCCCTGGAGGCTGCCTATATATTCCTTGACTAAGACCATTTCACAATAAAACACTTTCAGGAAGATCTGAAAGAAAGGTTGCATTTTCATCAATACGGTACAGATCTGTTTGCACCTCAGTGTGTAGTTATCCATGCCCAAATCTGCCCCTTCTATTGAAATGAATACAGCAGTCCTTGCCTGATGAAGCTCCTTGTGCTTGCACTGGATTGTGGCAATATTCCATAAATGACTGATACTTCTCTTCCCTGATTGGGACCTGCTTTTTAATAGAGGTCATATTTGAACTGAACCTGGACAGAAAAATAAGCAGCAAACATTGGTGCATTCATTTGTTCATCCCTGTTCATGCTGACACACATACAGTGGTTTTGTTCTTAATGTGACACTGTCTCCAAGTAGAGTTACTCCATAATTCACTTTCGTTGTTACCATTTGCCTTGTCTGTCTCCAAGTTAGCAGATAGATAAATGTCATACACTCTGCAAAAGCCTTATTGTCCACACTGAGAAGGAACTAAAGAGATCTTTGATGGTGTCTCAGCTTGCTTGGGAGAAGGCAGTTCAGATTGCAGTGTATTTGGATTTGCAGAGTATACTGACGGTAGGTAGGGAGCCCCAAGCAGCCTGTCATCTGTGCCTAATAGACTGTAGAGCTCTGAATCTAAAGGTGAGCTAGAGAAAGAGGAGAAGGTAATAGAATGCATTATTGAAATGCCAAGGTTAACAAGCATGATTAGCCAAGCAGCTGGTGAGAACTAGATTGCTTCTGGTTCATGGGAAGGCACTGTAGTACAAGGAGGGTCAGAGGGGGAGAAGTGTGAGTTCATCAATCCAGTGGTTTATCATCAAGCCAGACAAACAGATTATGTAATGTCTTACTTCTCTGAGTGTCAGCCCCTTTTGAGACCAAATGAATGGGAGAGATATAGTTTAGAATTAAATCCTGATATAGGCAAGAGTTAACTCTGCCAATCAGAGAGATCACTACTTTGATAGATATTCCTTATTAACATCCTAATTGTAATTCACTCTTTATTCCACAGCCAGTCTAGCCGCACAAGCACTAACAAAACCAGTTGCATGGCTAATATTCAGCTAATGAAGTAGCACTGAGTTGTTAAACACCTTGTACAATGGCTTGCACACATGGAATCAAACTGTCATTATCACAACTTTCAAAAGGATGAAAATTGATTTCCACAAGTGATAGAATACTTCCACTAGCAGCATGACACTATTGGATACAACTCAGAGAATGCTTAAAAAATTAAGGATGAAATTTGTTCACAACTTCTTTAAGTTGTTCTCTTTTATTTTAATAAGAAGTACATGAAATGTGTTACATTAGCACTGTGTTATGTTGATGAAGTATGAGACACTACATTTTGTGAACAGATGTTCAAATATCACCAAGATGGGTAGATACATTCTATAATGCATTTGGAAATACATTAGACATGAACTGTGTGTCCTGGCATTTGGGCTCTGTGCGTTAGCAGGGCCATCTGACATGGCTAGCTGTATTTTAGTTCTTCAATCCATAACTCAAATCTTCTGTCATAGATGCAGCTAGTTGCACTTCTAGATCATAATTCTGAGCAACAAATATATTCTCTGGAGCTACTTGTTCCACAGAAGAGAAATGTTTTCATTGTGCAAGGTTTATGGAGCTATGTGCAATGTGTTTGTTGAAAAATAGCTTTATTTCCTAGAAGCATGTGACAGCATATTCAGGGATTTTATGTGAATGTTTGTGAGCATTTGAGAAAAAAGACCATTCACTTACAAATCAGAGGGCATATAAATTTGTCCTCATGTGTCAAATCATGTCCAGTAGTACAAAGAATGCCGCCTTATCAGTATTATGAACAATCTGTTATGTATTTATGAATATAATGAATCATGTAGTCAGGTTTACATGTACTTGGATTACTTGCAGTAAAGAGATATTGACATAGGAATAATTTGAAAATGGACTCTGCTGATTTGAAGCTAACACTCCAGATACCTCCCAATATTCACAGATTAATAGAACAGGACAGAAGCTAAGGATGTTTGCCCTGAAGTGCGAAGGAATGATTTGTGCATAGCAACCTTTTCCCTCTCAGCCTACCCCTGAAAACAGCCTCCAGTGAACAAAGAGCAAGCATATCTTGCTTTCCTTAGGGTTTCTTAAAACTCTTGCAGTGCAAAGTGGAATAAGATGGATATATAGCACTACAGCAGAGATGTTTTAAGCAGATATTTAATACATTCTGTCACATTTGTTTTCATGATTAATCACTCATTAATCACTGGAAATAACTTTCACCACAGCTTAGAATGTTTGCCAGTCTCTACCTATTTTCTTATCCTTCTCCAGTTTATAATTCAACATGTAAAATGTAAAGCATATTTTATATATATTGCAGATTGCTTGTTATGCTGAAACACTTTTTTTTATCTCTGCAGCAGTAACCCAGCTCATAGATACTACCTTGCAACTGACCCAGTAACAGGAGAATTATATGTTTCTGACACGAACACTCGAAGGATTTATCGTCCAAAGTCACTCACTGGGACAAAGGACCTGACAAAAAATGCTGATGTGGTAGCAGGGACTGGAGAGCAGTGCCTTCCATTTGATGAAGCAAGATGTGGCGATGGTGGCAAAGCTGTAGAAGCAACTCTCATGAGTCCCAAAGGTGGAGAAAACTGTTGATCTATGAGCAGAACACAATTCAGTCAGCACACAGAATGGCATTTAACACTGCTATTGCAGTCACATGCTTTAGTTCAGTTCAGTTTGAGAATGGCAAAGCCATCCAAAAGTAAAATTGCAAAAAAAGAAAATTAAATTATTTTTCAGTAATCATTTGCCATTCATTATCATGCAATTCAAATATATTTCACATTCTGTAAATATATTGCACAGATTACAAAGATTCCAGGCCACAGTGTAATGAATTGCTTAAACAATTAAACAATGGGTGGTAGATTGCACCAGCATGTACAATGTTTTTATTTATAAACACTGTTCCTGTGTGCCAGTTATAACTGGTAAAGACGGTAAGTTTGTACCCTAAATGTTAGCCAATTAAATTTATAAGATTGCATATAATCTTTAAAACCTGTAGTTTCTGTTAAAATCCTCAGAATAATTCTGTGGGAAGGCAGAAAATGGTAATGAACAAACAGAACAAGAAAAAAATTATTATGAAGGAGAACAAGAATAAACTCTTGGTTTTGTTTTGATTTTTACTTAAGGAGTAGCAATAGATAAGAATGGTTTAATCTACTTTGTTGATGGAACCATGATCAGAAAAGTGGACCAGAATGGAATAATATCAACCTTACTTGGCTCAAATGACCTGACTTCAGCACGACCTCTAACATGTGACACCAGCATGCATATTAGCCAGGTATTTTTCAAGTAGATCTATGTTTTCATTTAAGATCGACACTTTTCATTTGGAACAACCTGTGTGTGTGTTAGCATATACCAAAACAACCCTTCTTCTTAGGAAGTTCACTGGAGGGAAACAGCTATGGTTCCATCCCTTTACTTCATATAACCAGCAACAACAAACAGCCCTCTGGCAGATGACAAATGTAGGGAGGAGTCTGCTAACCTTGCCTAGGCTAAGATTCCCCTGCTTCCCACTCCCCACCCACCCTGAATACACTTGAACAAAAGAGAGTCTGTTATGTTCCTCTTTGTATTTATAAATCCTGCATGTGCAAAGAGACAGGAATCGTTTTGGTAAGAAATAGATAGGTGTGCCTGCAAACTCCCCCAGTCCCTAAAATAGAAACTTTTGACTTGGGATCATTTTACTAACTGAAAACCTCAAATTCGTCAGAAGTGTATTTTAAACCGCAAACATCTGAAGTATTAGACAAGTATCATAAATTGATTAAGTAAAATTTTAAGCAAAATACCATTATTACTAAAAATGAAAAAATAACATTCTTCATTGTGTGGGATGTTTTTCTAATCCCCTATGAAATCTTGTCTTTAGTTAAATATTCCCTATAAAATTCCCTGCTTTGTGTCAACCCACTGACACTCAAAGTAATTACAGTTGTTTCCCTAGAGCAGCTGTCCTTTAAAAAAAGCCTTGGGACATGGTTACTTACAAAGACATGGCAATGGCAAATTCAATAGATTATGGGGATTATGTTATGGGTGTATTTTGGTTTCCAGAAATAAAATGGTAAGTGGAGTAATGCTGAAATTGGGGGACATTGTGCAGGTGACAGTACACAATATCACGAAAGGATTACATTAGCCTACTTCTATGTAAAGTAAGCAGTGTGAAGTGCATTTATGGTTTTGTAATTGAGCATGTTAAACATACTTAACATTGGGTACATTGTGTTGAAAGTGGTACTTACTTCAGAGTAAACATTGAGCTCTTAAGAAATGAATAAATTTACAGTATATCCTCATGATAACCATCTTCAACAGCATAAGAAACATGTTTGTACATGCATAAATGTGCTTTTATCTCCAATTGTGTACTACATTTTTGCTGAAAACAACATAATTATGGTTTAGGAATAAAAAGTGGTATGGTAATAAAATATAACTGGAATAGAAAATATTTTAGAAAAGTACTGGCATTCTGATATTTTAATATGCATTTTTACTAATGTGTCTATTCTGCTTTTTTGAATGTCATGGTATTAATCTTTTTATAAACACCAAGTCACTATTTTCTGTTGATTTCTTGAGCTTTTCAATCAGCATTGATAAAAAATGCTATTATTTTGGCAGAAGTTTATAGGAGTCCGATAAATTGTTCTGTCATCTTTGGAATAAGATCCTACCTTTATTTTGAGACTACCTCATTTTATATCCAGTCCATACAGTTCAAAATGCAAATATCAGCCTGAACTAAAGTTAGTCATGACTAGATCTTATTAAAATAATGGAACAACTTAGCTCAGTTAATTGCTTTTAGTGAGACTAAGAGAGCAATCCTAACATCCCAGAAGCCTGTGTTTGAAAGATTAGATTGGGATAGCAGAGGCAGGTTCACCAGCAGATGAATCATCAGCATTGATGCCCCTTTTATGCCTATCTGAAGGTGTGGAGATACAAAGCTCCTGCTGACAGTGGTAATAGATCCCAAATTGCAATGTGATGGCAAAGAGTAAAGAAGACCTTGTTTCTGTTGGATTCAAGGAACCTCCATTGTCTTAAGAGGCCCCAGGATTGAGCTCTGTGCCTGTGGCAACCACATGTTGGCACAGGCATTTGCCATCCCACTGAAATGAAATAAGGGAAGACAAGTCCACTCAGACCCAGTGCTTTTCCTGGTTGAGGAGAACAAGCAGGGCTTTGGAATTGGTGGAGCAACACACTACTTCAGGATTGCTCTAACATTAACCAGATCAGGACCATTACCAGTAAAAAAAGGTGTTTTTCCAAGGGTTTGGGATTGCTTTTTATGCCTCAATAGAATATTAATCCAAACAATATTTTTATGTTCAAATTATAGTGTTTACAAGCCTATTTGTTTTCTGTAGTTAATCTGTTTGCCTTCAGTTTAAAATTGATAATAATTTAGATTGCTGCATTTGCATATGCCAGTACATGAAACTTCAAAAATTGTATATCTGTTACTAAATACAATTGTTCTCTTTTCTTTTGTTAAGGTGCGTCTGGAGTGGCCAACAGATTTAGCTATAAACCCAATGGATAACTCCATATATGTGTTGGATAACAATGTAGTTCTTCAGATTACTGAAAATCGGCAAGTCCGTATCGCTGCTGGACGGCCAATGCACTGTCAAGTCCCTGGAGTGGAATACACAGTAGGAAAGCATGCAGTACAGACCACTTTAGAATCAGCAACAGCTATTGCTGTATCTTATAATGGGGTGCTTTACATTACAGAGACTGATGAAAAAAAGATTAACAGAATAAGACAAGTTACAACAGATGGAGAAATCTCGTTAGTTGCTGGAATACCTTCGGAGTGTGATTGCAAAAATGATGCTAATTGTGACTGCTATCAAAATGGAGATGGTTATGCTAAAGATGCCAAACTTAATGCTCCATCTTCCTTAGCTGTATCACCTGACGGAACATTGTACATTGCAGATCTTGGAAATATCCGGATACGAGCTGTGTCAAAGAACAAACCATTGTTGAATTCAATGAATTTTTATGAAGTTGCCTCTCCAACTGATCAAGAACTCTATATCTTTGATGTCAATGGGACTCATCAGTACACGATGAGTTTAGTCACAGGAGACTATTTGTACAATTTTAGCTATAGCAATGACAATGATGTAACTGCGGTAACTGACAGTAATGGAAATACCCTTCGTATTAGACGGGATCCCAACCGGATGCCAGTAAGGGTGGTATCACCTGATAATCAAGTCATCTGGTTAACTATAGGAACCAATGGATGTTTGAAAAGTATGACAGCTCAAGGACAGGAGCTAGTCTTATTTACTTATCATGGCAACAGTGGACTATTGGCAACTAAAAGTGATGAGACTGGATGGACAACTTTCTTTGAGTAAGTAAAAAGCAAAAATGCGTTGTTTTCTGGGCTTGCACAGCTTAATAGTATCATTGTGATTTGAATGATTTATCATATGTTAAAGGGTATGATTAAATAATTGTTAAGACAGGACCTGTTTGCACAAAACAGACTAGAAAAACAATACGGAATTCTCACAAGACCAAATTGCTCCCCTTTACAACAGTACTTGTTCTGAGGCTAAAATGAAAAGGAAAACCTTGTAAGGTGCCTTGAGTTCCTCGCAAGAGCAAGAACACCAGGGTATAAATGTAATGCGATGATGATGATGATGATCACCATCTTTTTAGATAAGTCTTGTAGGGCCAAAGCAGATTGTATTGCAAAACTAGGGTTATCCATTGTTTTGTTTGGCAGCTTGCAGTTCCCAAGGCACTGAAAGTGCATTTTTTAGTATTTGTACTTGTCAAAAAAGTTTACAAAATGGATGTTTACTACCAATAAGGTAGAGTCACATTTTATATGATTTCATGACATTTTTTATTCTTGTGGCAATATCTAGGGGAATGGCTAAATTTGATAGTGGCTGGTTGAACCTGCCCCATTTTAGCACTAAACTGGGTTTTAATATGTGATTCCTGTGTCCAGGCTCAATACTCTAAACTAGCCATTCACTGGGTTTAATTTTTGTAAATTCTATTCTGCCTTTTGCTATGCCTCTCCCTTCTCTAAATGCTTCCTTCCCTTTCCTCTTTGAAACTTCTTCGAAATTCATATCTTTCAAAACCTTTCTTCGATTCACCTTTTTCTCAAAGCCCTTCCTTGCCAAACTATGTCATCCTCAGCTTTGTACTTTAATTCCACCATTGCCATCTCCTTAGTCCTTTGATGTTCAACTCTGTATTGCAAGACTTGCTCATTTCTGTTTGTTTATAGTGTTTACTGTCTTGCCAACACTACAACATAGTAATAGTCATTTTAACCAGTTCTCTCCACTCCCATACTTTTACATATGCCCATCAAAGAAAAAGAGCAGAGCAGCAAAAGCTGTTTTACCAGATATTGTATCCTGGAGTGCAGATGAACTAAAAATCCTGAACCCAAACAAAGGATGTGCATTAGTGCACAACTGTTACATTCCATTGTACATCACTGCATCTTTTTTAAGGCCCTGCCAAAAGCACACAGAAGCATAATGATGAGAGATTTTCAGCCAGGGGCACTGAATGTACTTCTTATTTTTCATAGATTGTAAATGTCGTTGCTATAGCTAGAATAGTAAAATCTCAACTTAATAGCAAGTGGGATTTGTTCTCCGATGGGGATAAATACATAGCTTTTCTACCAGTTAAGGTTATAAAAGATTTTATCCATTTTGCAGGAAACACTGTAGCTTAAGTGTGTGTGTGTGTATGTGTGTAAACTATGCACTATAGCCATAAAAATGGATGTGGAATTTGAAGCCTGCTAAAGCTGACATTCCTGCAAAGCATTAATTGATATTAACTATGCCAAGACAGATGTTGACAGAGTGAAATGTGACCACTTGGCAATGGCATGTTGTTTGGGCTGTATATATATTACATAATCAATAGAATGACCAGTAATGTTAATATGGTTGAAAATTATGCCGTTTTTTCCGTAGCTTTAGGATGGTCTTTTAAAATTATTTAAATGTGGTGTGCTTTCCTTACCATCTCTCAATAAATAAGGTTTAAGTATATTTTCATTTTATGAATTGGAGCTAGTGGAAGAGAAAAAGATGGGAAATGCATTTCCAGAATGAATGTGTCTGCTGAGGACAGTTGGCATCTTCAGTACAATGGTGTATATTTTGGATGGTAGAAACCCCAGTGTTTTATTTATGACAGTCATTTCTTTCTGTATTTCTTGTGCTTTCTGTATGGCTTTTGTAATTCTGTTAGGGAAATAGTTGAGGACTTCTAAATGTATTTTAATGGCTTCTGTGTGGTGTTAAAAATGGCTTTTATATAGTATCAAGTGGTGTGTGAGTGTGGATGTGTGCACGTGTTCTTGCCCATTTTTTCATCTTAGGGAAGATTTACAACAGTATGCTTCATGAACTGAATAATTGCTTTCTTGTTGAGGATCCATTTCAGATGTTCAGGCTTGTTAAATATAGAATCTGTGGTTTGTGTCAAGGTATAGCAAGCTGTCAAATGTGAGAGCCAGTGTGATGTCATAGCCAAGTTGGTCCATCCCAGCTAGCTAGCCAGTCTTTGGTCTTGCCTGGTAATTGCTGCAGCAAGCTCTGTTGGGACAGATGGTATGAAGACGATTCTTTGTTGTCTTGCATTCCGTCCATAATCTCAAGATAACTTTTTATGATATTGCTTAAACTGATAATGATGGATATTTAAATCTTTGTTTTCTTAGCAACATAAAGTTGCAGTCAGCTCCTTTCGCAATTGCCCTGTCCATATCTTTTGCTGAGCAAAACAATTCAAATTATTAAGAGCATTACATGAACCTTGCTGGTTAAAACCACCCAGCCCAGTATTCTTTTTCCATCTGTGACTAGCCAAATGCCTCCTGGTAATCCTACAGTAAGGACATGAAAGCAACTGCCATTTTCTGGTATGTCACTCCCAACAACTGGCTTGCAGTTATCCTCTCAACCAGCCGCCTGAAGGCCAGTCTATAATGCTCATTATATAAACTAGGCATGCACAGTAAAGTAAAAACTGCAAGCCTTGTCTTTAGACATACAACCTATGAAAAGACAATACACACAAGGGAAGGGAAACGGTGAAAGTGCAGATGGAGTGAAGATTAAGATAGTTTTTATCAAGTGTAGGAATGTATCAATAAAAGAAGCCAGATGGAATTAAGTGGACCAGTGTTAGGGAACTGCAAAGAAGAAAGGAAAATAGAAAATATTTTTCAGATTTACTGAGGATTGGGGATAGGAGATACCACAGAATGAAGCATTCCTATTTGAAATTCAATAGAAGATGCTTAAAAAGAACACAAAAAGAAAAAGGGAGCCCTTTTAGAGGGCAGAAAAGGGAAGTAATATGGCTATAATGAGAAATGAAGTAGATCAGTTGAATTGAAGAACTTATGACTGATGAAAGAAATGGTATGTCATCTGAATCATAATGACAAAGTGTTTCAATAAATGCAAAAATTGTGACAGGATTTTTGTGTAAGGATTGTGTGAGCATATTTGTTGCATTAAAAGAGAAATATGTAATATGTAAGTTTTGCATATGTGCCATTCAAAACTATGTGCACAATGAATTTGGTAGTTATATCCAAATTGAAAACATATTTTAGGAAGCTATCCTTAAATGCAATTGGTTCCCTTGCAGTTCCCTAAGTTTCACATACACACACTTGGATTGCTCTTTCTCTAGGTAGTCACATAAAGCAAAGCAGATTTGGAATAGGCTTTGACATCCTGTCTATATGTGAATTTTGCTTGGTGAGAACTTAGCTTAGTTTCCCAGAATATACTGTGAAATTGGATTTTCACCAGTATATTTTACTCTCTCCTTATTTAGCCTTACAATCTCTCAGTATGCTGTACTTCTCTCCCCCACCCAATATTCTCTAGGCTTTTTATTTTGGCTGTGATTTGGTGTATTCTTCCAGCTACGGCTCACCACAGACAGTTTCCCTTCATTCCACCTAGCTGGGTGGCTAGTTGGCCTTGAACAAAGGACATGAATCAGTTTAGTTCCATCAGCTCTGTTCTGCAGTATCACAGACTGAAACATGGAAAGAGTTTGAGAAAGGGGAATGAAGAAAATAATGCTCATTTTGCTGCAAAAACCACCCAGTTCCACTTTGTTTACTGCCATGTCACAGGAGTTGCTTTGTTTCCTTACAGCAAATAATGCCTTTGCACTACACTTCACATAGGAAACTCCTCCACCCTCAAGACAAATATGGACATTGTATAAAAATGCCCATCATCAAGGATCCTTTACTTGGAAGAGCAGATTGGCACCAAATCTGCAACAGTTTAGCTGCTATGCTACATAACGCTCTGGCCTTCCGTTGCAGTATGTAGCTCCTTACTGGGTAAGGGACATCCAGTGCAGAGTATGGAGACATAATTTCAGTATTACGTTTTTCCTCATGCTTTACACAGTACCATAAACAGTTGTTTTGGATGTTAACTCCCTTAATTTTCAGGCATGAGCCATGCTGGCTGGAACTGATAGGAGCTCTAATCCAGAAGAACTTTAGGGCAACAGGTTCCCTCGCCCACCCCCCCACCCAATCTAGCATGCCAAGAATATTATTTTAAACTAATCTGAAAAATAAATCTGTGCCAAAGAGTGAACATATCCAATCTATTTGAAGTGTATTCGAATATCTCCTTGTTGGCTGAAGTGCAATCGGTTGCTATAAAAAGTAAGAGTTCTTCAGTTCTGATGTCTATGGAATGCTTTACTGAGGAAATCTTGTCTAGCCCCTTTGATGTGTGCTTTTGGGGGGTTGGTGAAGGACTGGCTCTTTCAGGGAATCATCAGGGTCATTTAAGTGCTGGTTTCTACAGCTGTTGATGGGATGGTGTTTCTCTCCAATTCTTTTATCGATCTTTTGATAAACTATCTTTATCATTTCTTAAATATGTCTCCTTGATCATGCCTTACCTGTTTTTCAACTGCTGCTATATTATTGTTTTGTTTGTTGACTTTTAAAGTTATTAGCTACTTTGATATCCATTGAAGAAAAAAGTTAAACACTTTAAAATTAAAATAAGCAATTATGGATGCTACAGATTAAATGTAAAGCACAATCCTGTCCACATTTATGGGGAGGGGATGCTTTTTAACTCGGTGGGACTTGCTTCCAAGTTAAATATGCATCACACTGCATATGCTAATAAAATAATAATATAAATAATTATGCAGATATTCTTTGTGTCCCATTCATGTTTTGTTGGCCAGGGAAGTATCTCAGTGCAGCTTTGCACATACTGAAGGGAGGAACCACCTTTATTTAAACATGGTTTTTTTTCACCCTCTTGGTCTGCCCTTAAATAAGATTATGGTTTTCAGTTACAGCAGTTTGGAGGTGCCATAAGAAAATACATTACAACAAATTTGCTTTCTCCTCACAGTGAGTGTGTAGGAAAAGAAGTATATGCAATTGACACTTTTACCAGGCTGACTGTTCTCTTTGCTTTCTGACTGATAAGCAATATCTGAACGGGTCTTAGAAAATAAGGTAACGACATGTGTTTCCTGTAATCTTCTGTAACCTTCCAGAAGATTACTCCAGAGCTCATAAACCTGAGAAAGCATGGCCAATAGTCAGAGGCAATGCAAGCCATATTTCAACTATGTATGGAGAGCCACAGGTTCCCTAGCCCAGCAGTAATGTATGTGGATTTTTAATTTTGAGAGAATCTCATGGGAGGAATTTAAATCATCCTCAAAATATTTCCTATTGACTATTAGAACCAAAGAGTTCTTGTTACCAATAAGCTATAACATAAAATTACTGCTTAAATTTCCAGATAAAAGTTTCAAAAGCAAGACAGTGATGCTATTGTAACTGTTTCATGGAGTTCTACTGTGACACAGTGCTCTGAAATACAATATGCTTTCTTGAACTGCAGGACATCTTGAAACCTTAACAGTTGGTTTTTCAAAAAGAAAAATCTCTGTAACTTTCATCCACAAACTTTTAGCACTTGGCTCCTCTTGAAAGGATCTAAGCACAATTATAAAGCCTCAGTTATAAATGCAGAGGAGTTGGGTATTTTTTGGCATGGAGAAATCTCTAGGGTGTCATAATGCCAGAGTACTAACACTGCCAAGGGTATGATCAACAGAATCATCCCTTTCAATATATCAGAGGAATGTGCCAGAGGGAATTCAACTGAAAGGGCCTCCGGGCTTTGAAATACACTTTTGCCTCCAGTCTCAGATATTGTGGATTTTTTTTCCATTCAGGGCATATTTTGAACACTTTATTTGAACATCACAGTTCAGGAATGCTGGAGAGAACGCAGAAGGACCCCTGGTGTAGCAGTATTTGTACTTAGCATTCTTTATTAGTCATAGGAGTAGACTATGAGAGATTTGCATTTGATTATTAATCTTCAGTAGATTGACACCAAGTACAGTTACCAGTCCTGATGTGAAGAAAACAGTTTCGCTTTAACAGCTCTGGGACAAAGAATGAGGAAAAGCATTGCTTGATCCTCTAAGGCACCACTCATCTCATCTGTCTGCTTCTTGCACCTGCTGTGGGGAAAAATTGGCCTGGCTTACTACAACAGGCAAAGGAGCAGGGGGGCAGCTTAAATTACTGCTACAGCAGAAGCATCTCACTGTCCAGATGCTGTCTCTCCAGGAACTCTTTCTTGGTTAGAGGGAGTGACCCAGGACCTTCTCATTAGACTATTTACTAGCTAGATGGTCAGTATAGGATAATTTATTTAACAACAAATAAAAAGTACTTGCTGCATGACAGCAAATGTGTTTCTTCAGTATGCATGTCTGGAAAGCAAAAATGTCAAGTACCTCTTTTGCATGTCTGATTCAGCATGCTTTTTCTCTCTTAAAGGAGAGTGATCTGAATTGTAATCATGCATTGACCACATAAATAAATCCAATACTGAGGAGAGGGGAAAGGTTGCCTTTTACAAAAGTATTTATGCAGCTACACCTTCATATAAGCCTTTTATTTCCATTCTGTTTTATGTCCTACACAATCAGACAAGTTTATTTGATTATATTCTTTGAAACTGCGTAGTTCATAATGACCAGTGGGCAAGAAATGGAGAAACAGCTTTTTTGCTACAGAATTAGCTTCGACCTTGTTAACAGCAGAGTGTATGGCTTAGTGTTTACAAGCAGTAACGCTTATCCTCGGTATTTTTGAATGCTCCTATCTCAGGAAAAAAAGCATTTTGCATATAGAAAGCCCAAATGGCATTGGGAAGAGTTCAGCCTAAAGTTCTCCCTAGGATTACTTTTTTTTCTGTGCATGGAGGTTTTTAATAGACAAGGACTGAACATACAGGTAGCAAGCTGCAGTGGTTATAGTCCAGAGTAACATATTGTCCTCTTTTTCTGCTGTATGTATAATTTGGACCATTGGAAATTTTCAAATTCTTTTTGCTTAGCATTGTTAATGCAAGTATGTGAGATGCAGGCCTGAGTGTGAGGGCCAGCACAGTATCCTTCCCATTAGCAGTTTAGAAAAGGGCTTTTTAAAAAATTGATCTTCTGTTCAGGATTTCATTTCTTGAGCGGCTTCAGATGGGTTCTGTGGCCTGCACACCCGAGATGCAATATCTGGTTGCTTTAGTCATGTGTGCCTCTGTTAGCTGCTTCTGCTCCCCCCCACCCCCCTTCTTCTCCAAACTTTACTTCCTATTCTTCCTCAGTGTTTCTGTTCTGTTACTATAATTGTTTTTTCTCTTTTTCTTTCCGGTAATCTTCAGTCAACAATGCTGCGACAAACATTAAACGAATTGGTGCATTATCTTTGAAGCACTGTCACCATACTCGGAAGCATAGCATTCTTTCTATTTTATTTGCAAATACTTTTTCATGTTGAAGAAGGTTAAATCTTGTAAGAAATTATAATTCATACTGGTGGCTGTGGGGAGCTACTGAACTGCTTCGCTGACAGGTCAGGAGTTGACATTAGGTCATGCAAAGGGAGACACTGTCCTCTCTTCTGCTAAATAACTTCACATGCCTCTGATGGCATGTGAGGCTTCCTATTTTCACTCCTTCCCTTCCCGTTTCTCCAGCAGGTTTCCTATTTTTCCCTATTTTTGGCCCACATCACATTAGTCACAAAAGTAGTATCACTGAAAACACTGGCATGCCTTACATGGATTTTTCAAGGAAAATTTGGTCTCTTGATTGTGTTTTGGCACCTGTATTCATAAAAACAAACCTGAACATCCCAGGGTGAAGTGATGTTTGGCCTTGCTGCTTGTTGTATGCGATTTCTTTTCCTTTATAGGCTGCTTTGCTGCAATATTCTTATCTTCAGATTCATCTGAAATAAATAATGTTAATGTTGTATCTCTGGAGCACTTAATACATGAATAGAATAAACTAAAATGTAACATTTGATGAAGTCAAAATATGATGACTTTACATTTAGAATTGTGATTGTGATAAAACAGTATTAAAATTAGAGTAAAGGAAAATTACTTTCATAATGAATGCTATCACATTTATAGAGTTTGAAACTGTGCCTACTTGGAGAACAAAAGCAAAAAAGTTTTAAAAAAACACACATATTAAAACTGTTGTAGGCATCTGCCTGAAAACTTTGAACATAAAATCTTGTATTTCTCCCTGGGTACTTATAAATCATTTTAATCTTTGTAGCCATTATCATGCTATAAATCTTTATTTGATAGATTTTGCCTTTTCCTCAATTTGCAAGACTTATGCATCTATATTTTGTGTACGATATCTTTAAAAGTTTCCTGAAACATCAAAATAAAGAAAGCATGAGGTAGCATCAAAATAAACAAGTATGGAAGTACTTTGGGGAAATGAGAGGTAATGAATTTCAGTCTAAACATAATGGTGTATGTAAAATGTAGTAAAGCACCCAGGAGACAAAAGAGTTGATGAGAAGTGAGATTTTTTTTATTAGGAATGTGTAAATTCATCTCCTCCTTTGAATGGCATTCTTTTAGCCATTTTCTATACATCCTGGAAAGGGACTGCAGGTGGTGCAGTGGTTTAAACCGTTTGCTGCTGGGCTGGTTGATCGAAAGGTCTCTGATTCGAATCTGCACAACTGAGTTCCCGTTGCTCTGTCCCAGTTCCCTGCCAACCTTGCAGTTCGAAAGCATGAAAATGCAAGTAGATAAAAAGGTACCACTTCGGTGGGCAGGTAACAGTGTTCTGTGGACTTCAGTGTTTAGTCATGCCGGCCACATGACCATGGAGACTGTCTGCAGACAAATGCTGGCTCCCTCGGCTAGGAAACAGAGATGAGCACTGCCCCCTAGAGTCAGGCATGACTGGACTTAATGTCAAGGGGAAACCTTTACCTTTTATACATCCTGGAACAACTATGTTTATACTGAAATGGGTTGCAAGAAAGAAAAAAAGTTACACTAAAGCAGCAAGTAAGAATTCATGATCCTAATTTTCTTTGTCAATTTTGTTGTAGTTATTCCATCAGCGCAAAGAAAAATACTATCTTCTTTTTGGACGTAATGGCTTGCTTCCTTCACAGTAAGAACTGCTGAAGGAAGTTTCAGCTTGCAAATACAGTTCATACATACCAATAGACCTTACATTTCTTTAAATTTCTACCATCGCCCATCTATGATGTGAGCCCCACAGTCTCTCTAAAGTGCTGTGCCTCTTATCTGCCACTTTGCTCACAACTATGTAGCAGTTCTAAACAAAAAGAAAAGTTAAGGACCAGAAGGTCTTACCTCATTTGAACTACCATGGTATAAAATCGCTTTTATATACTTAACACTAATATTTAGTACCAATTTAGAGGATTTCAGCTGTTCATTGCTCTTCCTATACATTATAGCAGCCCATGTTATTTGGAAAAAAGGAGAGGGTATCATCTATTTCCAAAAGTAACAAAATCAGCTCAGCTTTAAAACGGGCCTTTAATTACTGTTTACTGAACACAAAATGTATTGTGCTAGGCATATTTTGAATAAAGTGCTTTAATCCCTAAGTGTTGGGATGCAGCATTTTATTTCACCAAAGGTAAAAATGAAATGAAATCAGACTGTTTTGTTGAGTTATGGCTTTCGAGTGTTAGCAAATCCATATCAGGAATGTAGCAAGATCTATGTGAGGTGGAAGTTTTATGTAAAAAAGTCCACCTGATTTATTAATCATGTTGACCCTGGAACATACCTATGCCAGATAAATTTGTTACAAGGTAGCCCATGAATACTGACAGATTTTATTTTCCTGGGCTCCAAGATCACTGCAGATGAGGACTGCAGCTAAGAAATTAAAAGATGTTTACTCCTTGGGAGGAAAGCTATGGCAAATCTAGATAGCATACTAAAAAGCAGAGACACCACCCTGCCAACAAAAGTGCGTATAGTCAAGGCTGTGCTTTTTCCAGTTGCCACATATGGCTGTGAAAGTTGGAACATAAGGAAGGCTGAGCGCTGAAGAACTGATGCCTTTGAATTGTGGTGCTGGAGGAGACTCCTGCGAGTCCCTTGGACTGCAAGGTGATCAAACCAGTCAGTCCTAGAGGAGATCAACCCTGACTGCTCTTTAGAAGGCCAGATCCTGAAGATGAAACTCAAATACTTTGGCCACCTAATAAGAAGGAAGGACTCCCTGGAGAAGAGTCTGATGCTGGGAACAATAGATGGCAAAAGAAGAAGGGGATGGCAGAGAATGAGGTGGCTAGATGGAGTCACTGAAGCAGTCGGTGTGAGCCTAAGTGGACTCCAGGTGATGATGGAGGACAGGAAGGCCTGAAGGAATGTTGTCCATGGGGTTGCGATGGGTCGGACACGACTTCGCGACTAACAATAACAACAAAGCCCATGAATAAAGACAAATAGGTAGCTCACATAGTTCAGAGATGGGAAGTTCAAATTGTTTCCTTTAAATCAACAATAATTAAAGCAACATATTTTCCTTTTCTTCATTAAACATGATAATTGGTATTTTTCATTGAATGGTTCTAACAAACATGATGAAATCCTTTAATGTCCTCATAATGATAGATTGTCAAGATATGTCTAGTTAGAGTAAATGCACAAGCTGTACTACACAAAAGTGAGCTACAGTTTCCCCCTTTTGTTTCTCCTTTCTCTTCCTAAAAATGGAAATGTCTGGATGTCAAAATCACTGCAGAACTCCCTTCTATACAGTGCAGAACAAGCTTAGAAAGCTTTAATACGTTATCTGGTCATGCAGCCAGAAGATTGCACTAAAGAGTCAACCATTAACTAAGGGTGCAATCAGAGTTTGTACATTTTTTTTTCTGTCTAAATGCGTAAGATTGCATCCTGAATGCATTATTAGCATTATTAATCCTGCTTTCACATTCATAGCCTGTAACTCTATGAAAACATACATGCCTCACTGATCAGATCTGCTGTTTCAAACACTACTGTAGTTCAAGGGCAATGTATAAAATGTATTTGAGCTATACTTCATTATCTAACTTCCTAAGCAGTAATATCTTCCTTCTGTAATTGACATGACGGAGGAAATGTATGTAGCCTGAAAATATATTTTGCAAAAAAAAAAAATAATAATTGTTAGAATCGGCTTCATAAGGATTTCTAGTTGCAGCTAGTCTAACTCAGAACATCTTTGGGAGATTCTAGGATCCAACTGACCTAAAGATGTTTAAAAACAGGATTTCAGGCTGAATTCAACACCCAGCGAGAAAAGCATGTAAGTCATAGAACTGGGCAACTGGAAGTATCAGGAACAGGCAGATACATATTGAAAAAGAGTTCAAGGCCACAGTTGTTCCTACAGGAATTATATGAAGATAGACATGGCTGAGAAAAGGCAAGGTTTTTAATGTGTATTCTTTGTGTCTCCTTCACACTGTTTTATGAAATGTTCAGATGAGGTCATAAGCCACTTGTAATCCTCCTGCATTTTCCACCACTGCTTCTGCCTTTTTTCTTACCACAGGAAATTCATTAAGTAGTAAAGGGCAAGGTAACAGCACAATCTCCTTACATGTTTTTGTAAAAATGTGTAGGTGGAAGCGAGGTTATATGATATGGATGCCCCTTCTTCTATTGCTTGACATGTATTTCCAATTTCTGGGGCATTATGTATCCTGGACAAGTTATTTCCTCTAATGTACCCATTCTCAGCCTTAATTTCCTCAAACCACATACTTCAATTAGCTATTTAATTAGTAGATTACATTGAAAACATCTGAATTTACTTCCAAGTTCAGCTCGGGTTGTGGCTGTATTCCTGAAAGATTGCCGTCTTCTAGTCATGTGCTGATTACGTCTGAGTAAGTTTTCCGTAGATTCCAGTTGTAATACTCTTAAGACTGCAGTCCTCTAGACCTGTGCTCTAGGCATTCTTTCACTTTAAAATTTTGCTGTTGTACTATAGTAAAATAGTAAAATGAACAAATAGAAAATGAAGCAGGCAAGTTTTTCTAGCTGAGTTACAAAACTGTCTCTGCTGGATCCCTTAACTGGATCTGGTTGTGCAATGACTAGAGAAGGACTAATTCTCAGATGGCGATGTTCATCATCAACATCTTAGGAATCAGTGAACAAAAATGGACAAGAATGGGTGAATTTAATTCAGATGACCATCAGGTATACTACTGCGGGCAAGAATCCCTCAGAAGAAATGGAGTAGCCTTCATAGTCAATAAAAGAGTAGGAAAAGCAGTACTGGGATACAATCTCCAAAATGACAGAATGATC
>NW_025336236.1:435059-476660 GCF_004798865.1 Varanus komodoensis
TCGAATCCAAGGCAAATCATTCAACATCACAGCAGTCCAAGTCTATGCCCCAACCTGGTGCTGAAGAGGCTGAAGTTGACCGGTTCTATGAAGGCCTACAACACCTTCTAGAATTAACACCAAAAAATGATGTCCTTATCATCATGGGGGATTGGAATGCTAAAGTAGAAAGCCAAAAGATAACTGGAATAACAGACAAGTTTGGCCTTGGAGTACAAAATGAAGAAGGGCACAGGCTGGTAGAATTTTGTCAAGAGAACACGATGGTCATAGCAAACACTCTTTCCAACAACCCAAGAGATGACTCTACTCATGGACATCACCAGACGGTCAACACAGAAATCAGATTGGCTATGTGCTCTACAGCCAAAGATGGGAGAAGCTCTATACAGTCCATAAAAACTAGACCAGGAGCTGACTGTGGCTCAAATCATGAGCTTCTTGTTGCAAAATTTCGGCCTAAATTGAAGAAAGTAGGGGAAAGCACTAGGCCACTCAGGTATGACCTAAATCATACCCCTGATGAATATACAGTAGAGGTGACAAATAGATTTAAGGAATTAGATCTGATAGACAGAGTGCCTGAAGAACTATGGACGGAGATTTGCAATATTGTACAAGAGGCAGCAACTAAAACCATCCCAAAGAAAAAGAAATGCAAGAAAGCAAAATGGCTGTCTGGGGAAGCTTTACAAATAGCTGAGGAAAGAAGGAAAGCAAAAGGCAAGGGAGAAAGAGAAAGATAACACCCAATTGAATGCAGAATTCCAGAGAATAGCTAGAAGAGATAAGAATGCCTTCTTAAATGAACAGTGCAAAGAAATGGAAGAAAACAATAGAATAGGGAGGACCAGAGATCTCTTCCAGAAAATTGGAGATATGAAGGGAACATTTCATGCAAAGATGGGCATGATAAAGGACCAAAATGGCAGGGACCTAACAGAGGCAGAAGAGATTAAGAAGAGGTGGCAAGATTACACAGAGGAACTATACAAGAAAGAGCTTAACGTCCCTGATAACCACGATGGGGTGGTCACTGACCTCGAACCAGACATCCCGGAATGTGAAGTCAAATGGGCCTTAGGAAGTCTGAGCAACAACAAAGCTAGTGGAGGTGACAGTATTCCAGCTGAGTTACTCAAAATCTTAAAAGACGATGCAGTAAAAGTGCTACACTCAAAATGCCAGCAAACTTGGATTGGAAAAGGTCACAGGATTGGAAAAGGTCAGTTTACATTTTGATCCCAAAGAAAGGCAATGCCAAAGAATGTTCAAACTACTGCACCATTGCACTCATTTCACATGCTAGCAAAGTGATGCTCAAAATCCTACAAGCTAGGCTCCAGCAGTATGTGAACCGAGAACTACCAGAAGTACAGGCAGGATTTTGAAGAGGGAGAGGAACTAGAGATCAAATTGCCAACATACGCTGGATCATGGAGAAAGCTAGGGAGTTCCAGAAAAACATCTACTTCTGTTTCATTGACTATGCTAAAGCCTTTGATTGTGTGGATCACAACAAATTGTGGCAAGTTCTTAAAGAGATGGGAGTACCTTACCATCTTATTTGTCTCTTGAGAAATCTATATGGGGGTCAAGAAGCAACAGTTAGAACTGGGCACGGATTGCTTCAAAATTGAGAAAGGAGTTTGGCAAGGCTGTATACTGTCGCCCTGCCTATTTAACTTATATGCAGAGCACATCATGAGAAAGGTGGGGCTAGATGAATCGCCAGTTGGAATTAAGATTGCTGGGAGAAATATCAACAACCTCAGATATGCAGATGATACCACTCTCATGGCAGAAAGTGAAGAGGAACTAAAGAGCCTCTTGATGCGGGTGAAGGAGGAGAGTGCAAAAGTTGGCTTGAAACTCAACATTAAGAAAACTGAGATTATGGCATCCGGTCCTCTCATTTCCTGGCAAATAGATGGAGAAGAAATGGAGGTAGTGACAGATTTTATTTTCTTGGGCTCCCAGATCACCACAGATGGGGACTGTAGCCAAGAAATTAAAGACGCTTGCTCCTGGGGAGGA
This sequence comes from Varanus komodoensis, assembly GCF_004798865.1. NCBI lineage: Eukaryota > Metazoa > Chordata > Lepidosauria > Squamata > Varanidae > Varanus > Varanus komodoensis. The sequence goes on from NW_025336236.1 coordinate 437,097, forward strand.
AAGCTATGGCAATCTAGATAGCATGCTAAAAAGCAGAGACATCACCCTGCCAACAAAAGTGCGTATAGTCAAGGCTATGGTTTTCCCAGTTGCAATGTATGGCTGTGAAAGTTGGACCATAAGGAAGACTGAGTGCTGAAGAATTGAGGCCTTTGAATTGTGGTGCTGACAGAGACTCCTGTGAGTCCCTTGGACAGCAAGGCGATGAAACCAGTCAGTCCTAGAGGAGATCAACCCTGACTGCTCTTTGGAAGGCCAGATCCTGAAGATGAAACTCAAATACTTTGGTCACCTAATGAGAAGGGAGTCCTTCTCATTAGGTGTCTAATGCTGGGAACAATAGATGGCAAAAGAAGAAGGGGATGGCAGAGAATGAGGTGGCTGGATGGAGTTACTGAAGCAGTTGGTGTGAGCTTGAGTGGACTATGGGGGATGGTGGAGGACAGGAAGGCCTGGAGGAATGTTGTCCATGGGGTCTCGATGGGTCGGACACGACTTCGCGACTAACAACAACAAATTCTCAGATGAAATAGATGGCATTGACATTCAGACCGCTTTTTACCTGGAAATCGGCTTAGAACATAACATACCCACATTTTAAAAATCCCACTAAACCCCTTTACTGTGAACAGTCAGTTTCAATTCCATTGATATATGGAAGAGCATTCCATTGTATGATGGAAGAGCAGTGATTAGGAGGCCTGCATCTGCAAATACCTGGAAATTCAGTCCATGGGACTGCAGACCTACAGAGGGGTTGCAAGTTCTTTCAAGGGAACTTTTCAAAAAATTGCTAGGAACTGGCTGTGTAGGCAGCAAACAGGGCAGGTCTTGAGACAAGGAGTTATAAGCCATCACAGAATCATAGTAAAACTGATTGTTCTAGTGCTGCTTTATAGCATTACATTTTGTAGATGTGATTATTTTAATTTGATCTGTTTTTGCATCACTCAGATACTGTTACTGGATAATGTAATTTAATGGTGTGTTATGGAGGGCCTTGTGGGGCCTCCTCTAGGCCAACCCCCCCCCATGCAGAAATTGCAGAGCTAGATAGCCAAATAGATGCCTGTCTAGAATTTCCTTGAAGATCTTCAGAACCAGAACCTCCATTAACTGCAGTGTGTTTAATCTGCATCACATAAGAGCCATCTGAAATCACATGGCAGATAAAATAGAGATACTGGAGCAATTTCCTAGAAAGAGCTGAAAAAACTAAATATGGTATGTTCAAATGATATGTGGAGACTAGGCAGCATTGATCAGTCAATGACAGACAAACACTGTCACAGAAATTTGGAATCAAATAGCCCACTGAAAATCCTAATGCATTCTAGAAAATATTTCAAGCATTTTGGTGGGCCATATTTCTACCTGCCTGATTCTGCCATCTTCAAATGCCAGATGGTATTTCCTTGTATTTCCTTCAAATACCAGGAAAACAAAAGAGGTCTGTTGAAAAATTGCTCTAAGTTAGAAATAACTAGATGCCTTCTAGACTCAAATTCACACTTAACAACAAGCCATTTTCCTTTGAACTTCCTTTCCTTTGGAGGGAGATCTAAACACATCCAGGTCTTTAGCTGAAAATATACACTGTTCAAATTCCAGGATCAAAATATCTGGGTGAACTTATACAGCATCCTCCTACAAATGGTGAGACTGTAATTTGGTTTTATATAAGCAAAGGCATATCTAACATCACACCTGATCTAGCCAAGAAAAAAATCATTAGCAGTTACATTAACCACCAGTACAGCAGCTTTTAAACTACTATGTGTGGTCGCTTCACATTGTGTAATTTAAAGTAAAGAAGATGGGTATCAGAGAACTCCAGCAGCTGATGGAGTAGAAGGTCAAATATCGTAGATGGTGGTGATCATTACCAGTAAGAGTTGCCCTTGAACAAAGTTTGAGAGGGCAGTCCTACACAGATGATAACTAGCTTATGATTCAGAGACTAATGATCATCCAGTGTAAAGTGGCAGTGGTGACAGTAGCAATCTTTGTCTCTATGGCCCTCCTACCTTGCATTTTCCCTACATGGCTGGGTTGCTTCAGAGGGAGGAAAGGAAACTGCAAAGATCCCAATATATGTTGCACCTTGGCCTCTGCAGTTCCTTCCCCAATCACAAAACATTTCCTTTATTTCCTCTCAAAGGGTGAGTTCCTCACCTTGAAGAGGCAGCTGGAACAGTTCCTTCCATGCCAACTGGGAGGCAGGAGGGGTGCCAGGGTGGCATTCCCAGAACTGAGGTAAGAGTTCTGCCTCCAAAGTGTCCTGTGCTCCCTGAAGTCACTGTCTAGGCATCACGGGATCGCTCCTTTGGAGCAACAGGGCTAACACAGGTTTCATAGGGCACAAAAATAATGTATTTGTAACCTTGGATGACATACACAGGAACAAATAGGAATTAAAATTCTGTTGTGAAATGAAATGTGTGACTAAATGCTATGGAAAGCTTTCCTACTGGCTGTAGATGTACTATTTCTGAAAATGATGCACTGGATAAATAGTGCTTAGAGGAGAAGGATGACCACTAATTATGCAATAACTGCTTTAAAAGTAGCCAAATAGACTCTTGCCTGTGGCTTCTGACCACATGCTAAAAGCAAGGACTGCCAAGCTCCTGAAATGGTTTGATAAATGGAAGGAAGAAAGAAGTTTGCTGAAGACTAAACTGGAAGAATGCAAACAAGTTTCAGTGTATCTCCCTTTCTGAACCCTATTGAAATCTTCACTTTATTGGTAATGTCCTGTTTAAGATAACTTGAGGAGCTCTTCAGAGGAAAAATACACAAAAGCAGTTTTTCCCAAGACAAAGACAGTGTCTTGAATCCCACAACTGCTCAAAATTGCCTAACTTCAGAGCTCTCAAATATCCCAAATTGCATATGGTCAATCTCAAATTATCCAGGTGTTTAAGATACTGGTTTGATATTATTATTTGAGATATGCACCACCACAAGACAACTTGGACCCCAATTCAATAGCTTGGAATTTGCCTGATGCAGCTCTGACCAATTTGGAACCTATCCATTCCAACTTCAGTTCTGAGCCCGGGGTGGGGGGGATGTATTTATTTATTTATCATTTTTATTTGATATGCAGAAAAGAAAAACAGAAGCACACTCACACAGCAACGACCAGAGATGAGTTAAAGCAACCTTGACTATTACTAATAATATACATATACACATACTCATACACGCACATGTATACAAAGTTTCTGTTTCACATCACTTTAGTAATGTGCATAGTTTATACACTTATGTCAGAATGAGTATTGAGATGAAGTTGTCATTGGTAGTACATTCTCCCATAGGATGCCAGTGTTGTGAGATCTTCAGTCCATTGCATGTTAATTCAAAGCTCTTTTTTGTCTCTCTTTGGCTGTCATGGAAAATTAAAGGAAGGCTTTGACAGAAATAGATAGCATTTGAAAGTGTAATAAGAGATTGTGTCTACCAAATTTCAGAAAAATGGATGGAGCATGATTTGTGTCACTAATCTTTATATTTTTATTTTTGTTATTGAGAGAACTGAGAACATCTTAATTTCTTGGTAGAATTAGTTGAAATTTGCAAGAGTTAATGCTCTTCTGAGCCCTGCCAAATTTCAGATGAATACTTGCAGAAGCCTTTGTGGAAGAACAGCTTTTACATTTTCAACGTATCTATGAAAGGGCATGCCTAGGAGTATTGATAGGCCTATGCATAATGTCCCCCCAGCCAGATTCCTGGATCTGTTCCCTAGAGCCTTGGATATACATCAGTGCCAGTAGATTTTTTTTTCCCAGCGAGTGGGGAGATGGCCACGATCGCAGTTGCTTTCGTGCAGGGAAGGCATGCGTGATCAGAGGCGCGCTGTTGCAGGAAAGACGGGAGCAGCAAAGCAGAGCCGTGGGGGAGATGGCCAAGATTCTGCCTGTCTTTCCTGCAGGAGTGCGCCTCTGATCAGGTACACCTTCCCTGCATGAACGCAACTGCGATCACGGCCGTCTCCCCACTCTCAGCACACAGTTTGCGCCCATCTTTCCCTTCCCCAGTGCACCCGCGATCAGGCCCATCTCTCTTCCCCACCCCCCAGCACGCTGGAATGAAGGGCGCCCACAGGGATGACAGGCACGATCTCGGTCATGCTGGCGGGGGGCAGGGAGATGTCCGCGCTTGTGCTTGGGGGGGGGGGGGGGGGGGAGATGTCCGCAATCTCTGTTGTTGTCACTTTGCTTCACATTTTTCTGATTTAAAAAATGGTTACAGAATGGATTAACCTTATTTACTTTGAACCTTATGGGGAAATTTAACTTGGCTCACGACCAATTTGGGTCTTGACTAGAGTCCTGGAACGGATTAAGTTCGTGAGCCAAGGTACCACTGTATCTCCCTACATGGCAATTACATTTATGAAAAAAGCTTTATCTATTGGCTTGGGATGAACTGAAGCAAGGTTTAAATTATTTAAATAATGTGCTTTATTTGAGAATATTTGAATGAAAAAATGAATTGGCTGCTGTTCATTTTAAAAGCACCCTAATAATTATTTCTACATTTGGGTATATTGGAAATAAATCAGCATTTGTGAATATTATGCAGATGTATTAGCCTGGGTCCCAGATATTTTAAATGCCTATTAAAGTCTTTGCTTATCACTCCCCTTTACAAAAATCCCACAGTTTATGTGGAAGGAGACTCCTTAGATTTGAGGGTGTGAGTAATTTGCTCCCCGGCTCCCAGCATCAGTGTTCAGAGAAACAAAAGCAAAAGATGATATTTTTGGAGATATGCCACAGCTGAATTGCAAACAAAATTTTATGCAGGGCCACAGTTCCCTTTCTGGTCACTTCAGAGTGAAGAGTTCACCTCAGAAAGCCCCGGAAGGGGTTCGAATCATTTCATCTGGGTTTGGGCTTGTCTGAATCTGATGCCCATCCCTAATTTTTATGTTTGACTAAATATGAAGCAGATTTATGCAACTATAAACAAAGGAAAGTGACTAGTGTTACAACCGTTGTATAGTTTCTTCTGTATCTAATGTTCAGGCTGTGAATGTTGCTTATGTAACCGAACCATCACCACCATGCATAAGCAGGAATTAACAAGCTGGCAGTAACCTCTGATTTTGCAGAAGTACGTATGGGGAACCTAAGTGTTAGTGGAGAAATTCCCAGAGCAGCTTTAGTGAGGCCTGAGCATGCCTAATGACTAGAGAATAACAACTCATTTAGTGGATTGCAATAGAAAACTCAGGTGCAGGGAAGATGAAATGGGGTACTGTGGAAAAGGGCATGACTGACTGATTGGAACGATGAACAGGAATGCTCCACACTGTGATATTTGTTGCAGATTTCACTTGCTACTTTTGTATTAATAATGTTAACCTCGCTCCACTTGGTTTTGTTGTTTCTGGTGTATGTGTAAGGGTAGGAAGAGAATCAGTGCTTTCCAGTACAGCTTATTCTTGTACTACAAAGAATGTGATGCAGTCAGGAACATAAGTGGAGGAGGTCTGCTCTCTTCCCTAGAAGATAATGCTTATGCTAAAAAAAAATCTCAAGAGTCCCTGAGATAACATTCGTATAAGAGTGAACTAAATCTAGCCTGATTATGGGAAGAGGGTTCAGAATGTGAAGCAATTTATCCCCACCAACATGTTCCCTTTGAAATGGCAAATTAGATGTGCAGCAGGATTTGGTCACACTTCAAAGAATAATATGCAGAACTGGAGATCCATCTGTTTTCTCTTCCACTGAGGCTCCTGTATGTTAAACAGGCTTTCAGTAACTTCAAAGCTTGTTTGAAGTCTTCATTGTGCATAACTCAGGCAGAAAAACCAAGGATTCCTTAACAATATTACCATCTGATATTTTCTGTTAGTCTTAATCTGTGAGGGAAAACAATTTGTTCTTGTTTCTTACCATTTTATTTGCTTCTTTTCTGCTTTAGTTATGACAGTGAAGGGCGACTAACCAATGTTACATTTCCAACTGGAGTGGTAACCAACCTGCATGGGGAGATGGAAAGAGCCATTACAGTTGATATTGAATCATCTAGCAGAGAGGAAGATGTCAGCATCACTTCAAACCTATCATCAATTGATTCTTTCTATACGATGGTCCAAGGTACAGTAAGAAAATCTAACAAAAACACTCTTTCTAAAATAGAGGAAATTAATCAGAGCAAGTTATATGATGGCTAACCAGCCTCTTAAGGATTAGAAAAGAAGGTCTGCATGGGGAAAATACTGAAGTTCATTGTTAAACATAATTTGAAAGGCATTTTAACTATATTTAGGATATGCAATTAACTGTACTTAACTCGCAAAAACATTTTCATTGGTATCTGAAATGAACTGCAAGCGAAGTATTTAGTCACCTTTAATCAAAAACTTATGAAGCTCTTATGCTTGTTGGAATTCTCTCTGTTGAGGTCATTATCAAACATGTACAGATTTAGGGCATACCCATGCTTATTTTCAGTCTACATAGAAAAATTGTTCAAACAAATACATCTTCCAAATAGTTAAACTGAGAGACCTATGCCAACTGAAGAATTACAGTGCCTTGCAGAAGTATTCATACACAACCCCTTTGACTTTTCTACATTTTCTTGTGTTAAACCTAGAATTAAAATGTGTTTGATGTATGCAAGTGGTATTCAGCACTGTTAAAGTGCAAAATATTTGTACTGAGGCATAAAAGTTAATGAATGAAAACAAATTGGCACTTGTAGGTTGCATTAGTATATGCCCCCTTTGCTGTGACATGGCAGAATAAACTTTGGTGCAATTTCACTGCCTCCAGAAGTCACATACTGTACAGTAAATAGTTGAATAGAGTCTACCTACATGTAATCCCACTGCCACATGAACTCAGCTTAAATACACCTGTTTCTGGAAGTTTGTTGAAGTGCATATCTAAGTAAAGTCATGAAAACCAAGTAGCACAATAGTTAGAGATGTAACGAAGAGGCCACTCGTAACTCTGGAGAGATCCTTAACTGAGATGGGAGAAACCATCCATGGGACAACGATCACCCAGGTGCTCCACAGAGCTATGGAAGAATGGTAAGAAAAAATCCATTGCAGAAACAAACCCATATCAAAGCCCATATGGAGTTTGTAAAAAGTCATGTAGTAAGCCTGTGGGCGAAAGGTCTCTCGTCTGATGAAACCAAAATTTAACTTTTTGGGCTTGCTACAAAACATCATTTTGTTGCATATTCAATAGTGTTTCATGCCCAATAATGCCATCTCCACAGTGATGCATAGTGGTAGCATCATGTTGTGGGATGCTTTACCTCAGTTGGAACTGAGAAAGTTATCAGGACTGAAGGCAAGATGAATGGGGTCAAAGAGAAGGTCTAAAGGAAAACATGTTTCAGCCTGAAGGGGCCTGAAAATTTCACTGTCCAAAAGGATAATAACTCTAATTACGGAGTCAAAGTAACACTGCTGTGGTTTACAACCAAGAGGCTAAATGTCTTAAGGGGACCCGGTCAAAGGCCAGGTGTCAGCCTGATTGAGAATCTGTGGCACGAGATTAAAGTTGCTGTTCACCAGTAGTCCCCATTCAACCTGAAAAAGCTGGAGCAGTTTTGTAGGAAGAATTGGCAAGCACTGCAGGATCCAAATCTGCAAAGTTGATAGAGACTTAACCAAGAAGACTTGCGGCTGTAATTGCTGCCAAAGGTGCCTCTAAGTAAATAGGTTAAAGAGGTGCTAATTTGTTTTTGTTTACTTTTATGTCACAACAAAAAAATCTGCACTTTAAGTACCAATTAAATGCATTTCAATTCCAGGTTGTACAAGAAAGTGTAAAAAAGTCAAAAGGGGTGAATACTTCTGCAAGGTACAGCACACATTTCAAGAGTCTGTAAAAAGCAACTGAGCATCTGGTTTGACTTCCATCTTTTATTCCTTACATATGAGAAAGAGCTTAGAATACATACCATCTACTATAGCTCAGAATACATACGGTCTTTTTATCCCAATTTCAGATCAGTTAAGAAACAGCTACCAGATTGGATATGATGGGTCCCTAAGAATTATCTATGCCAGTGGCCTGGACACACACTATCAGACAGAACCACATGTTTTAGCTGGCACTGCCAATCCTACAGTAGCAAAAAGAAATATGACTCTTCCTGGAGAAAATGGACAGAATCTAGTGGAGTGGAGGTTCCGAAAAGAACAAGCCCAAGGCAAAGTCAATGTGTTTGGCCGAAAGCTCAGAGTGAGTAATGCCTCTAATGCATTTTTAATTTGAGTTGGGTACTATAAGTTAGAGGATATGTCATAAGCCTGCAGTGCTTGAAATGTGCATCTTTTCCTTTGGGTAGTTTTTCTGAGAACAATTCAGATGAAAGGAAAGTGGAATGGCCCCTGGTGGTTACAATTAGATTTTAGACATAAGAGAGCATCTTGATGCGGGGAGGAAGAGGGCAGGGCAGATTCCTCATTCAGTTGTTCACATTGGCATGCTGATCAATGTATTTCCAGATCTTGTTTATGAGACTTGTAGTCAGCAGTTAGCTTAGTTAACTATTCATTAATATAGTACAGTAAACAGGCATGTATGTCGTGCAAGCACACTCCTCTTTTTCAGTGTTGCAATATTGTATGATTAGTTTACACTTTCTTTTTTAAAAATAGAGAATTACAGCATCTGTTTTTGGAAAGGGAGGACACAATTGATTTCTTCACAAAACATCCTTGCAACACATGTTTTTATTATTCTTGTAAAACATATGGGGCTGTGCTGGTGAAAGTGCAATAATCCCATAGAAATTCAGCAGGTACAGACAATGGCTGATCATGCATGTGCTTTGCAAGTGCTGAAAACCTTTCCTTAAGAAAGCAGGGCTTGGGAGAGCACTGCTCAGACCAGGGTGGCTAATAGCAGGGCCCATTTTCAAGGACAGCACTAAGGCATTTCTCAGAAGTAGCACGCATTCCTGTTTTCAGCCAGTTGTCTTGTTTTAGCAGGACTTGAGGGAGGGAATGTAGAAACTGAGGCCAAAGTAAAAATCAAACATAAGTGAAATAGCTAAGCAAGTGTATTAAAATAAAATTTATAGAAGATAAACCATAAATAGTCTGTTGAAAAATCCGTGTTCTGTCCTTTAAGAAAAGAAAACTCTATGAAAGCCGTTGTGCCCAATTGATTGTAATGAGATCATAAGAACTTGAAAAGCCTCGCTGGGTCAGAGCAAAGGTTTGTTCAGCATCCTATAAGGCAAAAAAGCTGTAGCCTCTTCTCCTCTCATTCCCAACTATATTCAAAAGTATACTGCTTCTGAACTTGGAGGTGGCATCTAGTTATTATGATTAGTGGCCTTTAGTAGCCTAATCCTCAATGACTTTGTTTAATCTCCTTTTAAAGCCCTCTAAACTATTGGTTTGTTGTATAGCACATGAATTGTACTTTAACTTTTTTTGTTCACACTTAAAGCAAACATTTTCAATTCATGTTTAAATTGTGGAGCAGTAGGGACTGTGACAACAGTTCAGAGGTATAGTAACGGTAGTATATTGTATCATATATGGCTGTAAGGTGTCATATGTAAACTATGATACTACACTGAATGTCAGAAACTGAACTGGCTTACTAATCCTAATTATATTTATTTGAAAATGAATGCTTTTGATTTAATAAAACTTAACAATCTTTAACTGAATATGCTGTATATGGGCACTTATTGTTCAAGAAAGATGAATTCCAAATACTCTCTGGGTTTGCAGAAGTAGCTGAACAAATATTGAAATGTTGGTCATATGTTTTAGGCCAAAGTAACAAACTGATTTAGGACAGCTTGAATAATTTTTAACGCTGCCACCTAGTTTGCTCTAATGGTTAATTCATGTTTTGTTAAGAGTGATAAGTTGTCTCAAAGAAAGTTTTAAAGTCTCTTTCTAGCAACAGGAAATAAAACGAGAAATAATCTTATCATGTCTCTCAGCTGGAAAGCAGTAATGTGTTGTGTACTATGCACAATGCTACAACACATACTTTATAAATCATCTTTTTAGAAAATAATAATTGTTAAAAGTAAAAACAAGCTACTTTTGCCATGTAAAAGATACATATAGTCCTAATGAGTAATTTCATATGTAATTTATTATGTTACATCAGTATATTTACTGGCCTTTTATTTGTTTTTTCAGTGTTAACACTACACTGATCATTCTTCTGTATTGTCCTAATGTGTTCCATAAATCATACTGATTATTATACAGGTTATCAATGTATATATTGTTGTATTTTAGTAACATTTAACTAAATTCCACAAGAATTAATTGAAAAGGTTTTGAATAAATGCCAAGACATCTTTATTTAATGAAACCTTTTAAAGCAGCAATTAATCTAATGCCTGGCACATAAGTTGCTAAATTAATTTACTGACAAAGGAAATCAATCATTGTAAATAGTGTTTAAACAACGCTGTTTAAACAATAGTTGATAGTATGAGGAAGTAATAAGCAGCTCATGGTCAAACAACATGATTTATTTTGTCATCTTGTTTGTTTCATAAAAGGTTAATGGTAGGAACCTCCTTTCAGTTGACTTTGATCGGACCACAAAGACAGAGAAGATCTATGATGACCACCGTAAATTTCTGTTGAGGATTGCCTACGACACTTCAGGACATCCAACTCTATGGTTCCCAAGCAGCAAGCTTATGGCTGTCAATGTTACCTATTCATCTACAGGTCAGATTGGCAGTATCCAGCGAGGAACTACTAGTGAAAAAGTAGATTATGACGGACAGGGAAGGATTGTATCTAGAGTATTTGCAGATGGCAAAACATGGAGTTACACGTACCTTGAAAAGGTAAAGTATTACAATGGGCCCATGAGTGTTTCCATGTGGCAGTAAAGTTAGTGAAGTATTGCCTCATTCAGTGGTCAAAAACCAGAGATCCAGAGATTTATTGAAGAAAGATACACATTGATCCTTGCAGTTCCAGACATAAGGCACATTTCATTCATTTGTATTTATTGGTTTGGCACCTATGAGAATAGTTCAGCAGAAGTTAATGATCCCATTTAAATCAGTGGGAATTAAAGATCACAAGCATGATTATATCTTGATGACCTTAGTAAGATTTAAGTTCACTTAATGTTCTTGGGATTACACAAAATTGTGTTTATTTTGGTAATTAGCAGTATTCTCAGATTGCCTTCAATACAAATAAATCTCATCCAACAGACTGATATAAACAGTTAATGGTCTGTATTGGGTCCACTGCTTTGTTGATAAATGTTCCTGAACTGTGTGTAGTGAAGTGGCCAGTTTTGCTGATGACATCAAGTTATTCAGAACAGCTAAAACAAAAGGAGTTTCTCTCCAAACTGGGAGAAAGGACATCAAAATGGCAAATGCATTTCAGTGTAAACAAAGTGGTGCGCACTGGGGTAAAAATCCCAACTCGAAGTGTAAATTGATAGGCTCTGAGCTAGTGATGGCTAAGAAAGAAAACATGGGATTGTGCTGATCAGCCCAATGACAATGTCAATCCAGTGTGCAAAAGGCTAATTCTACATTCGGCATAATTAGAAAAGGAATTGAAAAAAAAATCCTGCAAGATCTTACACAAATCTATGGTACAACTACACATGGAATATTGTATATGTTTCTGGTCAGTGCATCTAAAAAAGTACAGACAGAAGCAGCTAAAATGATCAAGGGGTGGAGCAACTCCCCTGCAACATCTGAGACTTAGAGAAAAACTTAGAGAAAAGGTGAGTGAGCAGAAGTGTTCAAAATTATGCATGGTGTGGACAAAGTAGGTAGCATGACATTTATCTTCTTCTACATAATACTAGAACCTGGGCTTATCCCATGAGGCCAGTAGGATGGAGATTCAGGTGCAATAAAAGGAAGAGTTTCTTCACAGAGTGTTTCTTCAAATTGTGGAATTTGCTAGTACAACATGTAGGCATGGCCCCCAATTGGGATGACTTTAAAAGGGGATTAGGTAAACGTATGGAGAATAAGACTGTCATTGGTTACTAATCCTGATGGCCATATGCTACTTCCAGTATGCCCTATGTGCACCAGTTACTGGAGAATACAGGTGGGAGAATGGTGCACTCCTGTCCTTTTTGTGAGTTTCTGACAGGTAGCTCGATGCCCACTGTGCGAAGAAAAACTGGACTAAATGGACCTTATCCATAATGCTCTTAACATTCAAATTTTAAAGTATTAATGAAAAAAAGAAAAAGGCACAACAGCAACCACTCCAGATAGCATCTGAGTTATGAAGAAAAAAACCTAAAATAATTGGAGAATTAAAAGATTTTCACCTGGCATCAAGTTCAACAGACTTGGCACCAAGTGGTAAAAAGAGTTCCAGGGCCAGGCCATGACTGTATGAAAGGCCCTGTTTCCAGTCACTACCAGACCTGTCTCCTTTAAAAGCCTCTGGCAGCTGAGTCTACAGGGCATCCTAAATATGGCAAAATAAGCTGTGCCAGACTTGCTATAAATTCTCACTGCCTGCCCACTTTCCAATTCTATAGCTGTGTGCATTATGTAGTGGCTTTTCCCCAGCATTTGTTTTAAAGTACCAATTTGTTTAGTAGCATTTGCTGCCTGGTCCATAGTTGTTTCCTGTTCCAAGAAACAAGAAAATGTATCTCCTTATACCAACATTGGAAATGCAACCCATGATCCCTAGCATAGTACAGTAGTGAGCAGAGCTTTATTTTGAATATGTTGCTAATCTTAAAATTAGGAGAGTGCCTTATGTTTAGTTTTACAGCATCAGTCATCAGATGATGAAACATCACAATTCATTGCCTTTTATTATCTGTTAGTTTGCTGTCCTTTTGGGTGGGGGAGCGGGCAGGATTTACCTTGGGTTAAAAAAGCTAGTGGCCCATGATGACAAATACTGACAGTTTCATACAACTTCAGATGAATAATGCAAATTAACCATGCCACTGGTGCACAATACTGAAACTCCAGTGGCTGATTAGTTCCGCAAAGTTTTATGTAAATAACAAACCAATTGCTTTGCCCATCTGACAAATAGACGTAGAAGAGGAGGTTCAGGGATCTTCAGGCTAGTAAACTTCTCACTAAATTATCTCTAATTACAGGAGTGAAATTGTCTCTTCCATATGTTGTTCCCTTCTTGAGTTATTGGCTTGAAGACAGCTTCACTTTTGCCAGTATTAAACATGACTTATCCAAATCCATTGACAATCTGCTGTTTGGCTGTGAGTGCTTGAGAAAAGAATGACTCAGTCACAACAAGTAGCACATTAGGAATCTGGAGCTACTAATTACAGAACCTCTTACAATTAAGTATCCAAATGAATTAGGCAGAGAATAATTACCAATATGTAAGGTCAAGGATAACTCAATTTAAATGATCATGATTTACTCAAACAGAATGCTGTTATCATACACTGGTTTTGGCACTTGTTTAAACTCTATTTTCTTCTTTCAGTCTATGGTCCTCTTACTACATAGTCAACGGCAGTACATTTTCGAATACGACTTACTGGATCGACTTTCTGCAATAACCATGCCCAGTGTCGCCCGCCATACTATGCAGACAATCCGTTCCATTGGCTATTATCGGAACATCTACAACCCCCCTGAAAGTAATGCCTCTGTCATCATGGACTACAATGAGGAAGGACAGCTATTGCAAACTGCTTTCTTGGGCACAAGTCGAAGAGTTTTATTCAAATACAGAAGGCAGACCAGGCTCTCCGAAATTCTGTATGATAGTACAAGAGTCAGTTTTACTTATGATGAGACAGCAGGAGTTCTGAAAACAGTAAACCTCCAGAGTGATGGTTTTATCTGCACCATTAGATACAGGCAAATTGGCCCATTGATTGACAGGCAGATTTTCCGCTTTAGCGAGGATGGAATGGTAAATGCCCGATTTGACTACAGCTACGACAATAGCTTCAGAGTGACTAGCATGCAAGGTGTTATCAATGAAACTCCATTGCCTATTGATCTTTACCAGTTTGATGACATCTCTGGAAAAGTTGAACAGTTTGGGAAATTTGGGGTGATATATTATGATATTAACCAGATAATTTCAACAGCTGTAATGACTTACACAAAGCATTTTGATGCCCATGGTCGCATAAAGGAAATTCAGTATGAAATATTCAGATCACTTATGTACTGGATTACAATTCAGTATGATAACATGGGCCGAGTAACAAAAAGAGAAATTAAAATAGGGCCATTTGCTAACACAACCAAGTATGCATATGAATATGATGTTGATGGCCAGCTGCAGACTGTTTACCTGAATGAGAAAATAATGTGGCGATACAACTATGACTTGAATGGCAATCTGCACTTGCTCAATCCAAGTAATAGTGCCCGTTTAACACCACTTCGCTATGATCTGAGAGACAGAATCACTCGACTAGGTGATGTTCAGTACCGGCTAGATGAGGATGGATTCTTGCGACAGAGGGGTACAGAGATATTTGAATACAGCTCAAAGGGCCTCCTCACCAGAGTTTATAGCAAAGGCAGTGGGTGGACAGTGATATACCGTTACGATGGACTTGGAAGACGAGTATCCAGTAAAACCAGTCTGGGGCAGCATCTTCAGTTTTTCTATGCAGACCTTACATATCCAACAAGGATAACTCATGTGTACAACCATTCAAGTTCTGAAATCACCTCTCTCTACTATGACTTGCAAGGACACCTATTTGCCATGGAGATCAGCAGTGGAGATGAGTTCTACATTGCCTCAGACAATACTGGCACACCACTAGCTGTTTTTAGCAGCAATGGTCTTATGCTAAAGCAAATTCAATACACAGCATATGGTGAAATCTATTTTGACTCCAACCTTGATTTCCAGCTGGTGATAGGATTCCATGGAGGCCTTTATGACCCTCTGACAAAATTAATTCATTTTGGCCAAAGAGATTATGACATTTTAGCAGGCCGTTGGACTACACCTGACATTGAAATTTGGAAAAAAATAGGAAAAGATCCCGCTCCTTTTAATTTATACATGTTTAGAAATAACAATCCAGCCAGCAGAATACATGATGTGAAAGATTATATCACAGGTAAATAAACATGTTTTAATAATGTTCACTTAATAGACACTTTCATTTTATTATATTGTGTCTGCTTAGCAAATTGCGTTGTACACATCAGCTTGGATCTAACAGTGATTGTCTAACAAAGAGCATTATGTGCAGAATATGATGAGGGATATATGCCAGCGAAGCTAATTAGTTTGACATGAAAATTCTAGTTTGTTCCACCTAAGTAAGGAAAAAAACAACCATCAAAAGATGTTCCTAAATATGTATAGCAAGCCATTAATGAAGGCTGTCTGGAGCATTGTCTCAGTAATAATGATGCACAAAATGAACAGGCCTGCTCCATTTTCCAAGCAATGGTGTCATAGTGGCAAGTGATATTATCTCCTAGATTATTAGTAGACATCGGCTAGGAATTGTCAAAATCCCCATGTCTTTTGTCTCCTGAAAAACCGCTATCTCTCTTAAGTGAGTCAGAAAAAAGAATTACAGAAAGAAATAGTCAACTTTTATGTTTCTTTTCTGACTAGACAGTTACTATGGCAACAGTTTATAAACCTGTAAATATATTGAATATTATGGGTGGTATTATGCCAGATGGCAACTTACAGTTTGGTAGGGTTTGTTACTTGCATGATAACACCTCCAATGATTATCTTTGTAAGGGAAGATTTCCAAGTTCCCATCTACTACTATAGAAAATAATATGCTGTCACTTCCCCTTGCAGTTTACGGTTGTGTTTATCTGTAAACAAAAAATGGTGTTCCTCATCTCTCTCAGCTCTGCCTTCTTTTTTTGCTATCTTAATGGAGTGGCCTCAGACCCATGCAGGACCTAAGTCTGCTTGCCTTGCTTTCTGGCCAAAGCGCATGTTAGCACCTAAGCTGCTTTCTGTGAAAAAACTAGTGTGTTTTGTGTACCATTAGCTATTTATAAAAGTGCTTGGGGACACCATTTCATTCTTGTGCTGGTTTCCCCTCTCACAGAACATGATTCAGGCAGATATTGGTAGTGCTCTGCATGATCACAAACAGAACTTCACGTTGCATTAGGACTGGTTCCTGACACACATCCCACTGCAAAGTCTGGGAACACTTGCCAGGACCTTGGACTCGGGGCAGCTGCAAAGTAGACTGGAGTCCTGGGAGTGGAACACAAGGAATCTGACAAATTTGCACCCCCAGATTCCTCACATATACCCAAATGTGTTTATCATAGAAAAGTGACTGGGGAAAATGGCATATGATTATTCTGGATTGTTGGATAATGCATTAAAGAACTCTGTTTGGCATACTTCTTCTGAAAAGACTGGCTTATGCATAGAGATATGGATAATCAGTTCATAGGAAGAGATACCTGGAGCCAGAAGTTCACATCAGTGATCATATCATCTGTAATACCTGTATATGTTGTAAAGCGCATGAGGTCCAAAGATAAAGGTCTGATCCGCAGGTTGGCATGCACAGCAGGGGGCTACATACATTAGTGGGGTAGGATTATGCATGTACAGCCACCAAACAGATGTTTAAGGCTGGCAGTTTTTGTCAATGCAGATCACACACAGGAAGAATGAGGAAGAGAAAAGAGAGGGATCTTGTCCATGATCCCATGCAGCTGTCAGAAGGGACAGGGTTGCTCCTCGTTTTGATTGTCCACACACACTCCACCACAGTGGGTTTCAGAGATTCTGCAGTAGAACCCAAACATGCAGTTTCCAACCCAGAAGTGAAGAAGGAGGTCATTCACAGAACTTTAGGGTGATAACAGTTCTCATTTCTGTTGCCATTCAATATAACTAAGAATGCTTAGCACATAAGCACACCATACAGTGGTGGTGCCCTTACCACCGAAAGTTGCATCTATTGTGCTGCCTGTAACCCTCCAAATTATTTTGCTCATGTGGAGAGTGGGCTGAAGCACCTCCAAGGTATACTGTGTCTGGCAGAGTCTTGCTCCTCCCTTCCTGGCCCCCAAGAATCACCCACATGCCAGTTCCAAAGTTGCATTTGTTGCGGCTATGAAAGCACAACTGGTGCAAAAGGAACCATACCAGTTGTGAAGGTGCTGTGTGGGCAGAATCCCAGCTGAGCCTCTGAGCTATTCCATGGGCATCTGGACAGCATCTAGCAGTGATAAGATTGCAGCCTAAGTGCATCTAATTATGACTGAAAGTACTATCCAGTCCCATTCATAGCAATAAACCTGTGTGGCATTATATTCTAATGGATACTTTTTGTGTTTTCTTTTTACACTTGCTTTGTAGATGTTAACAGCTGGCTGGTGACATTTGGTTTCCACCTGCATAATGCCATCCCAGGATTTCCCGTGCCAAAATTTGATTTAACAGAGCCCTCCTATGAACTTGTGAAGAGTCAGCAGTGGGATGATGTACCGGTAAGGAAAAAATGAAAATCAAACCACATCTGAATTTAATAAGGAACACCATTCTTTTCAAGTACTATAATCCTCAGTAACTTACATATTGTGGGGGTGGGGTGGATTTCCAAAATTAAAATCTATGTTGTAAAGATACTTTACCCTAGCTGCTAATTTTGCTCTCTTTTTGTGCTTTTACAAAAGATTAGGTCTGAATTTTAACCTATCTTGGTCTCCATTCTATAATGCAGACTCAAATTGGGAGAAGGGAAAGAACTAATCAATAAATAATAGTACTTTGAAACCCTTTTTAGAATTGTAACTTTCCCAGTGGAAACTATGGAGATTGGATTTATAGCAGTGCCCTGCCTGAAGGCAGAAAGTGAACACTGTAATAAAAAATAGACTGTGAAATAAACAGAAGAACAGGTGATATAAATTATGCATACCAAGCACCAGTACAATTTTACTTCTCTTTAATATTAACCATGTTTTATATGTGAAGATAAAATATTGAATGTGAAATTACCTCAGGTAAAACCCATTACATTACACAGAGCCAAAACTCTAGGTGCTTATGAAATTACTTGGTAAAAAAGAAAAAATTACTGCAGATCAGAAATCTGTAGCTGGTTTAAATGACAGACAAAATGAATGGAATGTAAAATAGAAAAGTCATATCTGCTATTTAGGAAAATAGTGATTATAAATCTTAACTGTTCAGAGATCAAAAGGCCACGTGCTATCAAGTTTTCACTTACTGGCAAGGAATGGGAAACTTTAAGCAGTGGTTAGCTCAGACTGATGGTTCCAAAGGGTCCCTGTAACTTCTTGAGCTGTTCAAATACAGAGCCAGGATGTCACATGTACCACTACCTGTACTGCTTTCTCAGGCTGCATTCCAAGAGCGGAAACCGCAGCCACTTTCAAAAGACATTGCTGTGAACTTCTTCCCCTGCATATGTTATGGTGCACAGGCACTGCACAGGAGGGAGGGAAAGGACGTTGCTGCTCCTCACCCCATCCCCACAGTGATGTTGTTGCACCAGTTGCTGGTCCACAAGGTACAGTGAAGAAAATACGTTTCCATTTACAACCAGTTTGCCATCCCTAGCTTTATTTATTATAGAAAACAGGTTTGTGTCCCTTTTCTGCGATGTGACCTGCCTTACAGAATACATCAGAACAAAAAAGACAGCATCATCTGCTAAATCAGGGACAAACAAAAAGATGATGTCCAGATGCTTTTGACTTCAGTTCCCAGAAGCCTCTGCCAGCATGGCCAGTGGATGGGAATATGGCGAATTGGGAATCCAAAACATCTGAAGATCTACCTTCTTTTCCACCCCTGCACTAAATGCTAATCTGAAGTCCAGTGAATTAATAAGTCCCTACTAACAGCTAAGTGAATATAAGATTGCAGTGGAAGCCTACCAGACTGAAAGCGGCATGCCCTGCAGCAACCCTTTATTTAAAAACCACCTAGGATGTAGCACTCCATCCATCCCATGGTGAGAAAGATTATTCCATAGCCTTAGGGCAATGACAGGGAAATCCAGGGTTCCCACAGATATGGAGGGAGCTCTTTTATCCACTGCAGTAGGTCAGGGTTAGAGATACTAACATTGCACAGCTGCGCAAGGATTCAGCCCTTGCTCTCCCTCGGCAAAATTCATCATGAGCCCTTGGGCCACAGTAGGCTCTGGACTGCTAGGAGAGTGGAGCCCAGTGCTGACTGGAGAGGGACATGGGCAGAACACCTGTGGATGCAGGAAGGCTAAAGACACCAGAAGTGAGGAAACAATGGCTTAGGAAGATGTATTGTTAGAGAGAAGTATGTCCGTATGACATGACAGATGGGGTGTGTTTTTCCACTATATTGTGGGAAGTGCCTTGGCAGGCATAGACTACATGTGACTGCAACAAACATAGGCTTTTAAATGTGGGTCTTCCCTATTCACCTGTAAAATGGAAAGGGGGATTTGAAAGAGCAGTGCAGGAACAGGGTCCCTTTCTTTCTATCTATTCCCTTTCCTTTCTACCTATTCCTCTTACTCATTTGGCAGGAAGGGGCCTTTTACCTTTCAGACCATCAGGGCATTGAGAACAGCATTGTTAACAATGACCGGCACTGGTTGTCTAGGGTTTCAGACAGGGTTTTTCAGCCAAAGACTGAATCAGTGACTTCCAGCTTCCTTTCATCTTGCTCAAATACTTCCTGTTTCACTCCAAGATGAAGTGACTGGCACCCTTTTCAGAACAAGCATAGAATATAGTTACTGCCCCTTTGGACAATGTCAAAGAGCAGTTTGAGAGTCCACCCACATGATTACAATTAGCTACCCAGAGAAAGCCTGGTTGAATGAAATGCCTCTCATAACTCAGATCTTAGCAATAGTGTTTAGTTATTAGAGGTCAATGGATATGTCATATCACATGATCACCTTATTACACAGTATTAGCCCATGTAAATAACCCAGCCCTAGGAGAAGATGCTTAGGTTAAATGTTCAGGTTAAAAGCCAACAAACCTGTAATAAGCTCATCACCTCCCAGCTTGTTTCATGACTAGGTAATAATGGGGCTGGGGATAATGCCTGATTGCTGATCCCTAATAAGAGTTACTAATAATAAGTGCAGTTATTACCTGAGCTGAGTAAGGTATGAACAAACCCACAGCCTGCATCTTAGGCCTTTCTTCATTTCTACAAAAGGAGTGGTGTGGAAAGAAATTGCTTGAAATCTACAGAGTAACGTTAAGAGTCCTCTCAAACTATGTTTTGTGTTTCTGGGAAGGATTTGAGCCATCTGAACATAGGTAGTCCTAAGTGGATGAGTTTTCACTACTGTAGCCTTTAGCAAGACAGTCAACCTACTGCCTCCATTTCCACATCTGAAACATTTATACTTTTGCTTTGCACAGTTTTTACAATGTATTCATTAGTGTAAGAACTAGCTGTGTAAATGCTAATTAAACATAATGATCCTCTGTGTGTAAGCCTTTCATATTTTCTTTGGAGTGATTCAGTGCAAGGATTTATTATTAGTAATAAGATTATAATTCCAATGATATTTCTTGTATTCTCAAAGAGACAAAAAAGTTGGAATTTTATCAAACAAAATAGCAGTTGTAAGAGTAGAATTCAGTATGTGGATTCAATTAACTCTTTGGCAGTGTCAGTTGTGACATATCGCATTGTCAGCTCCAGGCAACATGCCAATAAATGCATGACTTTTGGAATCGAGGGGCTACAGATGGTTTGTAAAACTTCTGTCTGTTCTTGTTTTTAGCCAATTTCTGGAGTGCAACAACAAGTGGCAAGGCAAGCAAAGGCTTTCCTGTCCCTAGGAAAGATGGCAGAAGTCCAAATCAGCAAGCGCAGACCTGGTGGTGAGAAATCATGGTTGTGGTTTGCAACTGTGAAGTCTCTGATTGGAAAAGGGGTTATGCTGGCTGTCAATCAAGGCAAAGTGCAGACTAATGTGCTCAACATTGCAAATGAGGATTGCATCAAAGTGGCAGCTGTTCTGAACAATGCGTACTACTTGGAAAACTTACATTTCACGGTCGAAGGGAAGGACACACACTACTTCATCAAGACCACCTCACCAGAGAGTGACCTAGGCACACTGAGACTGACGAGTGGCCGGAAGGCCCTGGAGAATGGCATCAACGTCACTGTTTCCCAGTCCACCACTGTAGTGAATGGCAGGACTCGTAGGTTTGCTGATGTTGACATGCAGTACGGCGCTCTGGCTCTTCATGTCCGCTATGGCATGACTCTCGATGAAGAGAAGGCACGGATATTAGAGCAGGCTAGGCAAAGGGCTCTCTCCAATGCCTGGGCCAGAGAACAACAGAGAGTGCGAGATGGAGAGGAAGGGGCAAGGTTGTGGACAGAAGGGGAAAAGAGGCAACTGCTGAGTGCTGGAAAAGTGCAAGGATACGATGGGTACTATGTACTCTCCGTGGAGCAATACCCCGAATTAGCAGACAGTGCTAACAATATACAGTTCCTGAGGCAAAGTGAGATTGGAAAGAGGTAACACCCTGGTGGAGCCGGGGCTGCCAAAGAGACTGCCTCTGTGCCAGGGTCTTCAAAGAGGGAGACCAAACTGTTTTGCTGCATTACTACTTGAGCCTAAACATACACCTTTGCTCAGATTTTTCTGTAGCACAATCTGAACAGACTCTACAACAAAGAGAGAGCCTTCCAGAAGAAGGATATTGCGAAAAAGAAAAACTGGGATTTTTTTTCTGAATGACCTTAAAGGTGATCTGCTTTAAAGAATATGTTTACATATGCATATCGCTGCACTCAAGTTGAACTGAAAGTATTAAATGAAAGACCTGAAGGGGTTGCAACAGGCTGCCTATTCCTTTGAGGCACTGTCTTTAACTAAGAAACAGTTCCGTACAGTGTTTCCAAATATTACTAAATTGTTGACCTTTGCTTACAAGAAATATTCTCTCTCTTTCTCCTCCTCTTCCTCTATTTTGCTCTCTTCCTCTCTCTGCATAGGATGTGGTATATATCTCCGTTCATTTTAAAATGTGGGGCAAAAATTCTTGTTCATGGACACCCTGGTGGCTTTAAACTGTGCTGCTTTCTAAAAGGACATTGGCACAAGCGATTTATGCTACAATGAGAATTTAATAATGGATTTTACAGTGATAATGGGGTTTGCCTTGGGGGAAAATGGCAAGTAGAATCCTTGTCACAGAGAAGCAAAGGAAACCTTGATTTTTTTTGTAAATTATGTGAGACAAGTTGTTTATGGATTTTTATATGAATTACAATTTACTGTACATCAAATATTAGTCTCAGAGGAGTTAATTTATGTAAAGTGTTTAAAAAAGTTTATACTTAAAATAAAATGATAAAAATGTGCAGTGTGTGAATTTTTTTAAAGGAATTGCACCTTTTGTTATGTTATAGCTGTACAGTATAAAGAGTTATATTGTAGAGATATAACAGTGTATAACTAATGGACAGAAGTGTTAATATTTTTGTATTAGCTTTAAAATGGTGCATTTTTCTCTTTCGATCACTCCTCTGAAAGGATGGAGTGGTCCCAAATGCATAGGTAATCGGGCTGCAGCTCCTTTTGCATTCTCTACCCTTGCTGGCCCCTCAGCCCATGAGGTTTCATCTCTCACTGCTGGGAGGGAAAGCAATTCATTAAGAATCATTTGATAGGACAGAAGACTTTGTAGGCTGGACTTGCCTTGTCCTCCCCTGCCTGAAAGGTGTACTTAATCATGTTGCAGCTATATTGTGCATTTTTTGAATGTGGGATGTGAAGCTGTGTAATGTGATGACAGGAACAATCCTAGCCGAGCTTAGGATTGCTGCTGCCTCAATGTGCATGAATGGCAAGATGGTGGAGTTCTTGCCCCCACAGTTACACAGTCCCCAAGGTGGGTCTTTCACCTTTGGCTTCTCTGTGAAAGAGATGTTTTCAGTGGCTCGGTTCTCATGATCCCTGAAAAAAAAGAAGCCACTCAGTGACCATGGAGATCTGGCTAGTTTTTCACTGGAAGATAGCAGAAACTTAGCAGCATTTGTAACACAAGTAGACACATGAATAACAAATTTAAATAAATATCCCAGTTTTTAAAGCCCTTATTGACCAAAGAGAGCCACTATGACCTTTGCAAAGGGAAAGAGAGAGTTTTAGCTTAGTGCCTAATCAGCATCAGAAGGCTACCATAAAGATTGTTAAGACTTGCCCCTAAGGACAGTCAAATCTAATGTATTAGCATTTGAGCGCTGCACACAGCAGAGCTTAACTTTGGTCATAGCATAGCTTTTTTGAGCCAGGTGTCTGTATTGGCTCACTACTGTAAAGGACCAAACATGACAACAAAGGGGATGATTCTGAATGGTTCCAAGTGCATCTCTTTCACTGCTGAGTAACCACTATCTGCTGCCCCACATCTGGAGGCAGAAATAGAGTTTCTATGCCAAATTGTAGGGCTTTTCTAGCAGGCTTGACCCCTACAGCATCTCTCTCTTATGTTGTTGTTTTTACCAGAAAGACAACTGTGTCACTTACAATGCCCGATAATTGTTGTCAGAGGGATCTACACCATGCTATGCCTGCAGTTTCTCAACATATTCCCTCTATTTCAGTAGCACAAAACTGACTCACTCTTCCAACATTCTGAGATTCTCGGCTTCCTTTTCCCCCCTCAAACTCTACCTTGTAACCTCTTTTTCAAAATGTGCAATGCCTCCTGCTCAGGCTTCTTGTGCCAGGAAAGCTGCACTAAATCATTCCTTGATTCCTCCTCATCAATTTTTATAAATATGCCATTTCTAAAAAGCTCTCTACTTGCAATTGGAATGGATTGTGCATGATTCCAAAATACACTTAGGTTTTGCATTGTTTGTAAGTGGGGAGGGAACAGACGAAGGGACACAGCGTTAATTTATAGATGCTGCCTCCCATATCCCTCAGTATTTTTGAGCAAAAGCCCTTGTACCTATGTGCTGTTTTCAGCAGCAAAATGTTTTCAGATACTCATTACTTTGGAAAATATGGTTACTTTTCATTGTGCTGTACTCTATATTCAGAATGGTAATAAATGGCAGGTGAATGTGTCTTGAACAGGGAGTAATGTGGATAGAATAAAAATAGTTTTCTAACTGCTTTCTGCACTGAGATTCTATAGTATTCTGTGTGCTCTCAACTGCACAGTAGGAGTCTTGTCAAACAGGCTGTGAGTAGGTCAAGCAAGTTACTGAAGCCACATTATCAATGCTATTACTATCACTATCCCCTTGGGTAGAACCTGTGGAACTGCTGACATTTAGAACAAAAGCTGTTATTTTATTATAGTTAAAGTACAAATAAATGGCTATGTTCTTTTTATTTTTCAACCATCAAGCAGCCCAAATTTAGCAAACCACTGATGAGTGCCATTGTTTCCCATTTTATTTTAAATATGGGAAATGAAAAAGGGGTTTACAAGGCATTAGGATTTCAGAGCGCTGTAAATGCTACTTGTGGAATTAGGCTCATACTCAAAAATGTAGAGGAGTATTATTCTATTGAATTACTACAAAAATATCCTGTATTTAACATGTCAGAATGGAACTTTCTCATTCTCCTGCATTTTGGCATCAGTACCCCCAGACTAAAGAATCCCTTGATGCTCATCTTAAATGCAGCCTAATTGGCAGCCTTGTTAGTAGGTGTATAGTAAGCCGTTTTCATACTAAAAAAATAAAACCCAAAACAGAAACCTTCTGATACAGACAGTCTCTTACATGAGGCAGTGACTATGGGGAATAACTAAACAAATGCTCTTTTTAAAAAAAATATAAAAATGAAATATTGTATTAAAATAATTAGCCTACAGGAAAAAAAGATTCAGAGTATTTTAGGCAAAGCCAGTCAAAATGCTTTCATGCTATTTTGAAATGTAAATTTTGTCTGATTTGTATTGTTCTTTTAATTTGCCTTCCTAACTTTATATGTGTCCTGAATTTTTCCACAACTTGATGACTATAGATTGCATCTAGGCTTTCCAATAAAAGCCAAGCCAATGTGTCTGTGTTTAGATTTGTTTTCTTAACTATGTGTGTCAGACATTATAACTGTGTTATTGCTTTTCTGTTTCTACTTGTAGATGCAAAGTGATCTGGTTGTACCAGTATTGATTCATTTACTACACAATGGGGAGTTGTTTCCCGCCCCTTCTGCCCAGTGGCTCAGACTGCTAGCTCAGCAAGGCAAATTACTCCATGGGATCTCCAGTGGCCTACTTTCCAGAAACATTAACTACACCTCACATAGCTAAGCATCACCAAGTTAAGAGAAGAAAATGTAGACCTGTTTCCTCTCACGTTAGAGAGAGAGAGAGAGAGAGAGAACAAATTTCTCTGAATAGGCAGACTTCACGCTTGCTTTGCAGTAACAACTGCAACTGGATAGCATGTTGATGCAGCACAAATCAGGTCACCAAGTAGCTGAGAGTGACCTACGTTTAAAAAAAAAAAATTTGCTCACTACAAGACTTCGTATTTTTCCATATCTAATGGGAGATAAACCGCTCTTCCATTTTATAAGAGCCTGTTGCGCTTGCAATCATACTTGCCGCCTTATAGAATAATGAATAAAGGTTTTAATGATACTATAACTCACGTACTTCTCTATATATAGGGCTTCAGAATGTTCAGGGGACTTCACATACATTACCTTGTATTTTTCTTACAACAAACCTACAAGGTAGGTCTTTATTATTGTCCTACAAATCATATAAAGGAGAGGAGGGACTGAAAGAGATGCCTAAGGCCATCAAGGAAGCTCCAGATTAGATCCAGAAATTTCTTGATTTGTAGGTCTCTCAGCTATGCTGCCATAATACCTCACGACAGGTTCATAAAACAACATAACATATTGCTGTAATTTGCTTTCAAAAGCATGTTCTTGAGAACTTAAGATACGGTCATAAATGACATTAACAGCAGAGATGCAGAAAAGCCACAGCCTTTGCTAAGAGGAAAAAAGAACGGATGGTTGTAAAGAAGCTTCTAAAAGAATAGAACATGTACTTTGGCCTGAAGACCACCATTTGATTGGCAGTACTAAGCTGCAGAAAGGCTCTGAGCAACTCTGTCCCAGGCGCTTTCACTTGATAAGTGATTCCAGGTAAGAGATTGTGGTTGTGCCACTTGAGGTTGCTGCAATAATCAGCACTAGCAGCCATTATTTTGCTTCTAAAGCAAGGAGGGGGGCAGGAACAGCATGCAACCCAACAAACTACATAGACCACCCACATTCTAACAGTGCTTAAACCATGTTTAAAAATTATTTTGGCATTGTAAATTCTTGGTATTTGATCACAACACTCAAAATCTCTTTTCTGTTTTATGGGTCAGTGTGCTGGCCCCCTGACAAATAAGCATGGCTTTTAAATGTAAATATCTAGCCAGCAAAGGGAAACTTTCAAAAATGTCTTTCTTGTGTAATCTAAACAGCTCAATAAGAAAGGCCAGTCAGAGCTTAGGCATCAAGAGAAGGAGCCTTCAATTTTTAAGGTAGTCCTTGTTACAAACCAGTCTTCTGACTTGGAAATAACTTGGTACAAACAATTCTTGGAGTCAAAAACTGGAGAAGAATTAGTTAAATGTATGTGCAATACTGATTATATTTATGTAAGCATAAATGCAAATATATGTTACAAAGCACAATATTATTGTTAGTTTATGAAAAGGAGACTGCCAAAAATTACAGTTAGATGATAATGATGCTATTAAACAGACAAATTACATTTTTCATGGCATAGGACCTCAATATCATGTCCCTACAAAATTTTACTCTTTTCCTCTGGGGACACCATGTGCACACTGACATCCTCACACCTACAAAATATAAATGGCTTGTTTGTACACTACAAAGCCAGTTGTCATACATTGCTAGTGCTATGGTTTACTTCTAAGTTAACCATAATATTATTCCAGTTAGAAAAAACAATTTTCATCAGCTCCAGCCATCCCAATCTACTTTGTAAGTGGTGTTCCCTTGAAGTAAATTATTAATATAGTTAAGATAAATGAAGCACAATTGTTTCATTTAGTGACTTGACTAATAATAACTACACTGAGGAACAGGTATTGTTGCAAATCTGCAGGAAAAAAATGGCTGTGAAGCTGCCAATAACAAAATTGTAAAATCTCATGTTGCTGGGTTTCATAAAATGAACATAGTCCCTTTGGGACCAAGATGAGTGAAATACTCTGATGCTATTATTGAGGCTACCACAGAGGGAGAGGCTAGTCTGATTGGCTCACTGGCCTCCTAACTGCAGCTAAATATATTGCTCCTTTGAAACTTCATATACGGAACATGTAGAGGAAACAAAGCTCCATCAAATCTTTGGACCCTTCAGATTAACACTATTACTGACTAATTCTTGTTTCTAACACTAGAGGAATCTTCCAGATCTAATTAATCTGAGACACTCAGAAAACTCACATCCAACCACCTGGGAAAGTGTTGTTTTCATTCCTCATTGAAGCCGTCCCCATAAAATGACAAGCGATGAAAGTAATGCATTATTTTCCACAGCAATTACTCTAAAAACTTTCAGGTTTAAAAGGTAATGGAAGTCTACTCCAGGCTGCTTGTTTTAAAGTCATCGCAAAGAATTGCACAACAAAGGCAGGGTTGTCTGTTGCATTTTGTAGCCAAAGGATGGTTTTCAATTGCATTCCATATAATGGTCCAAAGAATGTCCACAGAACAATATAAGCGCATGCTGTGTACATGAAGTAACTGACACATGGAGGCCACTTTAAATGGCTAGTGGTCACGCATGTGCAGTCCTTGCCATCAGCACCATCACGATGTTCTCCATGCCTAACCTCCATAAATATCTGGGGTGGGCTAGATGGAAAATCCATGTCACAAGGTTTCCATATGAATGGAAGGGCAGCTGCTATAAGGAACAAGCTAGAGTGGTCTCTGAGTAGGGCCATTTTATTCATCTTTGGTTGTAAGGTTAAATAACATTCAGTTACACTCAGGACCCATTGCTTCTGCCACCAAGAAATCTGGCAGAAGCTCTTGCAATGTCCTTGACATGCCCCCAGCCAGTTCACACCCAAAATGGGTTCAGTGCACAGGGCTGCTTCCTGAACACTGAGTTCTTTCTGGGATTTCCCCTGCTGCTCTCCCTTGCAGACAATGAGTTTGAATGGAATAAGCCTCAGACTGGCTGGGGACCAGGCTACAGCTAACGTCTCAGCAAGAGCAACCTGTTCAACTTGCTCTCATTGAAGGACATTCAACATTTGGTACCCCTGAAAACAAGATTGGGACAACTAACCTGAGTTTTCACCCTGACAGTGTTAGGCAGGCCTCAAAAATGAGCTTTTATTTTTAATGGCAGTTAAATTGCATGTGCCCCCTGCAGGTTATGCAAATTGCTACACTATTAATATGATGTCTATTCAGATAATAAATTGGCACTCTACCCATGAAGAGTTTCATGTCTAATCAGTCATCACTCCACTGGCTCTCCCACAAATGTAACACCACTGCCCCCTAGTGGAGGAGAAAAGTTTAGAAGAGACTCCAAAAGTGGTTGGGGAAAAGTGGAGGGGGGAACAAGGATGAGCGTGGTGCCACCGGAGCCAACACTGCATTTCTTTTGCTATTGTTTGAAGAATTCTAATTATCCTGTATTTTAACAGCTTAGCACTGCCCACAGAGTTTCACAAATAAAAGCTATTACTGCTGCTTCATGCTTCAGCTCACTGATGCTCAGGCCTTGCAAAAATCAAAATCAAAATCGCTCCCTCAAGATTTCATTTCACCTCAAGCAGAAACTTTGTCAAGCAGCGTTCCTCTTGCCTGGCAGAACAACATGGCGCTGGCTGCCAAGAATTGTTTTCAGGTCAGCTGAGTGTGGCAGGACCCACACCAGCACCTCTCGCTGCTTTGTGAACTGCACTACCGCTTCTATTTAGCAGTTCAGAAGTTCAGCCCACTTGGCAGTGAAGAGAGCAGAGAAAACCAAACAGGAAGATAACACAGCCAGCTCACGCATTAGCATTACATGCGACAAGCTGGGAAGCAGCAGCTGGGTCAGGCTGCCAGGCTTTTCTGAAAACCCAGGCCCAGCTAGCCACCTCTTTCTTCCTTGTTAACTTAAGCATAAATTCGGGGACTCTAATCCAAGCTGGCACCCCAGTGTGGGAAGAGGGAGCCTTTCAGCTTTCCACTCTGGAGTCCCATCTGGGGCAGCCCTTCATCCCTCCTTGCCATGTCTGCAAGTGTAGATTGCCAAACAGCATTCTGTACTACAGGACTTAAGAACTCTAATGCGTGCGCTTGGCCCTGATCCAGACTGAGGCAATGGCATGTACTCTAGAATTAACCCAACCAACCAAAAAGATGTAGTTGCTAGCAACATCCTGAAAGTGTGCTTCGGCCATTGGACTCTGAGCAAATGAAATGCCCCCCTCCCTCCCCCGGCACATCTGTACGGTAGCTTGAAGTTTACCTGCTAGCCAAGGCAAACTCAGTGCATCCTGCCACACGTGCAATAGAACCCCATCATTCAAAAGGGAGGCCACTAAGACAACAAAAAGCCCTCCCAAGGGGAGGATGCCCACAGCAGCTCCTTGTTATGTACAAAGGTCTATGCATGCCTAAGGTGGCAAATCCACCCCCTCCCCACACACACACACACAAGTACAGGTCTTCTTACTGTCTAGGGCAATTGCATAAGATGGTCGCCCTTTGCCTCTTAATCTTTAATTGCCAGTTCATTGTGGGTTTCTTGTAACACCTTTGCACTAAAATCCAATTAAGGTCAAGGGCTGTGTATAAATATTTTAAATTAATACATAAATAAAACCAGTACATTTTCCCACCTGCCTGAATGGGGAAATGTTGTTCTTCCAGCAATGTGGCTGACTCTAGTCCTGGAAAGGCCCTGCCAGTGACCTGCTCCCTCATGGACTGAACACAGGAGACTGTAGGCCCACTGCAAGCCCCTCAGCAGCAGACGGAGGGCAATGACTTTCCATCCCCTCTCACGACTGCAACAGTGCAGAAGGTGTCGCACGATGAAACACTGCATGTGTGCGCCTGAGGCTGGAGAAAGGAACTCCCTTTGGCTTCCAGTGTCCTGACATAGTGCTAACAGCATGTTATCACTACACTATACTGGGCCTAATGTCTTTTTACAGCCTCGCACATCTTAATGTGGGAAAGCTTTTAACGGCTAAAGGGACCGACTCCTCTGGAAAGTGGCTGGTCTACCATCTCCAGGCAAGGGTCCAGACACACACATTTGGACTGAAGCTGTGTAATTTGCTTAACACTGGCTCCTAGCAATTAGTATGCCCACCAGAATAAGGTCCATAAAAAATCATAAGCAGTAGGGGAATGAAATGATTATTAAAAAGTTTCTGCTTTCAGCCATAGTTTGAATACCGTCACATCTTCACAGAAGCGGAAAAAGACACTGAGCTGCATCTGAACAGCTGTTGTTTACTGAAGCAATAATTAGCAACAGCGACAGAGTTAAAATACCTGCTACCCGATATAAAAGCAAAGCAGCACACCTGTGCGCGCATACACTCACTCTCCTGACCTGCCGGCTAGCCAAATCAAAACAACCCACAATGCAATGAATAAACTGTGGCTCAGGTTTCCTAATTTGTTTTATCAAACATTCAAAAGCCTCCCACGATACTCACGCTGCTCATTTAGTCAAACCTGCTTGGTGCCTCTTGCTTTGCAAGCGCCAGTCCCCTTTCTCAATCAAAACCAAGCAAAATAGGTTAAAAGGAAAGGCGTGGGTGGCGATGGCGAGGAGTACCAGAGTTCCTTGCTGGCAGCCTGCAGTGAAGGGACACTGGAAAGCATGGAGAGCACAACCCAGGCGTGACACGCTATCACACTGTGCAGCCACCAGGCCATGAGTAAGGGAGAGAGTGGCAGCTTTTGCTCTGAACTGTTTCCAGGAGATAGCAAAGCCCAGAGCGTCAACCACCATCACCAATCTCTCTCAGTCTCCCTTTTCTGTGCATGCTCCTTTCTTTCTTTCGCCATGCTGCTTTGTTTTGTCTCTTGTGAGCAAGAAGCTCCTGTGTTTGAGGAGCAGCTCCTGTCAGTGACTGGGAACGGGTGGAAGCCTGGCATGAGCATCTTCAGCACAGATCCGTTTATTTTGTGTTCGGCCACTGAAACTGCGGGTGGATCGGTGGGGAGGGGGCTGCTGCATGGAAGTCTGACAAGCTGAACTTTCCCACATGCCGGTTTCCTGAACTGAATTGCCTCAGGACACCTATTTGCCACACAAAGCAGGGGGGCAGATGGGTACCCTGGCTCTCCACACCAAGGTAATATCCCTAACCCATTACTATTGGGTTGTGGCTGCTTAATTTAAAAACTGCCAGAGATAGTGAATATACCTCTCCAACATCACACCTAGTTTAATTCAGGCTTTGGAGGTGGAGAGGCTGAAAAAGACATAAAATGAGACAAACACTTCTATGTTTAGTCTTTTCCCAGTGAATCCCAGTCATCTTTTTGCATAAGCAGCAACCACACTAGTCAGGAGGAGTTACTTCTTGTTATTCCCCCTCATGTAGACTTGGGGGCTCAGTTGTGTGTATTCAGGAACCCATTTTTCTCAGCTTACCGAGTCAAGCTCAATTGTCCTCTCATTATTTTGTTTAGATATTACATTTATATCCCGCATTTTTTTTCTTTTGTGGGAATCCAGTCGGCTTAGAGAGCCAGTGTAGGTTAGAGTGTTGGACAGGGATCTGGAGATCCAGGTCCTAGTCCCCACTTAGACACAAAGGTCACTGGGTGACTTTGACCCAATCACTGACTCTCAGCCTAACCTACCTCAGAGGGACACACTGAGAGTAAGAGGCTGGCCCAAAGTCATCCTGTGCCTGAATGGGGCCCAGAACATAGCTCTATTAGGAGTAAAATACGTTAGGCCAGAAACAGCTGGGAAGGATGTCCCACCCACAGTTGAGGGTCACTAGAAGGGGGCACCTCAGCTCCATTTGCCACTTGAAATAGCTGCTTTACTCATGCGTGAACACCCTTATTAGGGATACTGTTCATTGCAATGCTTGTTCAGCAGCCCTGCAAGAGCCTTGCAGTGGACAATACTTATCTCTTCGATGAACTACAGGCAGTTCCTGGGTTACAAATGAGTTCTGTTCCTGAGAAAATAGAAATTCATCTTTCAGCTGAATGTTATGTAAGTTGGATTACATATAGTTGGCCCTCCATATTCACATGCGTTAGGGGAACAGGATCCCCGTGAAAATGGAAAAACCACAAATATTTCTACCCCCCCCCCCCAACTCACCAGTGTCTCCACTTTGCAGAAGGCAATGCTGGAGAGAGTTCCCTTGCTGGATGGGTGGGGCATGCTCTGGGGGACCCTCTCTACCCTTTTGCTTCCTCTCTTTCTATGGTGATGATGGTCATTTAAAAAAAAATTAATAGGCTTTTTGGCATTTTTTCTTAAGTATGGGTTGTTGGTAACTTGGACGTTTTTACACTGGGGTCAGCATGTACTTCCAAGCGGCAAAGCTGAATGAGGATCTGGACAATTATTCCACAGAAATGTGGTGGAGATGCTCCTGGTTGTTTCCAGGATACATTCCAGGAAAAACACTGGCCAGAATCCAGTTCAGCAATGCAACTCTCTCCCCACAGGACAAATGTTGAGAACGTAATTGTCCAAGCCCACATGCGGGTCGACTCGCACAATACCAATAACAGACAATCCGTTCATTTCTTCAACACACTCTATCTACAAATATCCTTCCACAAGGTCTGTACAGGGTCAATAACAGAAGCAGCACACCTTTGCTCTTTGTAGGGATGGTTACATCTTGTCAGCATGAGAGACTTACCTTCTTTTCCCTACAATACTTATTGGACTACCAGCTGTATTCTAAGCTGAAAAATGAACAGCACAGGAAACTGGCAGGACCTGGAATTACCACCTGTTGAACTGCTCAGATTCTTGCTTGTCAAACGAGCACAGAGAGGAAGCAGTCAGACTAATTCCTATTTGACTTAAATATGCCTTGGTTGAAATGGTCAGTCTACGTCCCTTCCCACTTTCTCTTCTCTGTCATCTATTCTTCAAGCTTTCAGCACCAAGCCATGCAGCATCAAATGCCTGGCATTGAGAAAAGAGATCCAGCAAAGACAGCCACAAAGCAGAAAGTACAAACCCAGGTAGCTTCACCACCATCTTAGGTATCTTTAACACACAGGAGCCAGGGTCAGGGGCTTTCTTGAATGTTAGCTATTCATGCCCTGAGTGTATGCTGCAACTATCGTTCAGTTCTGCAAGACTTAAACCAATAACTGGCAGCCAGAATTACAAGAACATAAAGAATGTATTTTTAAAACTTATGTTTCTTTCTGCCAAATGGCATTCAGATGAAGGCTTAGGCTTTAACTCTCCATTTCTGGGCTGTCATTGTCTGCCTTCTTGCTATTCAGTGAAACTGTGTGTGAAGTTTCTGATTTGTGCTGAGTTCCTCTAGAGTGGGAGAAAAAGCTGATCTTCAAAGGGGAAACAGCATCAGCCACTGATTAAAGTGCAGCTTTAGTGTGCCGTTTAAACACAACTGGGTGCATCTCACGTGGTACATCTGATTAGACGCACGTTGAACACTCAAAGGAAGGATTTTCCCCCCAAGTAGTTGACAGGCAGAATGATGGAAGTTCAAGAATTTTTTTTAATAGCTGCTGATTTAAAATACAAAATACAATTGAAATAAGTGCAGTAAATCCAATTAGTTGCCCTGGCACTGTACTTCTATTATTTTATTGCGCTTTAATAGCTCTTTGGTCCTGTCTAGAATAGGGACAAAAGGACTGTACCCTGATGGAGGCCTGTACCAAATGGTGCTCAGGTAAAACAGGGATGGAGAAACAGACACTGCTCTGCAGCAGTGTGCGGTTGGTCTGCTGCCCAGAGACAGAAAAAGCAGTAAATTAAAGGATTCCCACAGGAAGTGCGCCCTCCTCTGGCCATTGTCAGAACTGCAAGACTGAAACGGGCAGTGCATAAGCAGGGTCTTAGGGCACACATTTATTAGATGGCCTGTTTCAAAGATCGGATCCACTTCAGCAGCCCACGGATCCTAAAGGCTTCAGCCCGCCCTCCTTCCCAGCCATACAGTGGAGGGGGCAAAAATGGAACTTTATTCCTTCCAGTCAGAAAGGCCCAACTGGACAGGGGTGCCAGTGCAGAGACCAGTGGAGGGGCAACATTGCCAGCAGTCCTTTCATTCTTGCATCATTGCCAGTCCACTTCAGTAGCTGCTCTCAGGTGTGCAGCCACTTGTGGTCCTGAAGGGAGACTGAAGGAAGAGGGCATCATAACTGAAGGAGAGCAGACCCCCCCCCCCCAAATTACAACTGGATGTGAGACAAGCAGAAGGAACTGCATATTAGAGACACCCAGTAAAAGGACTTCCTTCTGGTTCAGTTGGCCAAAGAAGAAGCAGAGAATCGCAAGTTGCATTTGAAGGCTGTATTACATGCTGCATGTTGCATAATGCAAAGGTAGTAATATTTTTGCTTGTTTTGATTATATGGCATGCATGGGGTAGCCCTAGTTGGAATAACAAGTCATCACCCAGTTGCCAGCAATCAAAACAAACATATTCTATCTCCATTCACAGATCACTCTTTCATAGCTAAACTTTGACCCCGAGCATGTGCTTGGCAGGGCCTCCAAAAGTGCTGAATTCAAAAGCTGACCACAATTCAAAAGTAAATTTTAGTTGGAAATTGCAAGCTTCTTTCTTTCTTTTTTAATTAACAACACATGAAAGAGCAGCAGCTCAAATTGTGGCTCTACAAATAGGTTTTAATATATACCCATAAATACAAGTTTACTAAGTATATATACTGTAAGAAAGACAGTACACCTGAGGCAGTTTATATACAACAAAACATGTATAAGCAGTTTCTCGTGTCCCAGGATTTACAACAGATACGGTCTAGGCAAAGGTCAAGCCAAATTGTCCTGGAAATATTACTGATGTTAAATTTAAGCAGTCACTTAAGCTAAAGATTGCTTATTGCCGGTGTCTGCAAGAGTTGCAGCTCTTCACTCCTCCACAATCATGTTGGCTTATTTTTCCCATTTATTTATTGAGCAAATCGAACTAATAAAAACACAAACCACGACTGTCATGGGAACATTCCAAGGAGGAGTGCTCCAGTGCAACTGAGGAAAGGCGGGGAGAATGCTGGCGTCAACTGGATTTTCATTCACAAAGCAATCAATACAGTTTAACACAAATAGTCCTTGAATGCTCTATGCTGTGCTTGGCTTTCCCAGAAAGAAGATATATTCTTTCTCTTCTCCTCTCCCCACTCTCTGGAGTGGTTTCCCACCTGCTCTTTTGGATTTATTTTCTTTCTACCTGGCGTTTTACACTCCACAGACAGAACACTGTCAGCTCTCTTTTTAGCAATGTATTTCTTCCCATGCAGCCCACCCCCCAGGCCCTAAAGGTTGCTGTGCTCCTCTTTCACAAACACATTGCATGCAATTGCAGGACATGGAATAATAGTCTCAAGGTACAGGAAGCCAGCTTCTTGCTAGATATCAGGAAAAAATTCCTGACTGTTCAGAACCAATTACCTAGGGAGGTTGCGGGCTCTCCTACTCTAGAGGCATTCAAGATGCAACTGCACAGCCGTCTGAGCTGGACGGTTTAACTTGGGGTCCTGCACTGAGCAGGGGGTTGGACCCAATGGCTGTCTGCCTGCTTCCGATTCTACTATTCTGAGAATGTGATCCTATGGAACCCACATGCATTCTTCCTCCGTACAAAAGGTAGGATCACGTCATCTGTTCCGAAAGAGCTGCTCTTCTATCAATGCAAAAGCAAGCGCATGCCTGGAAAGTGTCTGTGGGCTACAGGCGAAGTAGAAACACTTGAAGCTAAAGCTGCCTTTTAACAGCCCATTTATTCAAACCTAAGGGGACCCAGCTCTGTTATGTGGATTAGCTTAATTACATTTCGTTATTCAATTTCCACATCAAGCAGCATCAGAACAGGGGACCTGTACAAGAACACAAAACTACTGAAACTTACAACAAGGACTGATACTCTTCCCTTTATTCCTCTTGCATTTACACCCATGGAAGGGATAGTCATGTTGCCCTCATAGGCAATTATTTACAACTTGGGTTGTGGATTTGATCTGTCTTAGTTCAGTGTTCAGGGCAGTCAGTTATAATGTCCTAGGATCCCCCGAAATCCATGGGGTTCTGTTGCTAAGGCATCCACGAATTGTGAAAAACCGCGAATTGGGTGCTGGCGATGGCCGCCGGCAGCCAAGGCGGTGGTGGCGGGAGGCCCGGGCCGGGCCGGGGGGCAGGTGGTTACGCACGCGTGGCAAGGCAGGCGCAGGCGCACGCAGAGAGCGTTTTCTCTGAGCGAGTCCAGGCTCGGAGGAGACGAGCGCCTTGCGAGGAAGCCGCCGCACGGCGAGGCGCCGGCTTCCTCGCAAGGAGATCGGCTTGGGCTTGCTCGGAGAAAAATCCCGCGAAAGGCTGAAGTTGCAAACGATGAACCGCGACTTCGCGGGGGTATACTGCACACACACACACACACACACACACATCGCAGGACCCCTGTATCCACTGGCTCAGTTGCCACATTTTCAGTTAACCACAGTCGCCCTCGGCCCAAAGGAGTACCATAAAGTGCCAAAGGAAGTGCTGAGGTAAGGGTGAATGAAAGTGGGAAAAAGAAATGCATATAATTTATTGGTGTCTGCTTTGAGCATATAGTTTCTTGGAGCTTATTTTGCAACTCGCTTCCTGGGGGTGCCCACTCGCTATTGCATAGTGTATTGAATAGCGCTTGTGATTATCCGTGATTTCAGGCATCCTCTGGGGGACTTGGGATCGATCTGCACGAATACGGGGGGGGGGGGGGGGGGTCCTCCTGCAATTGTAGAGCCTCATAACAAACAAAGGGCACTATCCCATGCTGCCCACGTGCTAGTGCAAGTCAGTGCTATTGTAATGGAAAACTAGCGGATCCTTCAGCGAGGGGGAACGTGTGGAAAAATCCATTCTGGAACAGGGCAAGTAGCAGAACTTGCAGAAGGGAGTTCTGCTGATCTGTCCCAAGCTGCAAATGGGAACTTCCACTTATTTCCAGAGCTGCGTAAAGAGCCACTAACATCTGTTGTGATGTGGATAACTCCTGCTGGTGCAACACATTAAGGAGAAGCATGGCAACAGTTTGGGATGCTGCCCTAGGGCTGCAATCTTGTTCACACTGTGCCCCAGTGTGACCTGCCTCCCAATACACAGGCATGGGATAGAATTACTAAGCTATTTAATTCAAAACAGCAGGGGAGTCTTCATGCTGGAGAAGCTGCAAAAATTACTGGTGGAACAGTGCTTCCAGTTGGTTTCGCACCACTCAAGCCCACCTGTCTCCATCTGACCCATGCTTGGAAGGCTTGCCCATTTCTGGCATCCATTGAAATCATTGTTGGCATTCCTATCCATTGCACTATACTAAATAAACATCTGCAGTTGTGAACCTCTAATAGCATTTAGAATCATCCAGAGATTCAGCCAGCTTCAGTATCTCCCCCATTAGTGGAAAAAGCAGTGGGATGGAGGTGGCAGATGCACTTGTGGCTCTGTGTAAAACAACTTGAATTCCTCACATCCTTTCATTTTTCTCTCAGTGTTTGATTGTTAATTTAAGTTACTTGTTTTGCTGTTTGCTCTTCTGAAGTACAGAAATCAAAAAAGCCTGAAATATAGCACTGGTTGCACATGCCACATGTGGCAAATTATAGCATCATTTTGTTCTCAGAAATACTCCTTTAAGTCCCTTTCCAGGGGTAAAAATAGACGATCCAGTATATTAGATCTACAAAGCAAATTGCTATTTCCCTTTTCATCTTTGTTTATTGGCTAGAGGTGCCATGCTGCTCAGGAGAATGGGGAGCAACCCCCATTTAAAAATAAAATAAATAATACTAAAACTACACATTTATTAAGCTGTTAAATTATGTTACAGCAATGAACTCTACTGTTCTTTTTCACTTTTTTTAAGATAAAGTTTCCCGGTGCAGGAGTTACATGCCCTCCAAAGAAATATCTGTAATATTCACAAAACTGAGCAAGCTTGTGGGGAGTAAGATCTTTTAACTCATCTTTGATCAAAGCACAAATACAGCCATGCAGTGAAGACAATGGTGACAGACAAGGCTTATAGAAGAAATGGCAGTTGACAAGGTAAAACAATGGAGCTGTGAAGGCTCACAGATTATGTTGTCCACGCAACCTTAAGGGGAAACCTAAAGCTGGGTTGGAAGACCAGTGCAAGGCAGCCTGCCTAGCCCTCCCCACCATGTAGCCACTGCCATGCCCTCAGCCCAACTTGCCTCAGGAGGAACAGGTGTGGGGCAGCTCATGCCAAGGGGCCTTAGTTTTTGGCTTGGCTATGGCTTAGTGTGTTGTCCAGGTCTGGACCACGTGTGAAGCCATGGTCAGTTTCCTATACGCACAACAAGCCATGGCTACTTGGAGTGGTTTCCAAGCCATGACAGGGCAGCTTATAAACCACCCCAAGGGAAGTGGGGCGGGTTTGCACAACACCTAAGCAACACACCCCTGAGTGGTTTAGCGTGTCATGCAAACCCAGTCTATGCATCTGGTGGCCTTCAGAGGCATTTGGACCACAACTCCCAGAGTTTCCATCCAGCAGGGCCATTGACTAGGAAATCTGGGTGTTGGCAGTCCAGATGTGTCTGGAGGCAATAGGTTGTGAAAGGCTGGTCTAAGGAATTATAAAAGAATTGGCCCATTTTCTTTTTATCAGATCTTTTCTTTTTATCCTGCCCTGCCAGTAGCAGCTGTAGGACAGGCGGAATGCAACAGGTAACTTCCCATCATGATATCTCAATATCTGGAAAGTGTCTTCTGTTCGTTTCCACCTATTATTACATTAAAAGAAACATGTTCTCTGCCTACTTAAGTGCCACTTAACCGCTTTTTAAAAAAACTAACCAGGAGCTGCTCAGAAATACCTTCCAAAACTTTGGGGATGAATTATTCACAAGTGCTGTCTGCTAACAGAGAAAATACTCAAAATGTATAAGGCAAACAGGTTTATAACAGGTTTATAACCTGTTTGCTGTGTTTACAAGCTGGCACACCACACAACTCACTTGCATCAAATAGAAGGTACAAATTAATGTTGCCTTTTAGAGATTGTCCAAGGTCAGTTTTCTGTTCTTTATATTTTTAAGCATTTAGCATTATTTGTATCCAGTTTTTCCTCCATCACGGAACTCAAGGCAGTGCAAATAAGGTTCCTGGGCAGTCTCTTCTCCAGGGTCTGCAAACACAAAGCTGGTTTTCTTCCACAAGTACAGTTGCATCCCGTGTGCCTGTACAACGCACTGAGAGAACAGTTTCGGAAATAAAACTGGCTAGTAATAAAAATGCTGCAAGGGATCATCATCTATTTTTTAACGTGGCAGTTCAATCAAATGTGCCCAGTACTAAAATTTACACAAACCATTTCTATTGTATCCTATTATGATAACTAAGTACAACTGTTGA